>NW_019154132.1:17801635-18330248 GCF_002288905.1 Enhydra lutris kenyoni | reverse complement strand
CAACGTATATACTGTGGAGGTGTAAAGGCATTAGATGACCCGCCCCAGAGTGGTCCAGCAACGTATATACTGTGGAGGTGTAAAGGCATTAGATGACCCGCCCCAGAGTGGTCCAGGTCTAAACAACGGAAAGACACCCGAGTGATAAAATGCTGCTTTGGGTTCAGATCAGCTGTGAGGAGGCATAGCTAACAAAAAGGATTCCGTCATTCAGTGCCAACTGGTCCTGTTGTTTTGTTGTCTACGTATTTCAAGGAATTAAAAAATGCATTATGTATTCATGGCTTTCAGAGTCCTTAAGGGCCATAATAGTGTCATATAATTTAGCATAAGTGCTGGTTTAAAAGAAAACTAAAATTACGTCTGGCTAATAGTCACAGTTGACTTTGGCCTTCCAAGTTTTGGGGGAGAGTGTGTGATCCCTGTCGTATGAGATAAATTCATGCTGCGAACATGGACTTCAGATGGACGTTATCTCGTGTGTTCTTTTGTTCCCATCCCGTTAACATTTAGGAAGAATTGGGTCACATGTTCATTTGGAAAATAAGAGAAAAAAAAGTAAATTTGTTAAATGAGACTAAGCCATCTGAATTGTGAGTTCTCTAGTATTTTCCCTTTGATGTTTCTGTGTTCAAGGTTTGAAGTCTAGTTTCCATTTGTAGGGGTTCTTTATTTGGGGAGGTTTTTCTATTGTTTGCCATTCTTTGAAATTTCAAAAGGCCAATTGCAAATTGTAATTTATCAGATGAAATAACATGGGAACATTTGACAAAAATCAGTGGATCTGATGACCTTTGATGAAGCCTGCAGCTATGAGATAATACAGAAAAATATATCTCTGGGAAAAAATCCGGTGGATGAGTTCAGAAATAGCGCTCAATATTCGAAGATATACTTTTTCTTTTTTTAATGGATGTCAACGATTTAGAGAAGTCTTGTTTGCAAAAACAGATTCTTTTCACAGTAAAATGATAAATTAAAGACTTCAGAAATTTATCATCATCATTAAAAGACTTTCAGAAATGAAAATTCAGACCATTTTCTCTGGAACCAACAAACAGAAATAGTCTATTTTCTTTCATTAAAATTGATTTGATTTTAATTTTGACAGTCACTGGAAGTTAATCTGTCATCTTTACTTTTTTTTAAAATTTTATTTATTTATTTGTTAGAGAGAGAGAGAGAGAGCACAGGCAGACAGAGAGGCAGGCAGAGGCAGAGGGAGAAGCAGGCTCCCTGCTGAGCAAGGAGCCCGTTGTGGGACTCGATCCCAGGACACTGAGATCATAACCTGAGCCGAAGGCAGCCGCCCAACCAACTGAGCCACCCAGGCGTCCCTGTCATCTTTACTTTTGACAGTGAAGCAAGAAAACAGGTTCTGTGAATAGAATTTTTCTATGATTTGGGCGACTGTCATTACTAGAAGGATTTCTGCGAATAATAGATGCCGAACTTGGCTTGGCGCCTCATTTCCAGCCCTCTTTGCTTCTTTTGTATCAAATTGCTAATAACTAGCTTCATCATTTGCCACCAAAACAGAATGGCTCTTTTTCGTTTGCCCACAGAGCTGTATTGCGCAATGTTGGACAATGAGTTATCTCAAGATGATAATCCACTTCTCCAGGAACAGGTCTGTGAATCCGTAGGCACTTCCACAAATAACAGACTACAGGCTTTTGAGCAGACACTTTTATACCCCTTTTGAAAGCTGTTTATTAAATCTGGGGAGAAACTGGCTGACAGAGAGAAAGCTACACCAAATAGGCCTCGTTCCCTGACAGTGGAAATGTTTTCTCCTGCCTCAGAGGGAGTGGTCCATGAGAAACTTGATAACTCGCATGCATTTTGGACAGCCCATCCAGGCCTCTATGGTTCATTCCCCAGCTTTCTCTCATATTAAGGATTTACAGAGCAACGGTCAAAGATTTGAAAAACAGAACTGATTAATGATAGATACTTTGCATTCTAGTTTTATGTCCCCATAAGGAAATCATTTACAAAAACATGCTGGAGAATCATTTTTCAAGTTTCCTTTGTCACTTGGGATGTCTCTGCATATACTTGTATCAGCCAGGGATCCAGAACTGCTGTGAGTTACGGGATAAGGGATTCATTACAGGAATTAGGACTTCCACAGTGTGGTGTGGGGGGGAGCTGGGGGGGGTGTCAGTAGTGGGGGTCCAGCGGGGAGTCAGAGGCAACAGTGAGTCAGAAGCCAGGCACAGTGGATGGCGAAGGGGAAGTCGCCTCTGTGGGCTTGCTGCCCCACATGTGGTTGGCCTTGGGCTCCTGTTGGCCACCGGTAGGGCCAGCCTTTAGAGAGTCACTAGAAGCAACATGGAGGAGAACGAGGCTAGCCCAGTGCCTGCTGGCATCTCTACATCTTCCATCCCCCCTTCTAGTCAAGGCTACCTTCATGCAGAGAGTGCTTCCAGATCTCATGAGCATCCCTCCCTGGGCTTTCTAGGAAGTAAAGTTCCAGCTTATCTAAGTTGACTCATTGCAAACTCATGGGTATTTAACAGAGAGAACAGATACATTCTATAGGAAAGTGATAATCTCTACTCTGTATCATCACCCCCTGCAATAAAAAAAAAAAAAATCTTGTAAAGATTCATCTTAGAAAGAGATATGGTAAGCTTTTAGAATATTTTTAACAGCTTGTAAAGAATACCTGAACTGAAACGTTATAGCTTCCAATCTTTATACTGTGTTTCCTCATTGACAGATGGCACTCTGAGTATTAAAAACTATAATGGAATAAATACTTCAAGGTGACATTTTCATGAGGGTGATTCTGAGTAGATTGTGTTCCGTGCTCTAAGACATCTCTTCTTCTCATGGCCTCCTATATATAGAAACAGGATTTCTCAAGGGTGTACATGTCTCTTTCATATACCACTATTTTACAGAACCACCAGTTTCTAAAAGATGGGGAAAGATGTTTTCTCTGAGTTCTAGTTCATTAAGGAAAAAAAGACACACTGGTTGAATGTGTTTCCCATCAAGACTAGACTACAAAATAAATATATTTTCAATGTAATTATGCAAGCAACTGAAAATTCCCATATTAAGCGAGGTCAGTTTTTGCTGACGTATCATCATAAATATTGAGCACTATTTCTGAGCACGGTCTACTGCATTTATTCAGTATCTCTCTATATCCCCATTAGAGGAGAGTGGTGGTCCTAGGTACAGCATGGTGATTGACAAATGCATTTTTCTGGCTCAGCCATTCTGAGAGCATTTTGCACCCCAGAGACAAAATTATTGTGTATCTAAGCTCTCTGTAATGCTTTGCAGCTAGAGTAGCTTTTTCTGGGCTCCCTACTAATTATAACAGAGGAAAGGCATTCCTTATTTTACAAAAGCACCGAGACAGATTTCTCTCATTCAGCACTAGCGTGAAGTTGCAGTGATGTCTGAACTCACCATGCATGACCTTGAAGCTTTTGGAGTGAGGTTCATCAGCCATGGTGGTGATAACCGTCGAGCCTCTTCTTGCCTACTCAAAGGTGCTGATGGTACCTTGGATAGTGAGGAAAGTATCCTGGTGCAGCCCAGCCTCCTTGGGAGACTCCTATATCCTGGGGCAGCAGAGCCCTGACTTGGTCCACCAGAGCTGGGTGCAGAAGTCTGATGCATGACTCACAGACTGCCCCCACTAAGGGGGGGGGGGATTCCTAGAAACACCTTAGGAGATATCCATAAAGCATTCCTCTTCCTTAAGGAAAGAAAAGCTCAGAGGCACTGAGATTTGCTGTAGATTTACTTGTGGGTTGGTGAAGATTGAGATATTTGGTTCCATGTCTAGTCTTCTGCCTCTTGTTTCTGGAGCCACGAGTTTGTCTCCCCTTCAACATGTGCCATCCCTATCCTATGTTGCCTTAGTAGAGCAGAGTGCCCTTCTACCTGTGCTTACAAGAGTGGGAAAACATGCATAGGTTGCCAAGGTGGGCAGCCTCCCTTTTGTGAAGGTATCTTTGATCAAGTTTGAAAACATTCCCTTTTTAGGCTGTGTATGTGTGAGTTGTTCCTAATGCGATGCAAGTTGTACCCCTCCCCCCAAGCAGAAGCTGGGCAACTCTTAGCCTTCCTTCTTGATTCTGGCAAGTTACTTCTGGTCGTCTCAGAGGTAGTGAGTAGCCCCAAAGTCAGGGTCATCACTACTCCCAGGAGGCTTTGGGGGACTTCATGTGGACAAGAATATTGGCTGCCCATATTGATACTGGAGAACCCCCTGGATTTCACTGCCTTGCCCCTCCCTTGCCCCTGAAGTTAGAAACGACACATCTAAACAACCTGAAAGTCTCATTTTCCCCATGAAATCTTTCACTATGAAAAATCCTCAATTCCAGGTCCTCTAATCACTTAATGAACCCTCTTATCTTTTTTTGCTGTCCCACCTTCTGAATTCCTTATGGAGCAAGCCAACTTAAAGTGCCCATTGATGGAATGTTTGAAGGGAAACAGATGCAGACTCGGTGTCGCACGCCAACACAGAAAAGCAGCATCCACACTTCTTAGGATTCAACTTGTAAATTTTGGTTAATTAATTTTAGCCTAAGTAACTCCGACAATGTGGAAAAGTCATGATGGGGTTTATCAGAAGAGATGCATAGGCTACTCCTTAGGAAAATTCCTTAAAATTTTCTTTTTTCTCTTAAGTATTTTAATTCTCAGAGTAACCTTTCCTATCTTCACACTAGGATGCAAGTAGAAGAGAATTATGACAGATTAGAGCCAAAGTACTTATCCGAAACAGACATTTTTGAATCTTTATAAGACTACGTGTAATTCCCACGGGAGTTAATTTTTTTCATAGTTTTGTATAAAATCAGACAAAAGCATGGTTTGAAAGTGAAGGTGCTCCAAAAGTCTGGAAAGCTGTACCTGGATTTATGACATTGGGATAGTTCTTCTAAAATTTGTTTTAAATGAAAGGCCATTTTAATGTTATTTTATGTTATTTCATGTTATTGTAAAGGATTTAATAGTAGGAGTTCTTGTGTTGAGTCATTAGTTATTCCCAAATATCTGTACAGAGTGGTTGTATTTCTGTATAATAGATCTGTGTAAAGCAGGGAACTCTGTGAGAGAGAGAGAGGGAGGGAGGGAGGGAGGGAGGATGGGTGCAGGCTGAGTAAGAGTGGCCAAGGGAAAAAACATTGGTTAAAAGGTTAGAGCAGGTCTCTGTTGTCACACAAATATCACTTCACTGCTCTTCCTTCTTCCAGACCCCACGGCTCAAGATGTAGTGCTGTTACTGGCATATTTCTTGATGTGACCTGAATTTTAGTCAGACTATCTGGATGTCATGTTCCCGTGCATGTGACATTCTCTTTCACCCTTATTCTGACTTTTTCCCCCTCTCTCTGTTTCTCTCTTTCTCTGTGTCTCTCTCTCAGGTGTGTGTCTCTGTCTGTCTGTCTGTCTCTCTCTCTCACACACACACCCACACACACACATACACACACAGCCTCAGTTGTGCACGTACAATCACTCTGCCCTTGGCCTGAACCACACAAGCAGGAGAAGCTAAAAAAGATGCTTTCCTGAGAATTATAAATTTGTAATCATGGTGGGTGTGGTTTCTATTTTCTGTCTTGGTGAGGGAAGAGGGGACGATGCTAGACAGATCTGAGAAAATTCAAGGCAGGTTTTATACAATTACAACCCATGAAAAGAAAACAAGGCGCCAGTGTGTTTACTAAGAAAGTGGTGATCAGAGGTCAATCTTCATGGCGAAGTTGGAAATCAGCCTGAGTCTTGGGTAGAGGGTGAGAAGCACATAGGGCAGATGCCGGATAAGAGAGGGAAGTCCAGAGTAAGAAGGCATCAAAGGATAATGGAAGGTAACTTTGTTGACCTTTCAGCGAAAGACTCATATATCCCACCAATTACAAATAATCGTGCTAAAAAAAATGTATCAAGGATGACAGTTATTCCCCAGATAACCTGCTTTTGGAGACAGAGGGTCTCAAAATATCAAAGAACTTCATTTCCATAAGAGTTACTACACTTTATTTTTAAATATTTATATCATATGATGAGGCTCAGTTTTTTTCCATGAACAAATACATGTTTTCAAAAGTGCTCAGAAGTGATTTCCAAAACCTGTGATAGATGTTTCATTTCAAATAAAAAAGGGGGGTTTCTGGAAATTAAAAAAAAAAAAAAGAAAAGGAAAATATACTAGTGATAATAGCACACATTCACACACATTCTAATTACCAAATTATCCTCTTCATTGCCACTGAATAGAAAGACGGGAACTTATTTTTGCCATAGATATTGGTTTCAAATAGAAAAAAAATGAGACAGTATTGCTCAGTATGGGCTAATGGGCTTTTAAAACCCATAATCCATGAATACCCAGAAGAGGAACTTTGACCTCTGTCGAGAAGGATTTGCAGCTGGCAACATTGTGATCGATAATATTACATTGTTTAAGTATAGTGATTATACAGGTAAATGGTGGTCCACAGCAATGCGGCTGTCTCAACGGCAATTCAGGCTCCATTCCACTTTCTAGACACCCTTCCCGACCCTACCCGCTCCCCCAGTATTCATCTCTCCAGGCAGGATGCCCCACAGTTCCTCCTGGGACTGGGCATTGGCAGATAGTGAGCAAGGGCCGAGGGCAGGCTGGGATCTAGGACTGGACAAGTGCAAGGTCAGGAAAATGGTGAGTAAAGGACGAAGCTAATAAAGCAGCAGTGACAACAGGTGACAGTAACAAGCACTCAGCTGTGCCTGTGTGGTGAACAGAAGGGGTCTGGCACGGTTCTTTGAACGACCTCCCTGCTTTAATCTCCCCAATGGAATTTCCACATGCCTACTGTGCCGCTTTCTCCCTGAATTCCTGCTGTCGGACTATTCTTGTTTGCATTCCCTTCTCCTCCCGTTTCCTTACTGCCAGGTGACGATTTTCATTACCTTCTCCGATCTGCTCCTAACCCACCCCTGAGATCCTGGATGGACCCCAAGGATCCCCTTCCCCACCCGAGAACATCTCACGTGGTACTCGAAGCATCCCTCTGGTGCATATTTGTCTCATTTTCCTGTGCTAGGCTGGCTGAGAAGTCTGTACTTACAAAAATATTATGATCAGGCTAAGAGGTGAATCAGCTCTCAAGAAGACAATTAGATGAGTATCAAGGAGACAGAAAGGGGCCAAGTAAAGGCAATTAGAGAACACCCCTGCACAAGTCAGGAGTTAGGTAATCTACACACTCTGAGGTCAGGAGCATGATAGGACACTATAACCGTTCTCCAGAATTTATGAAACATTTGCAATGTTCCAGGCACCTTGATTATCAAGTCTGATCAGTTAATGATTGTTTATGTGCTTTTTGCAAGGACAGGAATTAATTCAGGACATTAACCGAAAGCCCAAGTATGTGGACAGGTAGCATAAGCATGCCTGTGTGAAGAAGAACCGCTAATTAAACTAAGGGAACATGGGAACCTGGGTGGCTCAGTGGGTTAAGCCGCTGCCTTCGGCTCGGGTCATGATCTCAGGGTCCTGGGATCGAGTCCCGCATCGGGCTCTCTGCTCAGCAGGGAGCCTGCTTCTCTCTCTCTCTCTCTCTCTCTCTCTCTGCCTGCCTCTCTGTCTACTTGTGATCTCTCTCTGTCAAATAAATAAATAAATAAATAAAATCTTTAAAAAAAATAAAAAATAAAAATAAACTAAGGGAACAGTCCGGAAGTAGCCTTAGGATTGCGGTTCCTCACTTCTGACCAACAAAGCAAGCTTGGCTTCATTGAACACAGCGTGGATGGACCCAGGGCTCTGTACCTTTAAGAGGTACATGCCCAGTGATTCTGACGTGCAGCCAAATTTTGAATTACCAATTCAGCAAACCATATTGATTCATGCAACAGACATTTGTTAAACATTTGCTACAAGTTTACGTGCAAGGATAAATTAGAAAGGAATCCTACTCCCAATGCAGTTTATAGTCTAATAATACACAAAAGTCTTTAAAGTAAGCTGAAATTTAAACGGCATAAAACAGATATAGATAGAATTGAGGAAAAAAAGAAGAATTTACTGATGAAGTTTCTGGAAAAGCTTTAGTGGCGAAAAGGGCATTTGAGCTGGAGTTTGAAAAATGGCTCGCAGTGAAATCACTTTTTTTTTTAAAGATTTTATTTATTTATTTGACAGAGAGAGATCACAAGTAGGCAGAGACTCAGGCAGAGAGAGAGAGAGGAGGAAGCAGGCTCCCTGCTGATCAGAGAGCCCGATGCGGGACTCGATCCCAGAACCCTGAGATCATGACCTGAGCCAAAGGCAGAGGCTTAACCCACTGAGCCACCCAGGCGCTCCGAAATCACTTTTAATACAAAGACAATCCACGTGTACTTTTGAAAGATTATATAATACACACATTCACAGAGACACACAAAACAGTTCCCTACAGATAACCCAACTCTTAATATAAATATGACTATGGATGTAAACATAGGTATAATTATAAAGCAGATACATACATAATTAGATATGTTTAGTTCTATAAAAATGGAACCAATTTGTATAGGATAGTTTGTGACTTCATTTTTTTTCTAGCAAACGTACCTGGATGTCTGTCATGATCTAGAGCATCATTTTTTGTTGCCTGAATACTATTGTCTATATAGATGTGGTTATGATTTATTCAGCTAATCCTATAATGTTGGGAATTTGGGGTTGTCTTTTTTTTTTTTTTTCCTGTTTAAACATGGTGAAAAGAAAATCCTTATAAATGAATTCTTTCTTTAATGATGAATGTCTAGAAGTGGAATTTTTAAGTCAACGCATTTGCATATTTTTAACAAACCCATAGGAGGCTGAGATGTATCCCAGTAGGGGAATAATGTAAACCATAGCCAAGGCCTAGGAAAGTCTGGGCCACTGGGGATAGAGGGTAATGGGTATTGTGTCTTGCCTGAAGAACAGGGTTCAAGGGGATGTCTTGGTCCATTCAGGCTGCTGTAGTAAGAATACCATAAACCGGGTGGCTGACAAAAACCAGACCTTTCTTTCTCACAGTTCTGGAGGCTGGGAGGTCCACGATCGAGGCATCCACCAGCAGATTCAGCAGCTGGTGAGACGCCCTTCCCGGGTTCAGAGCTGGCAGCTCCTGGTGTCCTCCCCAGGCAGAAAGGATGAGGACACTCTCTGGGGTCTCTTTCATGGGGCGCTAATCCCTTTCATGTTGGCTCCACCCTTGTGACCTAATCACCCCCAAAGGCCCCACCTCTAAATATCATCGCCTTGAGGGTTAGGATTTTAACACCTACACTTGGAGGGGGTAGGGGTGGTGGGACGCAAACATTTAGACTGAAGCAGGGGAGTAACAAAAGGGACAGCAATGTGGCTGAAATGTTAGGATAGGACCAGAATTTGCAGTCTTCAGTGGCTGATCAAGGAACGTAGGCCTCTCGGTGTTCAGTGGCTTTTAACCTCAGACTATGGAGTCTGTGCAAGTTTCCTTCCATCAGAATGGCTTAGGATCTGGGATCATTTCAGAGTTTTTGACACCACTGCTTCAATGCTTGATATTGCTGAGAAGTCTCAGAAGTGCTTTGGGTAAACAACAAAACTACCCTGTTTTCAGAAACCATCCGTGCTTGACTGAGTGCCTCAACCAGGGGCTGCTCTCAGCCTGAGGGTGAGGAGCCCTGTGTCCAGGAGGTCCCCAGAAGTGGCTTTCCACATCCAGCCCAGCCCACACCGCAGCTGACAGCGATTTAAGTCCATGGAACAAAGGAACCCCCCATCATGTTTTTCTCCTCCTAGGCCTCCAAAGAGCCTTCTGAAGCAGAGCTCCAGAAAGCTGCTTAAACCGTTAACAGGAGGGAGACGGAAGGTCCGTGGGGACAGTCAGAGCCGGTTGTTTTCATCTGGGAAGAAGTTTCATTATCCTTCTTTCCGTTTCCTCTTGCACTGGGAAGCCATTCTTATGCTAGCATTCCTCCTGACATTTTTACGATGTTGTTTATTTCAATACATGGTTCATTGTGTTGGAAGAGCCCTCCAAAACAATTCCTCCAGATGCCACCTCAGCTTAGCCCACGAGATGTTTCATGACGCCCTCTCTGGTTACTTCTCACCGCTCGGCCTCGCTTTTCCGCGGGGTGAGGTTATCAGGCTCTGGGAGGGCTCCTGAGGACCCTGGCGCTGACGTCTCTTCTTTGGACGGTTAAGCAATCAATACGCATTGATTATCTCTACATAGAGATTTGTATTGTACCCACCCAACACACACTCCAGAGGGGAAGGATAGGGCGTTTCCCTCTCAACTTAAAAAAAAAAAAAAAAAAGGCTGTTAAATTCGATTAAGTAATAACTACCAGCCCCAGAAGCAGGCCACTAAAAGGCATCTCTTCCTCTCTCAGTGCTTTTCCTTTCCAGCAGCAGACGGGCTTCTGGGCAGCTCCGAGTCCCGTGTTTGATTGACTCGCTCCCTAGCTGCTGTGCACACTGCTGTAGTCATCTTGCTTCGGTGACTGTGACCTGCCACCCGGATGCAGCAAGGCTGACAGGGAATGTGAGGGGGACCAGACAGATGACAACGTCTGCAAGCTTCAGAGCCAATGCAGGACTATCTGTCACCTGACGACGGGCCACAGCCCGTCATTTATTTACTTACAGCTTTAATGTGAGTAAAATGAGCAGGAGAAGGGCGGGGGAGGGAGGACAAGTGACAAGAGGCAAAGAGAAAGTGAGTGGTTACAGGAAAGAAAAATCTGACAGACCCTTTTCAGCATCAAAATATCAACAAGAGCCATTTCGTACATCTCCATGGGCATGCCAGCCCAGCAGCCAATTATTAGCGGTATTCTGGGCAAGAAATCAGATTTACAAAGCAGGAACTTCGGCCATGTAGTCTGCAGCGGTGGGGCGGGGGGGGGGTGGTCGACAAGCCACATTGCCTCTTGATTATATTAAGAGCTTTGAATTTCTCGCACATTTAATTTCTGCAATATTCAGTGATTGTTTCATAAGCACGTTTTCCTCTTAGTTTTTTTTTTTAATCTGTACACATTTTGCAAAATAACTTTTATGCGCTATGGATATCACCATCCGAGTGTCCTGTTTGCTTTAAAAGTGCTGCTAAAACAAAACCTTTGAAAGCCACTGACCTGATTGTTTCCAGCGATGTCATCCTGGTTACAGGAAAGGAATGCCTGAAAGGAGGGGGAAAACAATAATAGATATTTTAAGTCAATTCTGCAGGAACAAAACGGTGATGATTCATATTCAAAGAAAATATTATGCACCAAAACATTGGTCTTCTCCTGTATCTAAATGAATAAAATATTCCCAAGTGAAACAAATCTGATGAACAAAGAATTTCATGAGCTAAACATACATCAATGTATGTATCTATACAAATGCGTAAATGTCTTATACACGGACAGAGCTGAGCCATCGTAACCTAGAATTTGGACATTCCTTTCTTATTTTATAGTATCAGCTCTTATGTTGTCACATGGCCCTTGGTGGGGGAAGGAGGTCCCAGGATCTTCCCACACACTGATGACCTTGGTGGGAAGTGCGTGGGGAAAGTGTGACCAGAAGTGCACCTTCACGTGCCCAAAGACCATAAAGCATTCACAGATCATCGCTAACGGTGGAATTGATGAGGCCCAGGTGTGGGGTCCAGCATGATGTCAATAAAATCCACCATGCAAAAATATCAAGGAACCAACATATTTCCTAGGAAACATCGCCTCTGGGGAATTGTAACTGTAACCCGGGGTGGTCAGCGTCCAACTCTCCGAGACTGAGTGTTCTCGATGAGGCTCTGGCTCTTTGTGTGTTTTTCCAAATGCCTCTTTTGGCATGTCTAGATTTGCCGTGCATTCTCTGTATACTAAAGAAATCATCCCCCTTTCTGGCTCTCAAATTTGCAAGACCCAGGCAACGACTCAGCAGGCAGCTTGGGATAAGAAAGTTCTCATCTTTGCCCCGTGAAGGCTAAAACCTCTAAGGAAGTTAGGCCTGTATGTGTGAATTTTCCAGAGGGTGGAATCCTGCATTTTTATAGTGTGGATCTGCTTTGGGCGAGGGACTAGTTCCGGCTGATGCTGAGAAGGTTGTTGGAGAAGATCAGACACCGTTCACCCTGTGGCTTCAGTAGCCTAAAGGTCTCCCCTACTCCTAGACAGGTATGTGCCTTGCTGCTTCAGGCTCTAAGTGGCCATCAGCAAAGAGGAGGCTTTGCCACGGCTCCCTATGGGGGCCCTTAATTGAACTTAGAAATACAAGGTGCACTTGACCTGTCGCTTCTCCTAATCTGTTGCGGGAAGAAAGGAGATACGAACCCCGATGATCCAAGGGTCCTCTGAAATCCAAGGCTCTCCACCAGCAACTTTCTGCAGAGTGTCCTCGACTCCTGGTGTGAATAATTCTTGCAAATGAGCCAAATAGTGAAGTAGATGGAGTGACTTGAACTCTGAGCTACTTGGACGCCTCATTTCTTTTTTTTTTTTTTTTCTGAAGACTTTCAGGAGGAGGGAAGAGAATTTTGTCCCCTTCTGTGTATTTGGCAGCGTGTCTCTACTGCTGAAAAGGGCCAAATTACCTGTCCTTATTTTCTTGCCTTGGCAGCAGAAACGTGATGAATCCTATAACCTTGCTCACAAGTTAGCTGGATACTGTTTGCCTTGGATTTACGCGGACTCAGGTGGTGCCCTGAGGGTCCAGGCCTTTATGGGGAACACCTGTGTCCATTTCTTTTGCCTGCATTAATGCTGGGTATGACATACGTGAGGTGGGGCCTGAAGTTATATTTGCAAGATCAGCAAGGTGAAGAGTGTTAAACGTTAGGATTTTATTACCGCTCAACTTTATTTTTCTTCGCAAGAGCCCCTCATGGTTCTTTAGGCTTTTTATATCTCTGGTTAGATGTTGTTAATAATGGTGACATGGGAGGAATCAGAACCAGAAAGGAGAGGGCAGAGGATGCCCAGAGCTGACCCTACCTAAGAAATTTCCATCCCAACTCCTCTGTATATCAGTACATTTTTCCAATTAGCAAATATTTCAGTCCCTATGATTGTACACTATAGTATAACCTATCATCATTTTAATAAGATAAGAGTTATGTAAAAAAATTATTTATTGTTCGTTCTTCCATTAAGTGCATGGACCTCCTGTGCATGGAGACCTCTCTAAACTCCTGGAACCAGAGCCCTGATCTCAGTCCCTTTAATTTGTAGATTTTTTTTTCTTAATTCACATCCTCTCTCCTTTTATAAACCGAAACAGCTCTTTCCCATTTCCTGTGTTTCCTACTCTTTTTGCAGCAAAGGTGAAAAGTAAAAGTAATTATCCTCCATTGGGACCTCTTCCGCTGAGACCATGAACTATATCCAAACCTTCACTGTATAATTTTTGTCACTACCATTTTTATTCTTGACCCAGATGGGATGTTAGTTCCTCCCAGCATCAGTCTATTTTCATGAAAAGCTCTTAACACAAAATTATTTCAAATGTGATAATAGATGGGATGCTAGACCGCGTCATATACTTGTAAGTGAATACTGCTTTCCCATAAAACCTGGGAGCAGGGCTGATGTTTTAGATACTTATCCTAGAGGCACCTGGGTGGCTCAGTTGGTTAAGCCACTGCCTTTAGCTCATGATCTCGTGGGTCCTGGTATCAAACCCCACATTGGGCTCTCTGCTCAGCGGGGAGCCTGCTCCCCCCGCTCTCTCTGCCTACTTGTGATCTCTGTCAAATAAATAAATAAAATCTTAAAAAAAAAAAAAAGATATTTATCCTAGCTAGCAGCCAAGCTCTGATCAGGGAGCAGAGGTTGGCTGTAAACAGCTGCTAAACCCTGAACAAGGCCGTCCCCTGAAGCTCCCCCTTGTAGGGGAGCATCTTAAGGTGGGAAGGCAGGAGAGCTGGTCTCCCTGGGACAGAAGAACACAGCCCGGGAAGGCACATTGCCCTCTGTATTAGTTTCCCAGGGTTGCTATAGCAAATAAGCACAGATGAAATGGTTTAAAACAACAGAAATGTATTCTCTCACTGTAATGGAGGTTAGAAGTCCAAAATCAAGGTGTCATGGGGCCATGCTCCCTCAGAAGCCTCTAGGGAAGAATCCCTCCTTGGTGTCTTCCAGGTTCTAGTGGCTCCTGCCATCCCTGACTTGTGGCCATACCACTCTCACCACCATCTTCACCCTCTCATGGGTCTCTCTCCTGTGTGTCCCTGCGTCTTCTCCTCTTCTTAGAAAGACACCAGTCATTGGTTTGGTGGCCCACCCAACAGCCGAGATGGTGATTTCATCTCAAGATCCTTAATCTGCAGGGGTTCTATTTCCAAACAAGGTCACATTCTGAGCTCCTGAGTGGGTCTGATTCAACCCACCACACTGTCCCTCACGTTCACTGTTTCTCCGAGTGGTGTCAATGACAGGAGATTCTCCAATGACTGGTGCAAATCTTTGCCCTGATTTTCCCCCTGAGCAAAGTGGGGGGAAGAAGTGTTTGTTTTTTAGTTTCGTATTGAGTCATCTACCAACTTAGTTATTTTTCCATTTAATAAAGGTGAATGCAGAGTTTTAAAACACCTTCCATGCTGCTCAGAATTTGAAATGATAATTCTCTGATAAACGCTCAGAACTGTTTTCCTTTTTATCTTTCTCACTGGATCCTCTCAGTGGCCGGGTGAGGGAGCTGGAGTGGACCTGAGTCCCGGCCTCAGTCAGCCAAGGCCCAGAGAGGCTGATTTTTGCCCATTTTGCCTCTGCTAGCAACTGACAGAGTGGGACTGGAGCGTCTCTCTCTAGGTGAGATTTTTCTCAAGAAACTACCTGATTTTCACTTTCTCTTGTCACAGTCCTCAGGGAAACCCCTTACTTCGTTTCCATTTCCGTAGACAGATTTTCATTTGACTTTGAGATTTAGGGATGCGGTAGATTTGCCGTGATGGCTTTGCCGTCAGCCTGAACGGCATAGTCATCCAGATGTTGCCAGTGTGGTCATGTTGGATGTGTTCTGTAACTTTTCTGGGCCTCATCTCTCTCATCTCAATGGATGGCATAATAATGACCTTGTAGGGAGATTACAAGGAAAATTAATTTAACACATTTAAAGCATCTACCAACGTACATCCAAAACAGATATCTATTTTCTTATAGCCTAGAAGAAAGAGAAGATGGTATGAGGAACCCATGTGTGTTGGGTCCACAGAACCAGCTGGATGATCTTGGGCAAACATCAGGCATTAGTTCTCCGTTTCATCATGTATGAAATGATGGGAATCTCTACGTACGTTCAGTTCTATGATTTATGGCAGAAGACTGGGAGAAAAATCACAAACTAAGGAGTCTCCAGTTTCCCAAGTTAACTAAGAATGACTCCCACTTCCCGCGAGGAACATTTATGAAATTTCTGAAGGAAGCAGGAGGAACATTGAATCTCTATACGAGGTCTAGAGAATGCTTGGTTTACTTCCACGTGTCAGATAAAGAAGTGACAGATGAAGCGTGTCTTGGACAATTGACCCTTGACCAGCTTTGGGGTTAGAAGCACCGACCTCCCCCGCCCCCATGCAGTCGAAGATCCACTTGTAATTTTTGACTCCTGCAAAACTTAACTGAATAGTCTACTGTTGCCTGGAAGGCTTACCAAGAACATAAAGAGTCAATGACCACGTTATCTGATATGTTATAGGTATTACATGCTGTATCCTTACAATAAAGCAAGCTAGAAATAAGGAAATGTTATTCAGAAATTCATAAGGACGAGAAAATACATTGACAGTGCTGTACCATAAAAAATCCACTTATAAATGGACCCTCACAGTTCATTCAAGGGCTGGCTGTATATTTAAGATTGAATGGGGGCTGTCCTTTTTTTAAAAAATCTACATTGACTGGGACGCCTGGGTGGCTCAGTTGGTTGGACGACTGCTTTCTGCTCGGGTCATGATCCCAGAGTCCCGGGATCGAGTCCCGCCCGCATCGGGCTCCCAGCTCCACAGGGAGTCTGCTTCTCCCTCTGACCTTCTCCTTGCTCATGCTCTCTCTCACTGCTTCTCTCTCAAAACAAAAACAAAAACAACAAAAAAAAACTTTAAAAATCTACATTGACTTTCCATTCTCTCAAAAGATATTTGCACAAGACTGCCATTCCTCAGGGCACTTTGAAGGCAACACAGGAATTAAAAATTTCAGTGTTTCCTAAGGAACTTAGAGGCACAGGATCAAGACAGGGTCAGAATAAATAAAAGTAGCTTTCTGGGTTTTCATTTACTAAAAATGTATGTCTCGGTTTGAAGTATTTTCTTCCATTGCCGTTCCACACAGGCAGAACACAGTTTGAAACTTTTTAACTGGCAGTTTCCACAACTTCAAAGTGTTGCTCCTTCCTTAAGCCTCCAGAGGAAGCAAAGAAGCCAGAGGCAGTTAGAGACAATAGGCCCTCCTTGTTCAGATGAACACGTTACGTTCTTTTGTCCGAAAATGTAGACACTTGTGAGAAAAACAAAATCTACGTGGGCTAGCCCTGTCTGCCACTGCAATCTTTCATGTAGATGGTGGATGACAATCTTCTAGCACTTTGGGGGAAAAAAACCTGAACCCTTAAAGCAACATTTACAAGGAGCGATTCCAAGTGCCAATCCCACTGTGATCTCTTTATGTTCTCTTCTGAGCTCAATGGTTCTGGGCCAGTTTCTAGGCTTCTTTCTTGCTTGGACACACTTTGTCTTATGTTTGGCATCTTTTCCTCTAAAAATTCAAACTGGAGAGATCTTGAGCCTTTCCTGAAATTTGTTCGATCAAAAATTAGAGCAAAGTATATCATCCTTTTATCAGGAAAGCACTGTTGCCCTTTACCCAACCCAGAATAGACAGGAAGCAAAGCATGCGCATGCCTTAGGAGCTTACTTCAGTGTAAGCATTCTTACTGTCTTGTTAATTCCATCCAGTTAAACCAGCATCTGCTAATGGTGTTCCATGTCCCTGCTCTGGGCTAGTGGAAGAGCAAGGAATAGACACAGTCTCTACCTTCAGCCAGGTTACTGTCTATGGGCAGTGTCTGAGACAAAGTATCTACTGAGAGGCCAGAGGCTTTTGTTCCAACTCGGAGTTTTATCCCAGATTGATAAAAGGATGATAAAACTCCATCCTCTTTCTTTTCCTTGTTCACAAAATAAGTCAACATTATTAGGCTAGGAAATGATTTCTGCTTGATTCTCCTATATTGGTTGAGTGATAAAGTCTAATGTTGGTGTCTTCACGGTCTAGTTTGATTTTTCTGGGATGGTGACATTCAGTATCCCTTAGAGGAAATGGGAATAGGAAAAGGCTGATGAAAACAAGGCCAAAGAATGAGAATGAAAATCTGAGCACCATGCTCCACTTTTCTGTACTTTTCTAGTACAGGGAGTAGAAATAATGAACCAAGGCAGCAGGTGCCCCAGTGTGTCCAGGCAGGCTCCTTGAAAACTGCATTTGCAGGGTCAATCAAGAAAACCTCTTCTCAGCCTCCCCATCTTCACTGTGATTAGAATCAGTAACTATGGTGGGCGAAATATTGCTATCCAGGCTTCGACCTAGAAACAAATGTCCTTTTACAAACTCCTCCACCATTAAATTATATGTTCACCAAGTGGAAATGGCATTTTAGAGGCAGGCAGTGACGAGAGAGACATCGTACAAAGATGGCATCTCCGGGACTGTATTCCCGCAAGACATACTGTAACTTCACAGTTGTTCACAGGGTGTTTCAAAAATCCTTGGTTTACTTTTAGGGTTTTGTTACTTCGGAAGTTTAAATGTACCACCTCACAGTAATCTTTTGAAATATTAATTATTTACATTCCTTTTATAATTATTCAATATTGTGAATCTTGAATCATTTTTAACTTTTTAATCAGTGTGTACCATCTTCCACAAAAGAGACTGGAAAAATTAAAATTAAAAAAAAACCTCAAAATTCACAGTAAAATTCAAAAAATTCAAAATTCACATAAAACAAAGGTAACCATAACAATTATGAACAGTGTACTCTGTAAGTTTGTAGCACTTTTGCTTCTACAGTTGTTAAAGCCTAAAAGTGCACCAAGAGGGGCGCCTGGGTGGTTCAGTGGGTTAGGTCTCTGCCTTCGGCTCGGGTCATGGTCTCGGGGTCCTGGGATCAGGCCCCGCATCGGGCTTTCTGCTCAGCGGGAGACTGCTTCCCCCTCTCTCCCTGCCTGCCTCTCTGCCTGCTTGTGATCTCTGTCAAACAAATAAAATCTTTAAAAAAAAAATAAAATAAAAGTGCACCAAGAATTCTGGGATAGCCTGTGATAGGTGGTGGATTATTTTTGAATTCAAATAGTCTCACCAGTTTTTTAAAAATTGGAATAAAAATTAAAAGAAGAAAACATACCATCTCAACACAATGATTACAACTTTTGAGTTTAAAAACTGAATAAAACTGGTATCAAAAGACTTCTAGGGGCACCTGGGTGGCTCAGTTGGTTGGGCTTCTGCCTTCCACTCAGGTCATGATCCCAGGGTCATGGGGTCAAGTCCTATGTTGGGCTCTCTGCTCTATGGGGCGTCTGCTTCTCCCTCTCGCATTGTGCTCTCTCTCTCTCTCAGATAATTAAAATCTTAAAAAAAAAGACTTCTATGTCTGCTCATAAAAATCAGTTGACTCGTTCACATAAAGAAGTCTGTATAGCTAGCGATACATTTTAAAACTCAGAGCGAGACCACAGAACTTTGCCAGTTTGGGAGGTCAGCAGGAGCTCCTCTTGGAGACGGGGGGTGAGGGATGTGGGGGTACGCGTGTGGGGGGACCAGCAGGGCTGCATTGCTTTGTGAAGCCGCCCTAAGCAGCCACACTCCAGAGTTGTCCTGTTGGAGCTTCTACCCAGAATACAATGAAGACTTGGTCACTGCTAAGTTTTCATTTTGGACAAAACAGATGCAAAATATTAGATGATACGAGCAAGTCTTCTCTTTCGCTCTAGAAATGAGAGTTACATTCTCCTGTTCTGTCTGACATTCGGTTCAGAGTGCAGTGAACGGTTCAGGAAAGAAGCATTTGGTTAAGAAGCGGCACTGTGTATCTCGTTAGAATAGACTAAAGCGTGTTCCTCCTCTGTTTGCTTGGAGAACACATATTTTCCCTGAAGGTAAGTCTGTGTGGCCAGATGTGCAGGGCGGGCACGTGAAGCGGGACATCGTGCCTGGCTCTGTCAGAAGCCCTGCTCTCTGCGGAAGCCTGGCGGTATGGCGGGTCGGTCACTCTTCAGCCAGTCCTTGTGTCCTGTCCTCCCTTCATCCTACATGGGACTTATTATTCATTTCCTCCCATGCTCCTTACTCACCTAGTGGTAATTCACAGACTCACTGCAAATACCCTGCTGCCTTGCCCCACTCTGAATCTTGGTTCAATCAGGTGTCAGTTGTACTTTGCCAACACAACCCTGATTAGGCCGTGCAATGATTTTGTAACATGTAGTGCCCTTGGTTCTTCGGCGGATTTCATTTAGGGTTGTGCGCTGTGATCAAGCTGGCCGTCAGAGTGTAACTGTGCTTGACACAACTGATGGAAACTGATCCAAACCTTGAGACACCACTTACAGAACTAATTATGCTGCCCTTTGAATTGGACTTCACCCCCATGGTTTACAGTGGAATGGTGGTCCCTTTTGATGATCAACGGATAGAGGGCTTAGTATGACTTGTTATGAAAGTAATTACTTGAGGTGACAGCAACTCTGATTTTGGCTCCATGGAAGGGTGTCCTTTCCAAAAATTCAAGTCATTCAACTTTGGAAGGAGCTGCTTGGTTGGTGGTGAGCACCCCGTCGCTGGGAGGGTTCAAGCAGAGATGAGATGGCCATGTGCCAGGAACTCTCTGGAGTGTCTTCCCAATCTGAAGTTCTATGTCCGTACCAAGTTTCAGACTTGTAAGGTTGTAGTGATTCCCATTATGGAAGCTCCCCGTTCATTTCCAGCTTTTCTCATTTTAGTCAACTCTCTGGCTTTCCACAATTTATTTGGGCATTTGCCCAAGCAACAGCATTCTTGGTGTTGTTTTGCCCTTTTCCTTTGATAGCAATAGTGACTGAGAAATAGGGGGCGGCTCGAAGTAGGGGAAGTGGTGAGGTGCGAAGGCACAGCCCTCACCCACATGGCCCCCAGTCGGCACGGCGGGTGGTCTCACACCAGCTAGATCCCTAAATCCGAAATCTCGGGCCGCTTATCTACCAAATGCAAAGCATACCCAGCACCTATCTCATAGGGCTGCTGAAAAGGCTAACTGAGAAAACAACTAGAAAGGGTTTAGTGCAAAGGCATGGGCCTTCTTGGGAAAACAATTATGAATATTCAGTATTTGTCAACTGGTGGTTTTGAATACTCACCTGGGTTGGTTGTTCTCGGTTAGTCAGCAAATCCATCGCTCGCCTGCCATGGATGGAAGGTGGATTTGATTTTGAGAGTTTTGTTAATTATTAGCATTTTTTTAGAAAAAGATGAATAGGTATAATCATCATTGTGATTTATATCTTTTATCTATCTATTTCTATAATTCTATTAATGAAGTTATTTTTAAGAATGGCTTTAAAGAGGGGCACGTGGGTGACTCAGGTGGTTAAGCATCTACTTTGAGGTCACGTCATGTTCCTGGGGTCCTGAGACTGGGCTCCGGGAATCAGACCCCCCCCCACATCGGACTCCCTGCTCAGCAGGGAACCTGCTTCTCCTTCTCCCTCTCCCCCTTCTTGTGCTCTCTCCCTCTCTCTTTCTGTCAAATAAATAAACAAAATCTTTTAAAAAAAAGAAAGCCTTTAAATAAAGTTTTAATTTACCACTTTTTTTTAAGAGGAGCATAGTTTAAAGTTCCTTAAAAAGCTCCTCATTTCAGTGCGCCTCCCCTAAATTCCAATTCCGATTTGAAAGGCCTGTGTTTACCTCCACTATCCCCATCGCCATTGTCATCAGGAAGCTTGTTCTATACTTATCTGTCCGAGAATGTTTGGGCTTCAACATTTTTCAGATTTTTGTTTTGTTTACAGAGCGCTGATTCACACAAAAGGGGTAGCTCCCGTCTACCCTATGAATTATGCTTGCGTGTGCGGCTTTCCTTTCCCATTGAGACAGAAACGATCCCAGGGCGCGAAAAGCAAAGATAAGCTGAGAATAGAGTTGCGATCTTAGTTTGTGCAGGTGCTGTTTTGTTAATGTCCTGGTGCCTGGGCATTGTATTTTCTGCACACACAGTAATAGTCATTTTTTTTTTTTTTTAAGAACATGCATTACAATGTTCAGCTCATTACAAGTCATGACAAAGCCTTCCTGGAACCAGAGAGGACTCATGCTCTTTATAGACTCAGAAGCCGTTCCTGCTGTAACTCAAAAGAATTTCGGCTCGGGAAATATCAACTGGCAATTCGCTTTGCGGGCTGTCTGCGGACCAGCTACTTTTTTGCCTTACGTTTCTTCCATGCTGTCCTGAGCCAGTCTCACGCTTTGAGGGTAGTCTTGTCAAGTGTGTTTTAAGATGATAAAAATCACACCAGGCCCCAACTGGATCTTTATGTCACGCAACTACCCCCTTTTCCTCTCACCCTCTTTACCTCCAGAGCTAAAACAAACCACTTCATAAGAACCTCATAAATTTTTCCCTCTGTGCACTTTAGTTAAAAGACCCTCCTGTGCTGTGCCTTCCGCTCTGTGGGGACACCATGTCACAATCCGCTTGCTGGAAGATCAGAGCAGAGCATTCTCGGCTCACAGATGGCCTGATGTGTCCCTGTAATGCATTGAGCGGGCCTTCTGAATGCACTCCCTTTCAAAAGGCTGAGGGGAAAGGGGCATTTTATCACAATACATAATACATTCAAATTTTGATACCATTTGTAGAATCAAAAATAATTATACCTTCCACAGATAAATGGCTTGGGAGCTGTCTCGGGGACCACTGCCGTATTAGAAACTGTTAAGCTCTTTTCGGCAGGGAGTAATTCATTCTCTTCTCTTCCAATCAGAAAATTTCTAACTTGGTTTATAAATGGCAAATGTGAGTTCTTGGTTTTTTAAAATATAAGCTGTGGAGCGGGTTGTGTTGTCATAGCCTCCAACAGAAGAGGCAAGATAGTGTTTGCATTGTGTGAAATCAGAAAACGTATTAAATTTCGTACGTGCGGTTCTATTCTTGGCTGTTCTGTGTGCTTCCTTTTGGGGAGCCCAGTCTTGTCCTCAGCTAAGCTGTTTGGTACCTGTTAACTTTGAGCAACAGCTTAGTTTCTTCTCAGGATCATACATCAACAACAATTCACATCCTTATCCTTTACCAAATAATCTTTGCTGAGAATCCACTAAACGGTGTAGTAGGTATCCAAAGGCGGGAGAAATTGCAAGAAATCACCTGAGTTTAGCGGCGGCCCCAATTGGTGTAGAGTAGGAATCTGACATTCATCCAAGAATACACATTCACAGAAGTGCTATATTTTCTCTCCTTTAACACCGGCAATTTATACAATGCCCCATTACTTCATGGAACCAGAAGACAGAAAAAGAAACATTGCTGATTTAAATTATGAATTCCTTTTGCCAGAAAGAAACATCCAGATTTCAGAGAGATCCTAAGTGTCAGACTACCCTATTAATACAAACGTGTCTCTCATTCACAGAATATATAATTTGCACACTTGTTTTTCATAAATAGAACAAATATTGTGGAGAAGGGGCACATATCCTCTCCTAAGGGGAAATCGAGAAGCAGCCACCAGAAAGGGAAATGGAAGAAAAGAGTACACCAAGGATAAAGACATTCTTTGGCTAGAGACTGTCCTAGAATTAGAGACCTATTACTTATGCCCATGCAAGGCACAAGTTTCCAATACCCTTGTCCGGTTACAGACCTTTCTTTCTCTGCAGCTTGTGATTTGGTGGGGTGGGGGACACCACCTAAATGATAGCAATTGTGCAAAGCTCCTAAGCATTGTAGGTTGACATCAGGGCTGCGCTGTTGGTGGCACTCCCCTCCCCCACCCCTGCCCCGACCATGTTCCCCAGGGCTGATAGGTGTCCCCTTAAACACCTAGGAGAGGAGTGCCCCTGGGAGCTGTCTCTTCTGCCCCCTCAGGTCTTGACTTGATTGTCTCTAGCAAACCAGAGCCCACCCCTAGGGCTCCAGGAAGTGATGCTAGCTTCTTCTCAGAGAACAGCTAGGATCCTTAGCCTAAGAACGATAGAAAGTTGTTAGAAATAAACAGGATGAGAATCTCAGATCCAATGCTATGGCTTTCGTTTCGAAGTGTATACCAACGTATGGCAAAGTCTGTCACTGTGCAAGAAGAACATTGTCCTCTCTTGCCCTGGTACTTCCCCTGCAGACCATGTGTTGTCTGTAGGTATGATCTTTGCAGAGCTCTGGTATTTGTCTTTCAGGTTCTATTGGACTGCTAACTAGCTTTAACATTTTTCTCTCCTTATATACCTGATGACTTTCTCCAGCGATGAGATCCCGTCTCCGATGAAAAGGGAAGGACGTGGTACGTGTGTGTCAACACAAGCCTCAGAAATCACTAGCATTCAGTGAACACCTTGCTTTTGTTACTCAATATTTTTCATTCTATTCAAAATACCACAAAATTAAGATAATAGATTCACAAAACGGATTCAGAGATATTAATTACTTCTTAGCTTGTTTCCAGACTTATTACAATTCATTACTTTCTCCTGATGTGGTTAATGTTGTCATACTTCGGAGCTGGTATGCTGTGCCATTATCAATTTTTATAAAGCTCCACTTACATGATTGTATCACTTTGATTTTTAAAATGTCTTCATTTATTTCCTGGAAGTTATTGAGCTGACATAAAAAAAAAAAAGCCATCCTCTAATGGGAGTGAATTTTCATAAGCTGTTTCCATCAAATCCCATCCTGAGATGCGGCATTTGGACCCGTGTCAGGCACTACATTTCTTTGTTGGCGTCGTCTTTCTTACTCAGAGTGTTTACAGGTAATCCCCGTGCCAGTTAACAGTCTAGTAAATTATAGTGAGTGTATTACGGATCGTAATCTATGATGTATATTGTGGATTGCTTTTACAAATGGTGTCCAACCGAAATTCAGGTACAGAGAAGCAAGTATTTGAAAGCGAAGTCTATCAATCACAAGGCAAAAAGAAGACACGGACGGTGTTCCTGTTACACTCTGAGGCCATTGCTGCATCACTGCTACCAAAAGACCCCTTTGGCAGAGGACTTTAATCTGTCGGGTGGGACTTCCACACCATTGTCGGCTCCCTCCTTCTTCCGCGAGCTGCTCGAGCTGCTCGTCTCCTTGCCTCTCAGATTCGCAGGCATCTGCGTTCTTTTACAAGCAGAGTGGAAGTCTGCAAACTTTCTTTAACAGACTCCCTTACCAAGCGGCTTCCTTCTGTTCTTCTAGCAGGAGGCCCTAGCCGGAGATTGGAAGGTGGGAATAAGAGAGAGCACATTTTCTTTCCTTTTTTCTTTTTCTTCCTTCCTTCCTTCTTCCTCCCTCTCCCCCTCCTCTCTTTTCTTTTCTTTCTTTTTTTATTTTTTTTAAGATTTTATTTGTTTATTTGACAGGCAGAGAGACAGGAGGAAGGAGGCTCCGTGCTGATGCGGGGCTCGATCCCAGGATACAGCAGCCTGAGAATGAGCTCACGCGCCTTGCAGAGCAGTGGCAGCGGGAGACTACCTGGCATGCTCCCTAACAGAATCTGTGGGCTCCCGAGATCGGTACTGTTTCTTTTACTCCTCCCGCCAATGTGATGTTGTCTTGCAGCTACTGATGAGCTGCTCCTGCATTACTCCTGTAGCCTTTCCAAGACTGAGTAACCAATTCCCCGTCCTGTTAGCTCCATTGGAGATTCTTACAGGTGTTTCTGGTTTCCTGACTGAGCCCTGACCAGTGCATTTTGTTAAACCATACAGAATCTTAGAAGACAGAAGGGAAATACCTGAATGGGGACCCGTGAGACCGTGATTGCTCATACGGGTCTCAGTGAGCAAGGATTAGTAAACTTCCATTGGCAAAACATTGTACTAAGTTCTAACGAAGAACAGAGAGCGAAAAGATTGTATATTCAAGCTACAGAGGCTGCTGACTTACGATGCAGGAATTTTGTTCGGACTCTAATTATTTATCTTTACTCTGTCTTTACCAATTTGATGGTAAAAATAAACACCGCTGGCACCGTCAACACCTCTCCCCGATTTGTCCCACACTCTGGGTTCCTGCCGGACCCTCCCCATTCCCCACCATCTTACTCCATCAAACACATTAGAAGTTGGACTGCAGTGATGACATGAAGCCCCTTCCTCCCTCCCCTCTTACACCGTAGCTGCAAATTCTGGAAATCTATCTTTTCTGCTCATCTCTACTTTGTTAGAAACCCAAATAGATAAAGCCTCCATCACACCAATATGTTGCAGAAATTTAGTAGCTTATCTATTTCAAGTATGACTTTTTATTGCCACTCTTCCCTCGGGTTGAAAGTGGTGGTTATATGAGTCACAGGCCCACAATGTACTCAAAGCACCCTCCTCGTAGACTGGCTCTCTGCTCAAAGGTCTCAAGGTGTTCTCCCTCAAGATGCCTTCTTACCAAAGGGTCTTCTAAGATCTTCGCCTCCCCCTCCCACATCCTCACTGAACCGGATGTGCCAATATCCTATGGTGAGTTCAACCTAGACCCAAGCTGGAGCCTTAGCTACATACAGTATTGTCAGTTCAACAAAGAGTTCAAGTTTCCATGGCATTCTCTGCCTATGTTGGACGCCATTGTTTGAGGTTTGCACCAATTGTTTTCTCTGTGCCTGAATTTCCTTCCCATGTTTAAAGAGAACAAAGACAGGGGAACGAGAAGGCATGTATGTGGAATGGTGCCAGTCCACTCCTGATAGCAGTTCATTTCAAAGTGCTTTCTGTAAATACGTGCTATATAAATGCTTAATTAATGATAATAAAATTCCTTTTGTGGTTTTGCTTCAATAACATGGAGTCTCAAAGCCCTGTGGTCCCATTTTCTAGTCTGTTTCTTCGAAGTCACCTAATATCATAGTTGCATGGGATTTAAGCCCCTTTAGTGTTAATTTAGGGAAACAATTACTTCGACTAACCTTGCAAGCTTCTAGCTCTTTTAATTTGCAAACCAAGGTTAAAGACATTCTTATTGAAAGTCACCTCGAGTAATGCTTGAAAGTAAAACATCCTGAGCTTTTTTTTTTTTTTTTTTTGCTAAGGTTGCACAGTACTAAGTAAAGTTTAACTGTGGGAAGATTAATATTAAGTAACAAACAGGTACTGTCTATGGGTTACTAACTATTCTCTCCTGTGCTGATTATTCAGGAATCATCCTTTATTGTTAACTAAAGTGTGCCTGTGTGTGTGTGTGGGGGGGTGTTCATGTACATTGGCACACACACACACACACACACACACACACACGAATTGTGGGTTAAAGTTGCATTTTTTATGCCATTCACTTTTGTGCATGCCGGTAGGGACTTCTAAGGGATCGCATTGCCGGGATCTGAGAAAGTGGAAAAGAAGCTCATTTTTCAACCATTTTATTGTTGCTCTTGATTCTGCAAAGGCAGACAAATAGTAGCAGAGTGCTCTAGGGCAAGGCTCACTGCAATACCTTTCCCTTCTATTATAAGTCCATCTCAGAGTTAATCATTTCCTCCAAGGAGGCGATGCTGTGATAAAGATAATTAAATTGAAATTTAATATAGTGGGGCATTGCACTATAGCTTTGTATCAGTTGAGGGCTCTGAGAGAAACCAGCACTGTGAGGGTGGATTGTATGGTATGTAATTAACAATTATGTTTGTCAGGTTTATGAAACAGAAAATTAATAACACGGAGACACTGTGAAACAGTGAACAAAGCTGATATTCTGAATTAAGGGGACTGGGCTGTCATTTGCCCCTAGAGCAGTGGGTGTCTTTCTCTTTGGGAAATAGAACATTAGATTGTATTGATTTATTCACATTTGTAACTCCGATCTCTCTCAGCCTTGGGGGATTTTTTGTTTTTGTTTTTGTTTTTTTTTCTCCAAAGAGCAGTGATTTTCAGTCTTGGCTGTGTATCACTTGGGGAGGGGAAGGGTGAGAATCCTCGTGCCCAGGTACACCCCAGACAAATCAAAGCAAAACCTCTGGGGGTTGGACCCAGACACCCTTATTTTGAAAAGTTCTTCAGGGGATCCCCAAGTGTTTGAAGACCACATTAGTCAATGTTTAATATGACTGGCTTCCCTAGAGGAAGGTGTTGGGTTAAAAAAAAAAAAGGGTGGGGGTTAGAGAAGAACAGGAATGAATAATTGCTTAATAATTAAGTATTTGCAGACTATCTTCACCTTGACAAAAACTTACAGAATCTGTCCACCAATAACAGGCATTATTATGGCCCTTGCTAATGTTTGGGCACCTGTGATTCCCGGGAAAGCAGCTCTGAGAAATCTGGGCCCCTCCCTATCATTCTCCCCTTGGCCTTTCAGAAGCCGTGAATGTTTTAAGGTTTCCAAGTGAAGCCACAGAATCCCCCCAATTCCTGTGGCCAAATGCTGGCTCCATCCTTGTCTTTCAAGTCTCTAGTAAGCTCCGTGGCAGAAAGAGAGGAAAAGAAGTTCAGAGGAAGTGTTGATACCCTAACTGGGAAACTGAAACAAGGATGCTTGACAAATCTCCATTCTAACCATGCCTTAGGGCATAGAGGCAGGACCCGAGGATCTCTGTGGAAAGTGAGTGCTTCTAACATCAAATTAGGCAGTTCTTGCCCTGAGGAATAGGGTGAGAAGCTGATCACACACACACACACACACACACACACACACACAACACACACATGTAACACACAAGTACAGAATACCTCTGATAAGTAGTTTTTCTTCATTGTTCTCCCTCTCTGTTTTAGAGGTTGCCATCTAGACTGGATTAGGAGTGAGTTTATTATTCATTTATGTGCCTAATTTCTCTGTGGTAAGATTCGTATATTGATGCCACTCTTCATGATTCTGATATGCTTTTATTGAGAATGTCTGAACTTGACAACAGTAAACCATCTAAATATGCTTTCAGAGAGTAATTACTGAGTAATTGGATTTTGCCTGTTTTCTGGGACTGGAGCAATAGCCTGTACTTAAGAAGATGGAAGAAATTGTTGTGGAGAGTCAGCCTGCATCCCGGCATTTGTATCCTGAAAACTATTTTCTTCTTCCTCTTTTCCTGTTTCAGTTTCAATTATAACACTAAGTATTGGAGTTGAAGACTAACTACATAACTACATAAAACTACATAAACTATATAAAACTTTTCTTGCTCCAGCATAATGATACATGAAGAAAACAATGTATTTACTTCTCACCATAGTCAGCATGATTCTAAATATTTCTTTTTTACCTTGTAACGCAGAACTTTGATAACAATTGTACTCACTCAGATCAGTTTTTCCGACTGTGTATTTTTCTACATAGATTATTGAGATTTTTCTCTTGTTAACTCAAAGGAATGAAAAGAAGTAATTATGCATGTGACTGAGAACAAAAGACTTAAGCCTATTAAAATATTAAAGTCCTGAAATTGAAAGTGGGTTAATCACATTTATCAATCCAACTCATTTTTAATTTGTTTTCTCTTTTATTAAATACTACTGCTTATGCTGCTGGACTATGGGTGTATCCAAGTAACCAAATAACTAACAACTTTCAGTTTTAGTTCTTTCAGCTCTTCTTGGTGGCCCCTAGGATAACTCCTCGGACATGACGAGTAGCTGTCTAGAGATTTCAGCTTTATCAGGCTGGATTTGATGTCCCCGAGCTGTCCTGGTCTCATAGATCCTACACCTAAAACCTCACACTGGCAAACTGACCCTAACTTTCCTACCATCAGAATATTTTCTAAGCTTCTAAGGAATGGAGACTATTTTTAGCAAGTAGCTTACATATATTAATGATGATTTTAAGAACACTAAAAAACACATTTCTGAAATTAGAATTATAAATGCTCCTATTTTTACCCAATGCAAAGCATGTTTTGTAATGTTTAATTCTCAACTGACCATGTTGACCAAGGTCAAAGTGAAACTTCTATGGACAATCCCTGGGTGAAGTGAAATTCATGCAAGAGATGTAATTTATAGATGGTCCCTGACTTAGGATGGTTCAACTAATGGTTCTATGATGGTATGAAAATGATAAACACTCAGTAGAAACTGGACTTTGAATGTTAAATATTGATCTTTTCTGGGGCTAGAGATACACAGTGTGATCCTCTCCCTTGGTTCAGGGCAGCAGCCGCCACAGCAGCCTCAGCTAGGCAATCAGGAGGCTCGACACCGATGCCCTTAGAACCCATTCTGTCCCCACACAGCCATTCTGTTTTTTTACTTTCAGTACAATAGTCCATGAATTACATTAAGATATTCAACATTTTGTTATCACATAAGCTTTGTGTTCAATGATTTTGCCCAACTGTAGGGTAATATAAGTGTTCTGAGCATGTTAAGGTAAATGAAGCTAAACTATGATGTTTGGTAGATTAGATTGATAAGTGCATCAACTTACTATATTTTCAACTTACAATGGGTTGTCAGGATGTAACCCCATCATAAGTCAAGGAAGATCTATATTTAAGGGATACGTTTTTGGGAGTTCTTCCTAATATAAAGATAAGCTTGCACTTTTTGTAATGTTAGTAAATCAAAACAAGATCTCTTTATATACAGAAAAGCATTTTCCAACCAACAGCACTGTGTAAAAACAAACAAACCTAACTTGGGGCTTTCGCTTGTGTATGTGATGTTGGTCAAGCTGGTTTTTGTTTAGTTTTATCTTGTTTTCATAATTGCCCCATGCTCAGGATAAGCAGGTGGCAAAGTCCAGGACTAAGCAACCATAGCTTCTTTGGTTGGGAGGATGATCAACAGGGATAAATGGTTGGCAAGGAATTTTCTCCCTCTTGCATGAAAAGTGCTCTTAGCTCCAGGACTGCACAGAAAGCCCTTGCTTTACCATTAATGTTGATTGCTTGGTGGGTAGCACATCTCTTTTATAGAAAATTTCAGTTGACTTGTAAACCCTCAGAATCCAAGAATATCTGGGGATGGAAAGGGATATTCCAAGACTGGTGATTGGTTCTTTTGCTTGGGAAGTTGAGGGTCATAAGTGGAGCGTTGGTAAGGGCTGGGTAAGCAGATGCTATCTATCTCTTTCCTGTTTCCCTGGGCCCACTAGTAGAGCTGCTTTAAGGTCCACCCAAAGAGCCCCCAGTAAAAAAGACCATGAGCAACCCTTGACCACCACGATAGCTGAACACAGCCAAGGAGATGTTTCAGCACCCAGACATATGTATCTGTACCACCCACATAGTCTGCAGTTACTCATTACTGACCAGGGGACCATGGTGTCCTAAAGTTAATGTACCAAGTGCCCAGAGCATATGGCAATCATCGCAAAATATGTGCTTCTGGTAGGAAATGGGGATTGGAGGCTGAGAGGAGGGGAGCTACTGGTAGGTGCACTCCTACAGAGGCCCTGAAAACTTTTTGAAAAAAAGTTTTTTATACTCATGTCTATTTGTTGGATATGCCTCTCGTTGACATACAATCTGTCATAGAATGACAACTCCAGCTAATGTAGGCATGGTTTGCAAATTGGAACTTCATTTTTACTAAAATGATTGATACAGAAGAAGTTCACTTGGGTTTGAAATCCAAAAACATTATCTCAAGAAATTTCAATATAATTGACAATTTAAGAAAAGCAGATTCTATGAAAGGATCCTTAGGATGTGCGGGTGATCTGGCTGTGACATCTGTCATGCCATTGACCCCATTGATAGCCGGGGTTGATTTGGCTGATCTGGCTGGCTAGGCAGGTGTCCCCTTCCTCCCTTCTTCATCGCTCTGTGTGCATCCCTCCTGAAGTTGCACGCTTGGTCGAAGAGCTCGACCTTCCCAGATAGAGGAGGACACTTCTCAGGTCAAGCGTGTATATAGAGCAGATGCGCTCCCTTGCTAGAACCTCCCGGCAAGCTCTCAAGGTCCATTCGTAGGAGCGTGTAGGGTAGTGAAGCTTCCAAGACTCCAGATGCATCCAAATGACGTGCTGCGTGCGGCAGTTCTGCCTTTCTTTACAAAATAAAAATTTTTTTAGAATGAGTAAAAGGATCCTTAGATCCTTGAAGAAAGTCAACTGCAGTAATTGACTGAAAGATTTTAAAGACATTTAAGGGGCACCTGGGTGGCATGGTCAGTTAAAGTGTCGAACTCTTGGATTTGGCTCAGGTTGTGATCTCAGGGTCTTAATCTTAGGTCATGATCTCCAGTAGCGAGATCAGCAGCGTTGGGATCCGTGCTCTGCAGTGGGGAGTCTGCTTAAGACTTTCTCTCCTTCTCGGGGCGCCTGGGTGGCTCAGTGGGTTAAAGCCGCTGCCTTCAGCTCAGGTCATGATCCCAGGATCCTGGGATCGAGCCCCGCATCAGGCTCTCTGCTCAGCAGGGAGCCTGCTTCCCTTCCTCTCTCTCTCTGCCTGCCTCTCTGCCTACTTGTGATCTCTGTCTGTCAAATAAATAAATAAAATCTTAAAAAAAAAAAAAAGACTTTCTCTCCTTCTCCCTCTGTCCCTTCCCCTGTGCACTCTCTTTCTCTAGAAAAATAAATAAATCATTTAAATAAATGAAAATCATTTATTTAATCATTATTTAATCATTTATTTAAATGATTTTCATTTATTTAAATGATTCATTTAAATCATCTATTTTCTCTAGAAAAATAAATAAATCATTTAAATAAATCATTTTAAAAACCCATTATGTACTCATATACATGTATATCATAGATCAAATACCAAGAATTTGAAGAAACATTACTGCAAAGCTTTGGCTAGGAAGCCCGTGTGGCTCTCTCAAGCTTACTGCCTGGTATGAAGAAAAGACATATTCACAGAAGCAAGCTCCAATTTCTCTTTAAATATTTTGATATAATTGTCTTGGAAGTTTGATTTAGAAGGGATATCTTTCCTAATACTTTCCATTTTATTTCTCCTACCATAATTTTATCATGTAAGTAAAATAAAAGAATATTGGTGACCCATCCCCAAATAGATATTCTCAAACTCTTTCTTGTTTACCATGGTGCATTTAAAAAGTATTCTCATTTTCAGTGTGCTTCATGAAAAAAAAAAAAGGTTGGGAAAATCTTGTTATGTTGAATACCTGTTTCTGTGCTTAAGGGATGAATTGAAATTCCATCTATCTATCTATTATTATCATCTCTCTATCTAGATGATAGGAGTAAAATATCTCTCCTCTGCAAACTGTGTTTCTTTTTCCTCTCCTGCCTTAACCACTCACTTATTGCATGAATATGCATTTTCCCTTCAAAGGGTCGTACAGAGTAGAATATTCATTATGAGACAAGAGATATTAATGCCATTCTGATGAAAGAGAGTCCCACAAGCCCCCAGGTGTGCATATACAAACCCCCAGAGCCGAGGAAGTTCTCCAACTATAGATTGTAGGCAAATATAAAACTCCGAGCAGTGTAGAGGCAAAACCAGCATTTCATGTTTTTAGGTTAATTCCATGATGTCATAAAACCAACCTGCATGAAAAGAAAATGGGGAGGATAAAAGATTGTGGACCTCCTGTATCCAAAATCAAAGAATGAAAAATATCCCTAGAAGTACACGTGTGGGGGCGCCTGGGTGGCTCAGTGGGTTAAAGCCTCTGCCTTCGGCTCAGGTCATGATCCCAGGGTCCTGGGATCGAGCCCCGCATCGGGCTCTCTGCTCAGCGGGGAGCCTGCTTCCTCCTCTCTCTCTGCCTGTCTCTCTACCTACTTGTGATCTCTATCTGTCAAATGAATAAATAAAAAAATCTTTAAAAAAAAAAAAAAGAAGTACACGTGTGTACATGTATGTGGTTGGTCCCATAGCCCCTTCCTTCCATGTCTTCACTAATTTCTTTGCTCAAGTACATTTTCCTGAGGTCATCTATCACTTGGGCAATTAGCTCCTATTCTTGTAGATCTGAGAGACTTGAATACACGCTAGTCCTCACGGTTCTCAGCTATGATTTGGGGGTGGTGAAAACTGTATGCCTCACAATTAACAAAGCCTTTTTATTATTTTGAACTCTTCACGTCCCTGCCTTCGTTCTCAATAGAAGACGAAATGACAAGGTTTTGAAAACGCATTTTCTTATTTTCTACAATACGTATTTTTAAATCACACTGACAGTTTTATTCCACGGCACAGCAGCAACTGCTCGACTTTCGCGAACATCTCCATCCCAACAAAATCACTCAGGGAAGGGAGGTTTAAGGAGACCGATTTCAGCTTCATGCTTCAGAGGGGTGGCTGTAAATCACGGCCTGGGAGGAGGAAGGCAAATATAAAAATGGTGAAATTTACCTTGATAGCAGTGTGTTTTTAATCTCTATTTTTATAGGCAGGTGCAATTCTCAAAACTTGGTCTCGGTGGGGCCATACTAGGTGAGATTCACCAGCCGGCCTGTCGGTGGAGTCAACGGTTCCTCTCCGTGCTGCTCATGACCGTGCCTTCTTCACTTGGTGGGAGGCAGAATTCCAAGGCTGGGCTGTTTCAGGGGACGCCTGACCTTTCCAAGATGGGGCTTCTCCCAATCTTTCTACCCTGTGAAGGATTTGCTTGTAAATAGACGTCAGCCTGGAAGCAATGGGACTGCTTCCTGAATTGCTTCGAGCTCGCTACAATTTACCAGCCTCTGAAGTGGCATTAAAGCAATGTTCATTTTTTAATGAGTATTAAATTTACTTTTAGCCAAACCCTCTAGCTGACAATGAAGTGTTCGTTGGGCTTGCTATTGGCTCTCTCTTTGCTAATTGCTCTGCTGCCTGTGATTATTCTATCTCTCTCTTTTGGATGCTGAAGCTTAACGTTGGAGTCTTGTACTTAATTTCAAGTAGGAACAGCAGTATGACTCTCTAGATTTCCAGTCTCAGAGTAGGGTCTCTCCTCAATTATGAAACAAAGGCACAGAGTGAGGCAGAAAGAACATGAATTGTGGCAGGAGATCTAGGTTGGAGTCCTGATCCTACCTGGGATTGGTTAATGACCATCCGTGCACCAAATCCAGCTGCCCCACCACCCCGCAATTTGGTTCCTAACTGCACACTAAGAATGGGTTTTACATGCTGTTGTTGTTGTTTTTTAATGATTGGAGGGAAATCAAAAGAATGATATTTCATGACAAAGTATATGAAATTCAAATTTCAGTCTCCATAAATTACATTTCCTGGAAGATAGCCATACTCATTCATTTACCCATGCTCTATGGCTGTTTTCCTGCAACCGCAGCAGAGTTGAGTCGTTGCAACAGTAACCAGCCTCAAAAATTCACTCTCTGGCTTCTTACAGAAGCTCTCTGCCGATCCCTGACCCAAACAGTTGATGGATCGCAGGCTGGCTAATCTAGTCTCAGGGCCTCAGTGGCTTCGTCTGTAGAAAGGGATCAATAACCATGGCGACATCACCGAACTATTGTGAAAAACAAATGAGGTCACTCATCTCTCAGCATCTCGAAATCTCATTGTTTAAAAAAAATCAAAACAGAATTACTGGCTGTGAGTTGTTGCCAAAAGTAGAAACAGAATTATTGATTCTAAGTTGTTTCATTCTGATCATTGTACTTGACCTTCTACTAATTTGACTCAATTTATTTTTGAGTAGATGGTGTACAATCTAGGTAGTACGTTTGTTTATATTAGATATGACTTAGAACTAGGCACTGAAAAGAATTTAAACGCATACTTACTGAATGCTTATAATAAACCCCACAGATTATATAAAAACAAAGCTGCTTTATTCTCTCAAAATGCCTTTGGGAAAATGTTCTCAAAAACCTATGTACTGTAAATTTTTTGTTGAACGATCGGTATTTGTGATGCATCTATCTGTTCCTTTTCTTTGTGCCTAGATCACCAAAAGAAGACAATGTAAATCCACACTTGTCAAACATAGTTGGGCTCTAGTTACAATTGCATAAAAAAATAAAGGGAATAATAAAAGCATGTATTCTACTTCTCAAACATAAATTGTTTACCCTTATTACAAACTCCAGTAAGTTAGAAGGTTGCTTATATTTTTCACCTCGAATTCTACCTCCCAAACAGGTTTTTGAATGAAAATCCTATACTGATTTCTCCTCTGATGTGATGAAGGCACTTGCCATGTTGCTAATGAAGGAAAAAATAGAGGAAATCCATTTGGTTCTTTCCTGATTCTTGTCCAAAAGCAATTGCCTCCCGCTGTGGACTGTTCTTAGTGTTCAAACAGTGCTAGTCTAGGTCCAAACCTTCCGTCTAGTTTGATCTCAGAGAGCGAACTTCTTTGATGTGTATCAGTGGCTTCTAAAGTGCTCTGCCAGGTTTAATCAAAGGTACATAACTTCAGCACAAATAAATGGCTAGAAATGATCACAGAGCCCCACGCAGGGGCTGTAAGCAGCCTCCAGACTTTGCCCAGGCTGGGCGTCCTCCACAGAGGACAAACGCAGGAAGCGGGAGAGGGTCTCTCTCAGATAAAATAATTGCAGAAAAACACAACAAAGGGAAGCAGGCCAACATTCTCGGGCCCTCTGATTTCACTATTTCACTGTGCAACTGATACTCTTCTCGCTGTGGCGACTGAGGCCCACCGCGGCTCTGCAGGATCCCACCCGTCCCCCCAACCCCTAACCCCCACTCCCTCACCCCCTCATCCCTGTGAGTGTGTGAATGTGGCGTGGAATCTGAGTCCACGCCAGGATCTCCAGGGCCTGTGCTGCGAGGTGGGGAAGTACTAGATGAGAACATCAGGGCTGATGGTGCTTACTTTCCAATCCTAAGTGTGTATTATTAGAGACACCTGCCAGAGGTCTCTACACCATATCTGGAGACCAGGGCTATATCATCTAGACAACTTAGAGTTACTTTCTGAAAAGTCCACCAAAATATTAAAAATCCAAAATATTAAAAATCCAAAAATCCATACAGTCTGGCCTGTAACTGAATAAAATCCTACTGGACCGACCACTCTACGCAATCTACTGTTGTTAATCACTCCTGTACCTTTATCTTTTCTCTCTTTGCCCAAAAGAAACTGCCCCTCAACCCCCCTCTTATCTCATCCTATTACATGTCCTTATATACTGAAAATACTCTGATAATTATCAAAGGTTTATCTCCAGTTGGATCCCCTCCTCTCAACTGTAGATTTGCACACTCCTTTTAATTTAGCATGTCTAAAACTGAATTAGATGCCCCCCCACACACACCTGTCCTGCCCCAGGACCTTTTCATCTCAGAAAATGCAACAACATTCTACCTCCATCAACACATCCTGTTGTTTGGAATTTCAAAAGGTATGCAAACACTTTATACCACCTTTACCACTAATTCTCTAGTCCAGCCCTTCATCTCTCACACACATGATCACAGCAGCCTCCTTCTTGTCTTCTGGGCTTGGAGATTCCAGAAAGAATGCTTTTTTAAAAATTATTATTTTATTATTTTATTTTTTTAGAATGAGAGAGAGAGCATGTGTGGGAGTCGGGGGCAGAGAGAGAAAGAGAGAGAATCTTAAGCAGGTTCCATGCCCAGTGCGGAGCCTGATGTAGGGCTCAATCCCATGAACCTGAGATCTTGCCCTGAGCTGAAATCCGGAGTCAGGTGCTTCACCAACTGAGCCACCCAGACTCCCTGAGAAGGGACTGTTTAAAACATAAGCTAAGTCAGGACGATTCTTTACTCAACATTCTCCATTGGTTTTCCATCTCATTTAGAGAAAAAGAAAGGGAATCTCACAGCCCTTGTCTTTTGGATTTCAACTTATATACTCCCATTTTTTTTCTTCTCTGGCCTCTTGCTAGTCCTAGAATTCACTGGCTAACCTTTTACCTCAGGACCTTTGCACTTGCTCTTCTGCCAAATAATCATCTTCCTTTTCCCCTTCTTTCCTGTCTTTTTCAAATGTCCTAGTCTCAGTGAATTCTCTCCCAGCCAACCTATTTTAAATTGCAAGCCATCCTACTCATCCTGTGTCTTCTTCCTGCTTTCTTTTCCTCTCACCACTAAACAAGTGGCACACTTAATTAATTTATTTATTTTCTGTTTAACTTGCCTAGACTGTAAAGCAACATTTCATTCACTGCTGGAGTCCTAGTGCAAACAACAGAGCCTGGAACATAAGAGTTTCTCCAAAAATGTATCTGAGTGAAAAATGTATCTGAGATGGATGGAAATGGACTATGGGTGAAAAAGATCTACACCAGAAGTGGTTATATCCATTGTCATAGAATTAATGGTGATTTTTTTCATCTTCCTTATATAGCTTCCCCTAGTTTTTAAACAAAATAATTAACATGTTATCTTTATCACCAGAAAAAAAGAAAAATGTCTTATTAAACATATTTAAAAAAATTTTTTTTAAGATTTTATTTATGTGACAGAGAGAGAGATCTCAAGTAGGCGGAGAGGCAGGCAGAGAGAGAGAGAGAGGAGGAAGCAGGCTCCCCACTGAGCAGAGAGCCCGATACGGGGCTCAATCCCAGGACCCTGGGATCATGACCTGAGCTGAAGGCAGAGGCCTTAACCCACTGAGCCACCCAGGTGCCCCTAAACATATTTTAATCTTTAAACAAAAAGGATATGAAACAAAAGGAAGAAAAAATTATGTGTGCACACAGATGACTATATTATAAATATGTACAAATCTGTGCACATAAAGAAAACGAAAACAGGCCAAACTGCTTACAGTGTCTTCAAATGCCAAAACTATGAGTCATATTTTTCTTGTTCTCCTTTATTTCCTTTTATTAATGAGCATAAATTCTTTTACAAGAAAACAAATTAACCTTTAAAATTGCAGTTAAATGAATTGCCATATATACACACATATAAATAAATGGAATAAGTTAGTGTATAATCTTAGCTCTGTTACTCATGAGTGGTCCTAATTAAGTTGCTAAGAATTTTTGTTATTTACATTTTTAAAATTTTTATTAAATCCTTCCGCTTTTTTTCTATTCAGACATAAAATTTGACTAAAAGAAGTCAAATTCATCTTTTTGCCTCAAGCTTGTTTCTTACTTTTGTTGAGAATATTTCACAAATGTGTATTCCTGGATTGTTAAGTTAAAATCTTCAGTGAAATGTGGTGGGATCACTTTACGTTCTCAGTTCTTTAGTTCTTTAAGATGTAACAGTGATCCGATCACCCCATCATTAAAAACTATTTTGATTAATACTATATTTTCAAATATTCTAGGACATATTAATCAAAATGCACTTAAATAATAGTCCTTTAAAAGATTCTTCTCTTGCTATGAGGACATTTGCTAAAATGAAGTGCTCTTTCACCATTGGCATTGATAATAATTAATCAGGACGACAATGATCAAAGCCTTTTCTGGTTGGCCTCTTGCTGGGCTTTTTTTTGCATTCATTGCTGAATATTGCATTTTGGAAAATAAGTTTGGATGTTCATTTTGCAGAACCCATTTACTGTTGCAAAGGAGAATGATTTACGTTTCCTTCCCTATGTGAAATCAAACAAACAACATGCCTCCCAGATCTGGGGGAAATGGCTCACCCTCCCTCCCTCCTTTCTAGGCGTGGGATTTGTTTTCCAAGCCCAAACCCAAGAACATCCAAGGGAATAATCAAAATGGACTTTCCTCGGAGTTGGTCGAGATAACAGATCATGAATGAGAAAGTAGTAGTGTCCAGGGACCCTAATTACCTGACATTGTGGTGGGTGCCTTTGTGAGAGCAAGTAAGCCATACTTCCGGGGCCTCTGTCCCTCCATCTGTAAGGTCCTCAACGTCTGTTGCTTTCCAAATATTAATGACACCAAAGCCTATTATTAGGTACCATGAAATTTTTTTTAAAGATTTTATTTATTTATTTAACAGAGAGAAAGATCACAAGTAGGCAGAGAGGCAGGCAGAGAGAGAGGGGGAAGCAGGCTCCCTGCTGAGCAGAGAGCCCAATGAGGGGCTCGATCCCAGGATCCTGAGATCATGACCTGAGCTGAAGGCAGAGGCTTAACCCACTGAGCCACCCAGGCGCCCCTGTACTATGAAATATTAAATCCTGTGTACAATCCCTCCTATGGTCATAATAAAGTGTCAAGTTTCCTTAAACAGAAGCTAGGAAGGAGCTAATAAATATATTAATGGTAGATGTTCATCCCCTTCTTAATAAAACAATTTCAGTTTAAATACAACTCAATATTAAATAACTTTTACTCTTACTAAAGCCACCTAACAGAACTCAATAGTTGCTATATGTTTCCCATGTGCTCCTCAGGAAAAAATAGCCTTCTCATAGCAAAGTCCATCTTTGAAATACCCACATAATCCCCCATTACCTTTCTGCCTCTAGTATGATGTTTGGGTTTGGTTTCTTTCTTAGGACAGAAGAGATAAATGTAAATTACATTTAGGGCGGTGGGGAGGAGAAGATATGGGTTATAAGAGACAGTCTTCTCCCAGCTTATTTTTAAAAAAATGTCTCAAATGGTTTATTTTTTTTCTATATATATGTGATATATAAAGAATATACATATATATAGAATATATATATACACACATATGGAGAGAATATATAGAGAGAATATGCATATATATGGGATATACATAAATATATAGAATATATGTCTATATATTTCATGTTCTAAGATGTGACCTCTGCATTGCAGTACAGTAGGTCACAGCCTATAATAAGTTGCCTATAATAAGAGGAGAATAAAAAAAGCCTGGACTACAGCTCTTCCCACTGTACCCTTCAGAACAGAAAAGACAAACCGTTTGCACAGTGGCACCCAGCCAATCTCTAGCTAGAATCGATTGCTTTGCCAACAAGGAACACAAAAGATGTTCATTGTTTGCAAACCGAGTTTCCTGCAAAGGCACCTTTTCTCCAGGCTAGCAAAACGGAGAACAAGACAATTCCTTCTGCTGCGTCTTTCTAGTTCACTTCTCCCTGCGACGGGAACCCCTTCTGAAGAAGGCAAATCTGAATCTAATCCCAGAGGATAAGGAGGCTGTTCACTTCACAGCGTGATCTCTTCATCACAGTGGGGTGACCACCACAGGCACAGGCGACTGTGCTGAGAGACAGTGGCCAATATTATAATTATCTACATAAAAGAATTCACTGGGTAGCCTTTGTCTCTTGAAGGGTGTTTTTTTGTTTTTTTGTTTTAAATTTGTATACAGTCTTTTCTCTTCCCAGGATAAGGACCGGGTTGGGGAGGGGTAGCTCCAAGAGCCAGTTCTGGGAGGGGTGGGTGGGAGGAGAAAGGAGAAAGCAGGCTCTCCCAACTTCTCTCCGGCTCTTTATTTCCTTCTTCCTTCTATTTAATCCCTTAACCACTAGGGGATTAAAATGAATGTGAATTTAGAAAGAGCCATGGATGGGGCGCCTGGGTGGCTCAGTCGGTTAAGCCTCTGCCTTCAGCTCAGGTCCTGATCTCAGGGTCCAGGGATTGATTCCTGCATTGGGCTCTCTGCTCAGCGAAGAGTCGGCTTCACCCTCTCAATCTCCCTCTTCTCTCTCTCTCTCTCTCTCTCTCTCTCGAAAATAAATAAATAAAATCTAAGAAAGAAAGAAGGAATGAACGAACGAGCAATGGACCATGATATAGTTCTGTCTGTCTCTGTCTCTCTCTCCCTACCTTGCCCTTCCCACGTGCTCTCTCCACCTGTCTTTCTATCTCTAGCCCTTGTATTTACCCTTCACACCCTTTGGATTTCCCTTCTTTGTCGTAATTCACAGCTCTCTGCTAGTGGGCTCATCGCTCCTGCATGCCAGGTTTCAAGCTCCCAGACAGCCTGTCCTCTAGTTTTGCCACCCAGGTGCCTCCAACTACATGGCGAGTCCCCAGTTGTGCTTCGGGTGGGGGCAGGGGAGCTCTCAAACATCGGCGACTTTGTTTCTATGTCTTCATCACTAAGTCCTCTTTACCTTTGGGCTAAAATCCAAACAACTTAACATGACTTAGAAAAATCTTCAATACCTCCCCCTTTCCCTCCACCCCCTGTTTCAGCATTCGGAATCTATGGTTGTGCTGTCTGGTGGGACAGTCACTAGCCACAGGAGGCTGCTCGAATGTTTTTTTAAATGAGCTAAAATTGAATAAAATTTAAAATTCCAACCCTCACTCACACTTGCCACATTTCAAGGGATTAATAGTCGCATGTGGCCAGTGGCCCCACATTGGTGAGAGGGGAAGGAGCACGTTCGCATGGATGTGGACAGTCCTGTTGGGTGGCACTGGCCAGAAGTTGGTCACACAGCCTGCCCGTGCTTGGTCTGCCTGTGAGTTCCCCAACCACACCCACTCCCCTCTCTTCCTTATTGTTGCCCATCCTCTCCCCTCCATCCAGCGTCCTAGTTATCTTTGTCTTGCCACATCCTACTCACCTTTTCCTCATCCCCAACCCAACCTGGGGCAGGTGTTCTTCTTGTGAATTCCGTTGCCGCTAAATGAACCCTTCTTGCAGAAGGGTTATGTAGTTATGTTATTGTAGTTATGCTTTCTTGCCTGTCTTCCCACTCATGTGAACTCCCTGCTATCAAAATCAGTCTTTTCACCTCTAGTACTCTGCCTGACTCATAGCAGGTAATCGAAACCATATCTAAGTGTAAATCAAACATTAAATATGAACTTAAATTGTTTCCTTTGTGGTTAGGTCTGATGCATATAGTAAATATTCCATGTTTACAGTTACGGACAGCTGAACCATAAATGGCAAATTTTTCTTTCAATTTCTTTGTGCCTTGCTGACTGATTGACCCTGAAGTACTTATTTATCTTACTCCATAACTTTAAACCCAATATAAAATGAAAAGGTTAAATTATTGAGAAATAAACAACAGAAATTTCCAAGTTGCAGCAACACATAATGTTTTGGAAGTTCTCTTGGTGTTGGTGGAATCAGGTAGAAAATGTACGATACAGTTGTTTCAATGATACTAATTATGTAAATTTCGACGTGCTCTGTTGTAAATGTCCTCTACTTAAAATAGAACTTTTTAAAAAGATTTACTTATTTTAGTGAGAGAGGGAGAGAGAGCACACAGGCAAGCAGGGGGAGGGGCAGTGGGAGAGGGAAGAATTCTTAAGCAGACTCCCCACTGAGCTTGAAAACTGATGCGGGGCTTGATCTCACAACCCTGAGATCATGACCTGAGCTGAAATCTAGAGTCAGATGCTTAACCGACTAAGCCACCTAGGTCCCCCCCAAGTAGGAGAACTTTTAGTTAGTAAAAATTTTCTCATTCTAGTAAAAATTTTCTCATTCTGAACAGTTGAGTAACTTATATTTCTAAGCCAGTATGTAGACCACCAAATCATTCTAATTTATTTAATAAGGGGACTGTGTGAGCAGACAAAAATAAAAACTGATTTGCTTTCTTTTTCTACCTTCAGCATATTTTTAAGTTTATGATTTACAATTTGTGACAACACAAAGCATTGCTTTAGTGGTTAAATTTTTATCTTTTAGCTTACTGAAAGAACTAACTTGTGAGTCATCTCAAATGTCACTCAAGAAATTGGCTGTTCTGAGCATTCACTTATTCATGGCAGTTATATGTAGTATTTTGAGCTTTAGAGCTGAAGAAAAATGCATACTGATACGCCTGTGTCTTCTTTATTCCCATTTCTCATGTCTTCATCTCCACATAGTTGCCTTTCCCTGCAACAGGCCCTCACTAACATAACTGGAGAATAAAATAGCCATGATTCTTGTAATTTCATAATGTGTGTATTGAAGTCACTGGTGATGTGTGTGTGATTGTGGAGGTCCCAGAGAAGCAAATGGGGATGTATGTAAATTGGGAAAATGGGGGATAAATAACTCAACTCCACATTAAAGGCCTTTATTTAGGCAAATCAGGTGAATTTATTGGAGTTAATTTTTCTAATTAGTAAGAGCTAGCCCAATATCGAGACAACCGCAGACCATCCCTATTCCTACATAAGAGATATCTGATCTTTCTCTGAATGGTACCATCTATAGAAAATTTAATATTCATATATATAGTGATATGGTGTCTTTTCTAATCTACATGTAAGAGATTTATAAACGATCCCAGGAGTAATTCTGCTTAACAGCTTGTAAAGAGTTAGATTTGTAATTCTGGTTTTCTTTTTATTGCTGAGAAGGCACAAAAGCAAAGAGCCACAAGTAGATCAAGACTAGTGTATCACGGAGGATTGACTAAGTTCTACCAGTGTAACCAACAAGCGCTGAGATCTTGATGACATAACCGATACTTTTTTTTTGCTCATGCTGTATCCCAACATAGTCGTGTGGGTGGAGAGAGGTGGTATGAGGTTCTTCTACTCATGGAAACTTAGGGACACAGCTAACATGCCTCCACCAGATGGAAAAAGTGCAGATGAAGAATTCACACCTCTTCTTCTGTGCTTTGACCTAAAAGTGACCCATGTTAATTCTACTCACAACCCAATGGCCAGAGCCAGTCACATACCCTGCCGTATTCAGAGAGGGCTGGAAAATGAAGGATGGCAAATGAACATTTAATGAGGACTACAATTCTGTCGTCACCAACTAGAGAAAGAGTCAAACCCAAAACTCTTCAATTCTCAATCATGTCAATTAAAATAACTTGGAAATAAATATTAATCTGAGACAACTCTATTTTTAAATGAAATGAAAGGTGAATTAATTTTTAGTCAGGCCAGTTTCCATCCTTTTAAATACTGGCTTACTCCGACTAGCTTTTGATTCTATATATCAGTTCAGGACATGGGTCAGTTTTAGTGAAGAGTATTATTCTCCCTATAAAAAAATTCAACTACTGGAGGCCATAGTTTACTCAAGGGTCACAATGGAAAATGGTATCAAAACATGAATTAACTCTTCTTCCATAGATCAGTTGCCCAAAGTAAAATGGACCCTATCTGTGTTATAGGGCAGGCATCTCCAAAATGGGTGCATGTTTATTTAATATGCAAATGGATATACCAGCTCATTCACGAGGTCTGTACATCAATGTCCCTCATCACATATGGCTTGAGAGGAAATCTTGGAAAAAGAGTGGGACCTCCAAATCATGGAGAGGTTGAGGATGGTGATGTTTATTTATTGCCATCTTTATGTATCCTAAATGAGAACAGGTCCAAGTTTATATGGATTTGTACAAATTTGTTTTTTCCTAGACTTTCTATTTTTCTGCTTACTTAACGCATCTTTTCTTGCATGTCGTCTACCTTTTCCATTAGAACCTTTAACATATGCTATTTTTAAATTCTCTGTCTGACATTCCAAACCCTATGTCATAGTGGAGTCTGATTCTGATGATTATTTTGTCTCTCTCGAATCAGTGTTGTATTTTTTAAAAATGTTCATTGTCTTTTAGTGGGCCTGAATTTTTTTTTTTTTTTTGAAAAGTAAACATTAGTGTGAAGATTTATGGTAATGGCTACAGTTGTGCTATGTTTAATGTTTGCTGTAGCTGTAGGCAGTAAGGACCTTAAGTTCCTATAGTATCTATGTTTTTGAACCCCTTTGGGCTTCCCTAAGAGCTTCTCCTTACATAGAGTCTATGCCTCACTGCTCTTTCAGCTGTAACCAACTGCTAACTGTACTTGAATCCTGTGGGTGTAGGGTTACGGTGGGAAAGGGGAAGTGTTCTATCATCTTAGGATTAAACCTGAGCCTTGCAGTGAAAAGGACTTTCTAAACTGTCAAGTGCTGAGCAAACGCAGCTATCTATGCTTATTGTTTCTAAGTCTCCATCCAGTGACTCCTTATTGCTATAAAATCAAGTATTTTTTTTTATTCAGCTAAATAATCACAAACTGGGAGTGGATTAAAAACTACAAAAAAATGTATCCATAGAGTACCACTATGGAACTACCCTGAGTATATGAAAAAATTCACTTTCCGATCAGGAGCACAGCAGTGCCACACAGTATCTGACACCTGTGCTGGTTTTAGTGTAAAAAAAATTAAAAAGCAGAACTTCAGGAAGGCAGAAGACAGACAGCTTAGACCCCTGATGGGTTGGTCAGGGCCAAAGAAACATGACTGTTAACTCCCTAGTTCTCAGATAACAACTTTCTTTCCTTTCCCAGAAACCACCAGGGACATTAAAAAGACCATGGGACTTATAGCAGATTCTGATGCAGAGGGAAGGACACTGGATTAAGAGCCTAGAAGACTTGCATTCTATTCCTACTTCTGCATCAAACCAGTGGCCACCTTGGGAAACTCACTTAACTCTCCTAAACCTGAATTTCCTAATATACAAAATGAGTCTCTTATATCTCAGACCTAGAGGTTCTCTTAACCCACGAAGGGGACTCTTGGAAAAAGTGAAGTCCACTGACATGGGTTCATAGTTTGGATTCTTCATGGACTTCAACTGAAAATATACACACCTGGTACAATATTTTTATCAGTAAACAATTTTTGTGCATGACTACAGCTTGTTTAGTGAGAGCTAAAATTCTCTTGCCTCTGTAGATAGCTTAATGCAATGTTTTAGAGTCAGAGGATACCCTAGTCCTGTTCTTGGACTGATTCATTGAGATCAAAAGTGTTAGGGATTGGGACGCCTGGGTGGCTCAGTTGGCTAGGCAGCTGCCTTCAGCTCAGATCATGATCCCAGCGTCTGGGATCTAGTCCCACATCGGGCTCCTTGCTCGGCAGGGAGCCTGCTTCTCCCTCTGTCTCTGTCTGCCTGTGCTAGCTGTCTCGCTCTCCCTCTCTCTGACAAATAAATAAAATCTTAAAAAAAAAAAAGTGTTAGGGATCATGCAAAGCTCAAAATCATACTGTTAGCAGACAGAGACAAGGTGGTTGAGTTTGAAAGGGAATTTTTTTTAAGATTTTAATTTTTTTTAAGATTTTTAAATTTATTTTAGAGAGAGAGAGTGAGTGGGGGAGGGAGAGGAACAAGTAGACTTCCTGCTGAGCATGGACCTTCATGCAGGGCTCGAACTCATGACCCTGAGATCATGACCTGAGCTGAAATAAAGTGTCGGATGTACAACAGCCTGAGCCACCCAGGTGCCCTGGGAATTAATTACCTTTAATAACATTTTTATTTGTTGCATACCATACTAACATTAATAAAATCAAAGTGATCATCTAACCAAATGACTGGTTAATGAAGATGTCATGTATAAGAAAACACATAAAGCTTCTGAGAAAGACTAGGAAAAGAATGCGTTTGGGGCATACAGGCAAGAAAGTGATGTTCAAGACAAAAATGATGAACTACAGGGAAGGATGAGAAATGCAGGCTGAGTTGTGAAAATTTCACTCATCTGTTCCTCACGCAAATTTTCACATCTCTCTGGAGATGAAATTTATTTCAGGACTGTAGCTACCAAATATAAAATAAAAAATGAACTCTCAGAAAACGACGCAAGGCTTCATAATTTTAAAAAGAAATCATATGATCGAGCATATCACTAATTAAGAGGGATGCCTTTTTCAAAAGCAAAATCTGTCATTTTTTTCAGAGGTGCAAGCAAAAGAAAAGCAAGGAGAGAATGGGAGGAGCTGAGTGGGAAATTCTCCGAGGAGAACATAAAGTGTCTCTTGAGTAAACCCCATCCAGCCCAGCTGGGCGAGCCCTTTTCTTAGTATCACAATAGCACACTACTTTGGGAAGTCAAGACATCTCTAGATATATCATTATTTTCTTAACAATCTCCTCAGGGCCTCCTGTTTGGGAGGCTCAGCCACCATCCGAGATGCACAGAGGGAAGCTGATATTCACAAGACCAGAACAATTGTGTGCAGAAGTTATTATCTGTCGACTGATTCCAAACATTCTTACCCACAAATACATGCTTAGAAATACCTCAACAACAGTGCCAACTATATATGCAAGAAAAGAAAAACAATCAATATTAAAAAAAAAAAAAAGTGTGCCAGGCATTATGTTAGGCAATTTTGAGGGAATAAAATATTTGTTACTCATAATGTTTTGTTTGCCATTATTATCCCCATGTTATAGAGCACTAAGCCAAAGCTTAAGACATTTAAGATAGCTTGTCAAGTCCCCAACCAGTGTCTGGTTGAGGCCGTCTTTGAATGCAAGCTCATCTCTGCAGGGACTATTCAACGACCCTTGTGAGTCCTGATACTCTAACTTTTGGGGGTCTCCAGCCCATATTCTTTCAAATATGTTAAAATAAGCAAAATATTACCTAGGCATTACCAGATCTGTTGAGTCGCATTTGAAAAATTATAACTTTGTCACTTTAGAACTTAAACAACTATAATTTTTTCTTTTGCCGTTTTCTCCTTTTTTTTTCTTCTTTTGCTTTTGCTTTTTGTCCCTTTCAGGGTGCACGTTTTCTGTAAGCTCTTCAAAATGTCATGGTTCTCACGTTGTAGGTGGGGTACCCACCGGACACAGCAGCCTGAGAAGGCATCTGAAGATTCTACTCTTTCCACTTGGGGCCAGCTAAGCAGACCTTCACAGCTTACCCAGAACTTTGTCTTCAACGGCTTATTTGCGTCATAACCGAGGTGCTCGGCTTGAGCAAGCTCTGCGGTATTTCCTCTGATGGCGAGGAATGTGGTGCAAGAATGTGATTCCCTCTTTGCTACCGCCATACCAGCTGCCTGGTGCTACCCTAAAACTAAAGACACACCGCAAACACCTGTTATCTAGGTGAGCAGCTATCTGAGGTCCCCGGCCACTGTGAAGTCATTCAGGCAATCCAGAACTTACTATTTTTGGCGCACACATGATAATTAGCATTTTTTAAAAGAGTTTCTTTATTTATTTGACAGAGATAGGCAGAGAGGCAGGCAGAGAGAGAGAGAGAGAGAGAGAGGAGGAAGCAGGCTCCCTGCCAAGCAGAGAGCCCGATGCAGGAATCGATCCCAGGACCCTGAGATCATGACCTGAGCCGAAGTCAGAGGCTTAACCCTCTGAGCCATCCAGGCGCCATGATAATTAGCATTTTGAGAAAACCCTATTGAGGGGGCACTAAGAAGAACGGATACAGGACTGAGGGGCTGAGACCTGGTCTCCTCATGAGTTCGTGGCAGCCCTCACCTTCCAGCCTACTTCCCAGGTACCAGCCCAGTCGTTTCCACACTGGGTCGTGTTGTCTTGAGCGCAGCCATAAGTGAGAGTCTGCTTAGCTGAATGGGTAGATAGACTTCAGAATAGTCTTGTCGCATTCATCTGGCTGCCAAAACATGTAAGTTACGTACACTTAGGTAATGTCCCCTCCGCTCTTGAATGTGTGTCTCTTTCCTGGTTTGAGAGCTTAACAGCTCCATGTGAGTAACTCATTCAAAATGATCTATTTGGCTATTTTGGGACTATACGGTTTTTTCTCTGATTTCTCATCCTAATAATTCATAGAATCCCTCCCATTCACCATTCTGGTGATTTCCACCCTTTAGCTTCACATTCCTCTTGCTTTGTCTTGCATATACAATACAACATTATGTGTACATCTTTGGAGAGTTATGTCAGCGAGTGAAAGGAAACAGATTAGTCACTTAATTTACAGAGAGGGGAATAGATTTCAGAGAATAATAATTAACTGGTCCACAATCTTTTGCAAGTAATCCCCTTACATTATCAGAATAACACGATGGCATTTTTTGTTTTTTGTTTGATGGCTAGGGACCTTAAAATATTGTATTGAAACATTAGCAAGCATCCATTTACACCAATTTAAAAGACATTGCTTAAAACATTTTCCTCTTCCTTCAAAACAGACGATTAGTAAAAGCTAACCCAGGCCAGCCTCGTATAGAAACTCAAATTGCTTTTTGCATTCATTTTTAAACTATCAGTTCCCACATATGGAGCTATGGTTCCTTTTAAAATAAATAACCAACATTAGCTAATAAGCCCTCACAGAACCTACACATCTAAAATGAATGAACTTTGCTTCACACAATGGTTTGTTTAACCGAATGTGAGATACTTCTTTTTTTATGTCCTCTTCATTTTCGAGTCTTGAGGGAGGGCCATGGAATTCCTTCTTCAGATGGAAAAGAGAGGAGAATATCTTGCAATTCCTAGTAGAATCCACTGCAAGGGGTTATTCCAACCAGCAGTCCCAGCATCTACGCGTAGGACCTGGTGAATGACCGCATTTGTTGCGCTCAAACTGTATGCCCAGGCTTTGGACTGATTAGAGTCAGATGAACTGTTCCTCTCTGGGAAGCCACAGAGAAGAATGGCCCGCTGTCTTCAAGGAGGAGAATCCAGCTCATAATGCATTAGGTGAGGAGAAAGAAGAGATAGTGTAAGAAAGGAGGTTTGGGTGATGGTTCTTTTGTCTGGAATGAAAGGGAAAATGCCTATCGTCACCATAGCTGCCTTCTAGGAAGGGAAGAACCATATGAAGGTCCTTTAGTTCTGCTGATGCCATAGAAGGTTTTAGGGCTAGATTGGGAAGAGGGGTTAGAGAAGTCTACATCGCTAATAGGAAAGAGAAGAATCTGGAATTTTGAGGAAGAAGGAAGACAGTAGAGGAAAAAGAGAGTTGTTTTTCTAACAAGAGAGGAGATAGTAGGAGTATGAGCATGATGTGGTGTGAGGTTGGAGTATTACAGGTGTGAAGTGATCAAGGCAGAGGGACTAAAATGATTTTTAGGAGTTGGGTGCCTAATACTCAACTTGAAGTTGTTTGGGTTGTGATACACCCCACTTTCCAGCCCTGGAAATCCTCAGTTAACTCTCCAGATACACATGTCCATGAGGCATTTTAACACATTTCATGTTTGTGAAATTGGGGAGAGTCTAGGTAGATAAAATGCAGAGGGGAATAGCTTTCTTGGAAGTGTATAAAAAATTTATTAAGATGGGAAAAATTTAATGGAATTAGGAACTAAGAACCAGAGGCAAACTCCACTATGAGGAATTAGTACAAATCTTGGAAAGAAGCTTCAAATTCTACCAGATTTGGAATAGGAATTCAAGCAATCTTTCAAAAATCTTAGGAGGCAGAGAGACACCCAATAACACTTGGACTAGATATTTGTACTAAATCAGTGCTTTTCTTGTTATACATATAATACATTTTATAAAATTTAGGAGTAAAATAACAAAACTGTAAACATTTCTGTACATTAAAAAAAAAAACTTGTGGTAAATTTTTTCACACCAATCACAAAAATAAACTCAAAATGGGTTAAAAACCAAGATGTGAGACCTGAAACCATAAAAGCTTAGAAGAGAGGGGCGCCTGGCTGGCTCAGTGGGTTAAAACCTCTGCCTTTGGCTCAGGTCATGATCCCAGGGTTCTGGGATCGAGCCCCGCATCGGGCTCTCTGTTCCGCGGGGATCCTGCTTCCTCCTCTCTCTCTGCCTGCCTCTCTGCCTACTTGTGACCTCTGTCTGTCAAATAAATAAATAAATAAAATCTTAAAAAAAAAAAAAAAAGCTTAGAAGAGAGCACAGGCAGAAACTTCTCTGACATCAGCCATAGCAAAACTCTTCTAGGATATCTCCTGAGGCAAGGGAAATAAAAGGAAAAATAAACTATTGGGGCTACATCAAAATAAAAGCTTTTGCACAGCAAAAGAAACAATCAACAAAACAAAAAGATAATTTATGGAATGGGACAAGATATTTGCAAATGACATACCCAATAAGGGATTAATGTCCAAAACATAAAAAGAACTTATAGAACTTAACACCAAACCAACAGCAACAACAATAAAACAATATGATTTAAAAAATGAGCAGAGGACCTGAATAGACATTTATCTGAAGACACACAGCTGGCCAACAGACATGAAAAGATGCTCAACATCACTCATCATCAGGGAAATGCAGATTAAAACCACAATGAGATGTCATCTTATACCTGTGAGAATGGCTAAAATAAAAAAGTCAAGAAACAACAAGTGTTGGTGAGGGTGTGGGGAAAAAAGAACCTGTGTGCACTGTTGGTGGGAATGCAAACTGGTGCAGCCACTGGATAAAGCAGTTTGGAGGCTCCTCAAAAAAATGAAAAAAGAGAAATACCACATGATCCAATAATTCCTTGGGTATTTACTCAAGGAAAACAAAAACATTAATTCAAAAAGATATGTGCACCCCCATGTTTCTTGCAGCATTGCTTATAATTGCCAGGAGGTGGACACAGCCCAAGTGTCCATTGATCGAAGAATGGATGAGGAAGATGTGAGTTACACACACACACACACACACACACACACACACACACACACACACAGAGGAATATTACACAGGCATAAAAAGAGGCAATCTTGCCATTTTGAGAACATAGGTGGACCTAGGTAGAGGGTATTATACCGCATGGGATGAGTCACATAAAGACAAATACCATATGATTTCACTCATATGTGGAATCTGAAAAACAAATGAATAAACTAACTAAAAGCAGAGTCTGACCTACAAATACAGAGAACAAGTGATGGGTACCAGACAGATGAGGGTGGAGGAATGGAAAATGGGCGAAGGGGAGTGGGAGATACAGCCTTCCAGGGAGAGACTGAGTACGTCACAGGAATAAAAGGCACAGCATAGGGAAGGTAATCAGTGATACTCTACAGGGTTATGTGGGGACACTGGTGAGCAGAGTGTAATGTACAGAGGTGTTGAATCACTATGCTGTGCACCTGAAACTGATGTAACATTGTACATCAAGGAGTCTCACGTAGAGTATTTAAAAAATAAAAAATAAAATACATACAGAAAACACACTAGGCTAAGCTGAAGGGTCCTATTTAGGAGTGACATGGAGTAATGGAGACATAAAGACTAGAGGATCCATAGAGACATTACTGAGAAGGAAAGAAGAACGATAGAGAGGGTTCTTTTTAATTCAGAGCCTAGGATGGACTTTAGGGAGCATGCAATGGCTCTAAAATGTAGACAAATTTAAGGTGTTTGTGGATGGATAATATATGACATTTTAACTAGTGTAGTTCCCTCTTTGTCGTTCTGCCCCATTCATTTGTTCAAGCTTCTCAATAATAGAAAATAGATATTGGTCTCTGCCCCCTAGTTCCTGGCACAGAGCTAATGCCCTTGTAATTTCCTGGGTGATAGGTGTTTTGTTTTGTTTTTCTAATGGGGTAACTCTGGGTAGGCTTCTGGGTGGCTAATGGATTGGGGGAGTGCTGGTCACTGGGAAGACCAAACCATGATTAGAAGCTTAGAACTTTCAGTCCCCACCCCTTTTCTGCCATTCTCTTAGGAAGGGAGAGTGGCTGGAAATGGAATTAATGATGGATTATGCCTACCTGATGAAGCATCCAAAAAAATCCCAAGAGTATGGGGCTCAAAGAGCTTCCAGATAGGTGAACACACCTGTGCCCAAAGGTGATGTATTTCAACTCCATGGGGACAGAAGCTCCTGTGCTTGGGACCCTTCTAGACCTGTCCTACGTATCTCTTCACCTGGTTATTCATCTGTATCCCTTATTAAATCCTTTAATAAACTGATAAATGTTTAAAAAACTGTGGTAAAATATGCATAACACAAAATTTCCTATGTTGACTATTCTTAAGTGAGCTAAAGTTCAGTCGCATTAAGGGGATTCACATTGTGTTGCAATTATCACCACCACGCATCTCCAGAACATTTTTCATCTTCCCAGACTGAAGCTCTATACACACCAAACGATAACTCTGCATTCTGCCCTCTCTAGCCCTTGGCAACCACCATTTTCTTTTCTATATCTATAAATTTAATTACTCTAGGTACCTCCTATAAGTGGAATCATACAGTGTTTGTTTTTCTATAATTGGTTTATTCCACTTGTCATAATGTCCTCAGGGTTCATTCACGTTGTAGCGTGTATCAAAATTTTCTTCCTTTTTGAGGCTAAAAATATTTCATTGTATGTATCTCCCACGTCTTCTTTATCCATTTGTCTACTGATGGACATTTGGGTTGCTTTTACCGTTGAGCAGTTGCTGTAATGCTGCTATGAACATAGGTGTACAAATACCTCTTTGAGATGCTGCTTTCAATTGTTTTGGGTATACACATAGAAGTAGAATTGCTAGATTTATGGTCAGTCAGTTTTTAATTTTTTGAGGAACCATAATACTCTTTTCCATAACAGTTGCACCATTTTACATTCCTACTAATGGTGCACAGGTGTTACAGTTTCTCCTCATTCTTGTCAACACTTTCTATTGTCTGTATTTTGTTTTCCCACCTCTTAACAGAAGTGAGGTGGTTTCTCATTGGGTTTTGATTTTCATTTCCCTAATGATTAGTGATGTTGAGCATCTTTTCATGTGCTTATTGGCCACTTGGAGAAATGTCTATTCAAGTTCTTTGCATGTTTTAAAATCAGGTTGTTTGGTTTTTTTGTTATTGGCTTGTAGGAGTTCTTCATATATCCTATATATTAATCCTTTATCAGATATACCATTTGCAAAGATTTCCATTCTATGGGTTGCCTTTTCATTCTGTTGGTTTTGTCTTTTGCTGACCACAAATTTGTTATATATATATATATATATATATTCCAACTTCTTTCTTTCTTTCTTTCTTTTTTTCTTTCTTTCACCTGTGGTTTTGGTGTCATAATCATGAAATTGTTGCCAAATTCAATGTCATGAAGCTTTTTTCCTTTAGCTCTTACATGTAGATACTTGTTGATTTTGAGCTGACTGTTGTCTATAGTGCAGGGTAAAATTACAGTTCCATTTTTTTGTTTGCATGTTGTTTTTTAAACCTGATTTTCTTAGCTTAAAGTATTATAAAAAGCTTTCTGTTTAAAGTTCTTCTTTCAATGTCATGTTTTATACTTTGGGCCATTCCTGCTTGTATCATAGTTTTCACAATTGATAAAAATTTCATGATCTATAATGTCATAACTTTTAAAATCCACCTTCAGAAATCTGCCTTAAGCAAGTAAATTGACTTGTAGTCACCAAGTGAGCCAGATTTTCCCCATCAAATCAATTTTGGAGAATTTCTAGGGGAAAATGAACCAGTGCCTTTGAATGAAATACAATTAAAAAACACTTTCTAGTATATTTGTAAAAAATGTGCTATTTTTAAGTGATTTCCCACTGCTGATCGCCTACTCAGTTCTTATTCCTTCCCCATATTTCCTCTTCAAAGAACCACGGCTTCGTACATGTGTCTTCATGCCCCTCACCTAAACCTTGCAACTCATGAGTATCTCCTCCTTTTTTAGCTTCCTGAAGAGATCCTGATGAATCAAAGCTGGATCTTTTTAGGAATCCAGTTATAAATCAATCATAGCATTATTTGCTGATCATTGTTACTGGTCTGGAAATGGGTATAAGGCCTGGAATGAAATATTTCAATTTTCTCTCTGGATATAAATAAAAGAGGCAAGGATTTCCTTAGAACAGCGAGTAGGAGAATAAGCCCATGGGTTAAGCCAAATCTGTGAACAACAGAAGAGAGTCTTGCAAAGAACATGTATTGCTAATGACGGCTTAAGGTTGTTGAAACAGTTGACTTTCAAGTTAGCCATTCCTTTGAAAGTCATATGACAAGAAATTATTTAACCCTTTGAGCTAGTTTGGTTTCCTCAAAGCAGCTTAAAGCATCCCATTTGACATACAGGCATATTTTACTGGATTTTATGATAATACAGCCCTGTGAGCCAGGTAGGATCGGTATGATTATTATCATTCATTTATTTTTAAAGATTCTATTTATTTGAGATAGAGACGGTGGGGGGAGAGAGAGAGTAAGAATAGGGGGCAGAGGAAGAAGGAGAAGCAGGTTCCCCATTCAGTGGGAGCCCGACATAGGTCTCAATCCCAGGACCCCGGGATCATGATTTGAGCTGAAGGCAGATACTTAATCAACTGAGCCCCCCAGGTGCCCCTGATGATTATCATTTAAAAATGAGGATGCAAGCTCAGAAATGTGGAGATGATTTACTCAGATTACTAATCGGGATACATTTTAGAAACTGCTCTGGAACCCAGCTAAGTCTTTTGTGATTCTGTATATTTATTACTTTTTGCCTTGCAGCCTGAAAAAACACATTTATAGTCATTCCAGCCTGGCTAAAAAATGCAACTCTATGTTCTTGACAAACAAAAGAACAAAATCCACATCTACTTTAATATCCTAATTGTTCCTTTATATAATATTCTACCAACCTGCCTCAGATTTCCAGATGTCCACTTTAATTTTTTCCTTTGGATTCCAAAGAGAAAGAGAGAGTTGGTCTTTGTGTGTTTCTAGAATGTATTTTTATATATCTGATAGGCCTATTCGCATGCTGAAGAAATTGAGAAATATAGAGACTTTATCCGAAGTAAAGTAAGACTTTGGTCATTCTGCATGTAGACAAGCTTTGGACAATGCCTTGGCAACTACAACCTGCTCATTCCTGTGCCATTTGCATATTGACATAGGTCTTCTTTTTTCCTGGACACTTTAACAAAATGGTCATTAGTTACTCAGAGTCAATTTGACTTTTTATATTATATTATCAGACCTAACCTGGAAGACAGAAGGAAGATAATATAGGTAGGCACAGAGTTCTTGGAAGCACTAGGTCAGAGCCTGCAGCCACAGAAATAAAAATAAATTTATAAATGTCTCCTCAAGGATCAGAATGAGATTTTCCCTTTCAGCTCTAATCAAGTCTTTTTGGAGTTTCTTAATTCTGAGGGAGTTGTTTCCTTTAAAGAAACTTATTTATTGGGTGCCTGGGTGGCTCAGAGGGTTAAGCGTCTGCCTTTGGCTCAGGTCATGATCCCAGCGTCCTGGGATCGAGTCTCTCATCAGCCTCCCTGTTTGGTGGGGAGCCTACTTCTCCCTCTACCTCTACAGCTCCCCCTGCTTGTGCTTTTTCACTCTCTCTCTCAAATAAATAAATAAAATATTTTTTTAAAAAAAGATTTTATTTATTTATTTGACACAGAGAGAGAGAGAGATTACAAGTCAGCAGAGAGGGAGGCAGAGAGAGGGGAGGAAGCAGGCTCCCTGCCAAGCAGAAAGCCCGATGCGGGGCTTGATCTCAGGACCCTGAGACTGTGACCTGAGCTGAAGGCCAGAGGCTTAACCCACTGAGCCATGCAGATGTCCCTGAGAGAATTGTTTCTGTACGTGATTTGAGTCATCTTCCCAAGGTCAGCCATCGGCCACCTGTTGCTCACAAAGAAGGAAATGTATTCCGAGGTGATTCATCTGGGCATGTGCTAAGTACAAGCTAATAGAGGAATGTGCCCAACTCCCATTAGAACTGGTTTTTATTTCTTCCTTAGTACATGAACTTAAGTAGCTATTGCATTCTGTTCCAGATTTTTCTTTATAAGATGTTATCTTCTTGCTTTTCAAAGTTCTTTAGAATTTTAACATAGAAGAAAACTAGAAGTAAATATTTTTTTCAAGTTTTTATTTATTTATTTGACAGAGAGAAAGAAAGTGCACAAGCAAGGGGGGAGCAGCAGAAGGAAAGGGGGAAGCAGACTCCCCACTGAGCAGGGGAGCCCAACACGGGGCTTGTATCCAGGACCCTGGGATCATGACCTGAGCCGAAGGCAGACGTTTAACCAACTGACGCACCCAGGCGCCCCTAGAAGTAAATATTTCAATAAACAACCTTACCTAAGGTTGCTGCTTTTTGTGATGGCAGATTGTGGTAAATTACAGGTAGGCACAAGTTCTTAGACTTTCTTCTCATTAGGAGGTAGAGTTTATAGTTCATCCTCTACATTTGGGTCAGCTTTGTGACTGCTTGACCTATAGGTTATAATGGAAATGATGTTCTGTTAATATGTTCTGGAAGTCCAGACCTTAAACACTGGCAGATGCCTGTGTCCCAAGAGGTCCTCCAAAATTTTTAACCCCTACATCGTATGCCCTGTACTACACCCTCCTCTTGATTAGAGGCGAGACCTGTCTGTGATGGATGTCACACCAGTGAATGTGTTTTCTTAGTGGCAAGCGTGAATGGATTTGTAGATGTAATTATGGTCCCTACTAAGTTGACTTTGAGCTAATCAAAAGGAGATTATCCTGGTTAGGTCAGTGTAACTGGTGCCAGTCTTGTGAGATCCTGAGCAGAAAATCCATCTAAGTAAGTGGTGCCCAGACCTCCAAACCCACAAAGACTGTGAGACGATGAATGGGTATTGTTTTATCCCACCAAGTTTGTGCTAATCTGTTACACAGCAGTAGACAACGGATATACTTCTACTTTTGGTCTCTCAGAATACTTGCTTCTGGAACCCAGTTGCCATGATGTGAGAAGTCACATGGGGAAGCCCTATCTGTGCTCCCAGCATTAGCAGCCAGTCAAGTGTGGCATGTTGGCCATCCAACCCAACTGGGTTTGACTATAACTGGCTAAGAGACCCCACACCAGAACCGTCCCGCTGTGCTCAGTCCACTCACAGAAATGTGAGACACAATAATAAATCTATAAATTTTAGGGGTGTTTGTTATATAGGTATAGATGACAGATATTTTTGAAATGCCCATTTTATTCATTCAAACAGGTCTTTTATCTGTTCTCTTGGTCTTCTAAGGGAGACGCTGCTTTCAGTTTTCTCCATGTTGCTCCTGGCATTCTGACTGAATTGAAGGTTGACAGGTGACTTCTCTTAGGAAGAACAGAAAGGCATTGTGAGCTATATCTTCAATTCAAAATGAAACATTTATTTTAGTGGAATGGAGATGTGATTCCTGCTATACTTCAAAGGAATCTGTAATGAGGGCCACAGTAGTGGTGCCATTAATTAACTGAAGAATGCGTGCTCATCCTAGATATAGGGAGGTATAGACATAGAATCAAATATAAACATGAATATGGTTATAGATATATAGGTTTAGAAAGATATTCATATTCAGAAAGAAAAAAATACAGACACACTGAATCTAAACTAAAAGTGTATAATAAATATCATAAAACACTCATTACCACGATGTTATTAATATAGAGAAATGGCAGTCACAAATGAATTCCTCATGTTTCTAGAGTTCTGGCTGCTTAGTATGTCTATACTAAATACAAAGTACCATGTAGTAACATTTTAGTCTCTTGTACCCATATGTATTATTCATTGTGGCTAAAGCCAATTTGTTCACAAGTATGATAATTATCTAATTCTGCTTAGGAAACACTTTTCTCATTACTGGAATAAAGTTTCTAATTCCAGTAAAAAGAACTTTCAAATCTTCTTAGGCAAAAGTCAATGCATAAGCTTCAAATCTGCTTTGTTTTGTTAAAATCAGAATCAACAGTTTGAGACGTATAGCTTCATAAGGAAGTAATCGCATTAGTCACCCTCCTGGCGCTACACGGGCATTAATCTTTTCCTTTCATCAGTCTCTCTGACTCTTGCACAATGTTATAAGGTCCCCCACAAAGCCAAATTAATAATGTTTCTTTCATCAAAACTCATGAATGTGAAATTAATAATCAATGAGCTTGGGAGAATACAAGAAACAACTTTACAGTTTCTAGATCATTTTGATGGGCAGTTGGGTTCCATGCCCTATGTGAAGGAGTTGCCTCCTACTTGTTGTACCTTTATTACAGAGAGATTGGCTTGAATATATCATCCAGATTAAATGATTATCTTATTACTAAGCTTTGTGAATATACTTGGGATTTTCTGATTTTTTTTTAAAACATTCATTTGGAATGTGTAATGATCTGTCCATTTGACTCATGCCTTTAGTATAAGTCGATTGCAAGGCAAGATGCAGGTCATTTGCAAGAAGGCAAAGAGATTTTTCAGCCCTTTATAAGCAATGTTCTCAAACTTTGAAGTGTAAGTAAATTACCTGAGAGGCTTGTTTTCCTTGGGACTCATTCTGGTTAGAGATAATGTAGCAGGAAATTGCTTCCTGGAATAATCAACTAAATGCATCAGAATCACCCGAAAAGATAATAGCACAGATTATAGCGTCCTTTCCCCTGATCTTGTCATGGCTGAATTTTTCTCTCATAGAGACCTCTGCTGGAAAAGAGTCTTACCAGAGAGGTGGTCTTTGATCACACAGCTGAAATTATCCACCTCCTCACACCCCTTCCCAGCACCCCATTCTAACTCTTGGATATTTTCCGTTAGTTGCTTCTTTTATAATGAGTCACTCTTTCCTCTTCTCGCACAATTTCTGCCAAAGCTGTATCTTATGTGTCCTGATTGCTATTGAATCCCGAGCCCCTACAATCCTACTTGGCCAACAAGTAATTGTGCTTGAGCTCAGTAATTGTGCCTTGAGTGAGTAAATGTCTAGGGTGCTCTTCATTAATAATAATGTGTAATGATGATGATGATGGTGGTGTGGTGGTGGTGTCCCATTGGTCTTCATTAGTGACAATCTAATGTGATCGATAATATTAAATACAAAATTGAACTGAACAATTTCTCTAGCCGAAGCAAGGTGCTTGATCCACTTCTCTAAGCCATATTTGATTCACAGTTAGGATCACTGATTTCCTCTGCTGGGCTCAACTGGCCAGGGGTGTTGCAGCAGATCACAAACCAAATGTCCAATTTGATCTATCCACTCCATTCAAAATGCCCCATTATGACCATGAGCTGGTGGGAGGATATTCTTGGGTATCAAAATCCAGCTATGCAACATGTTACACTCTCATCTTCAAGACCAAACTCAGTTGTCTTGAGCTTAGTCTTGCCACAATTGTCATTACATTTTATTATGATTTAAGGTGAGAATTGGGATAGGAGAGGCCACATACAAGAATTTTTTATGTGGCAAGCACGGCATAAACATGCATTGTGTTTGTTAAGTATATGGGATTTGGAAGCAGACCCGAGTTTCAATCCCAGTAGTACCACTTAAACTCATGACCTTGGGCAAGTTAATTAACATCGATAACCTTTGTTTGTGAAATGAGTTTAATACTACTTGCCTCCCAGGATCCTTTTAAACATTCAATCAGGTAACCCTATGAAAAATGGTTAGCACAGCATCGCAATTATTATTGTCATCACTATTATTTTTAGTCACTTTGATTAGTTGTGAGAAAATGGTTTAAATAGCTGAAAGTTTGTTTTAATTCCTTTAAGTCTTCCTTCATTGCACTTCAAGTTGGAAATTCTCCTTTCCCTATCTTTTTTAGGTTTATTCCTTCATGCTGTCACTTTCTCTGATGATGTTATTCATCCAAGCAGGGGGAGGGAGGAGGATCTTTCTGGAAAGATCTAATTGTGTTTAGAAATTTCTACTTATTATAATGTTAAATCAATATGCTATCATCACTCTCTTCTCAGTTGGGTTTTATGTATTTCTCCAATTGTGAGAAAACTTCTGTCCCAAACTGAAGGACTTAATATCCCCAAGCCAACAGTGGGGAGAGATTGTCTTTGGCCGAGAGCCATATCTATGAACACTGAGAGGGTTGCTTCTGATGAAAATCTAAGAGACTCCTTCCCCCCTTCCAACCCCAATATTGCCAGAGAGCTAGTGTTCAGCAGTAGGCCCTACGTCCTCAATGAAAGTTGCTAGCCCTCATTATAGTACTTATTCATTCAAATGCAGAAATGTACTAGGTAACTATTGAGTGCAATGCTCCTTCTCAGACCAATTTCGGATCAAACAATAGAGATCTTCCCTAGGTACGTCTGAAGAAAACATACAAACATCTGATATTGAGATAAATGCAAGGTACTGGCTGTGTTAGATATAGGATGTCATGAGGGGCAAAGTAGAAGGGATAATGTAACTGAGTTAAAATTGCAAAAGTACAGCTATGACCCTTTGTTTTCTTTCTACATAGGCTGAATTTAAAGATCTTCAGATGACCCAGTCTTATTTCAAGCAAATGCACTCCTTTCAGTTTTTGAACATCATTTAGTTTTAATTCTCTTGGACATGGAACCTTATTTATCCTGTTAATTTTACTGATGGGATAAATGAAATACAGCTACGTGTGTACCGTGATACATTCCATATGTGTATACCTAACTACTATCACCTATGCCAAGGATGGTGGTATACTATACATAGAGAGAAGATAAATAATTTTCAGAGAGAAAAGTAACATAAAGGTTGCCCATACCCCAGCCTCAGTGCTCCATTATGCTGACATAACTTTAAGTCTGTGCCAAATCATTTTTCATTTAACAGTAGGGTTAGAACTGTACCAGTTGTTACTTGCTCCTGCTTAAACAACTGTAGCCAGCACTCAAGTGTGCCTCATGCTGATCTCATCAAGGAACTGTGTGTAGGTGGACTTCTTGGAAGCTTTTAGTTCAAGGTCAGAAAGGTAAAAATTGTCCAAGCCAATTCTCCCAGACATAAAAACAAACTCTTAACTTTTCTCTACCTGTCCCTTCTCTCAGCCCCTTGTCTTGTTTCATTGCTAACTGAGGTTTTCATAATCACAGTGCTTTGATCATGAGTTTTTTCCATGGTATCTTAACATCTTACGGAAATTTGGTGAACACATACTTCCACTTCCTCTTCCATTCAGACATAGAATTTCTATTTTCAATATTCCAGACGAAGAGTTGCTTTGAAATTTTTACTGAATGGCCAGTCCTGTACCACTGTGTGCTACAATCTTGCTGGACAGCAGGGACAGTAAAAACAAATTTTACATGATTCTTCCTTTAAGCAACTCACCATGCAGCCAGCAAAATGGAATTCCAATTAAAGTGATATGATAATTCTTTGAGAGGGTGCTGAGCAAATTTCAGGGGGCACGCAAGATGGGAAGAATCCAGGGAAACTTCATAAAAGAGGTGACACTGAGTTGCCTGTGGTGAGACAAGGATAGTGGAAGGACATTCCAGGCAAGGCGAAGGGTGTGAGTAAATCAACAGGGAATGGGAGAATGAGCATGATGTTTAAGAACAGAAGCAAATCCAGTTGGGGAGAGCATAAAGTTTGTAATGGGAAGCGGCAGATAGTGAGAAGCCAGACCCTCAGGCTGAAGACCACGTTAGAGTATAGAGGCCAACCAGAGTTCCCCCATAGGTCAGTGGTATGATCAGACTTTCATTTGGGGAAGATAACTCGTATGGCACTGAGGAAGAGGAACTGCCAAGACATGAGGCAGAGAAGCAAAAAGTCTATGGGCAGAGATGCCACAAATGGAGAAACGAGGATGAGTTCCAACATTGCTCCAGGAATAAAGCTATGGCATTTGGTAATGAATTAGATAATAAAAGTAGGAGGAAAAATTGGGGGGTTAAGATTTATTAATCTGTTGATTAAATATGAATTAAGCACCTGTCATGGGCTAGGGACTTTACTACACAATGGTATATAAGGGTTCCCAAAACAGAGTCCTTACAACCATGTACCTCATAGTCTAGTGGAGGGGACAGAAGGATCCCAAGTTTTTAGCCCAGTTTATGGGCGAGATACAGATACTGTTATATGCTTGGAAATATGGGACGAGATAAAGGCTTAAGGACAATGGGATTTTTGAGTTTGGTTTGAGAGTGGTAAGATTAACTATCTGAAGGCTGTAAGGGTACAGATGAGTGGGAGGTCTGGCCTCAAAAAGAGAATGGGATTGATACTATGCATGTGAGAATCATGAATTTCAATATTAGTCAATATTAAAATTTCAATTTGGGAATCAAATTATCCAAAGGGAGCAAATAGAAGAGAATCAATGATGGAATGCTGGGGAATGAGATCGTATCTGAATGGAGGAAAGGAGCCTAACATATGAGACTCAAAAACATGGCAAAATAAGTAAGAAGAGAGCTCTGAAGAAGAAAGGGAAGAAAACATTGGGAAAAAAAAAAAAACAATAACAACAAAAAACAGGAGTCAGGTGTGTCAGGTTCTCTTATCCTTGTTTTTGGGAAAGAAAGATCTCAGTGGCCACAAATCATGCCCAGGCTCAGAGATATTTCTTCTGCCCTGGATTCCATTTTGCACATCTTCTTCCTTTATTATAAATAATCCTCAACTAGGAAGGGAGTACACATAACTTAAAAATAACCAACCAAAGCAACCTCTCTAGGGTTTCCCCTATCCTTTCTAGGAACTTACCCTCAATGGGTGGATAGTTCTTGCTTCGTAGGCAGTGGTACAGTTCAGTGACCCACGTTCAGACATGACGAACTACCAGGATTGGCTCAAGTTTTTGCTCTGAAAAGATAGAAAGGAACAGCTTTGGAAAACTGGTGTTAATTCCTCTGCTCCAGGATTATCAGTCATTCTCCACCCAGGGTTCATTCAGACAAAAGTACTATATGCTGGATGTAAAAAGTTCAAGAATAAGTGTGTTTCCTTCCAGTCGTTAACAGCTGTTATCTTTTAGGAAGATCACAGGTGTCACCAAGTGTCGTTATTTGGGTGTTGCATGGAACACCTTTACGACTTCTCTGAAGGCAAAATAAGAACGTGGTTTGAAGAGGACATAGGATCGTTTCTCATTGCAAAAGGAACACTGGGAATTGTACCTTAGATACATAGGACCTTTTCACTGTTTCTAGAGACAGGGATGTGATATGGCAACAGTGAAGAGCATAGACGGGGATAATAGGATGTAATGTTTAAAACTGAGATTGTCTTAGAAGATTTTGGCTGAGCACTGGTCGAGATCTAGTGACTCTTTCTGTAATGTCACTTCCCAGTGAGACAAGGGAGCCTGACGCTGGAAATTCTACCTGTTGTTTTGGCAAAGTGAGAATCATTCCAGCTTGCAAAGCCATCTTTGTGCCAGCCAGCCGAAACAAGTTTGGATACTTACGGTGCTAAAAGTGAGCCACCGAAGCCTCTTTGGCACTCCTGGATTCCGATTCTCAGACAGCGACCGCACCAACAGGCCAACCCCGTTATCTTTAAGTCCTGAGGTGATGTGAATGGTTTGGATGCATTGCTTTATCCCTGGACCCAGATGGGTTACTTTCTGGAAGGTACACAAAGCCACAGATGATACTGTCTTGCTACCTAGGACATTTCATCATGCTTGGGAACTAGACAGAAGGCTGGGGCTAGTCTACACACTCGTCCCTGTGTTTCTGTCATTGTGACAATGACCAAGTGGTAATATGAAGAACACACATGGAATTATGGTAAAGGACCCTATTTGAATGTCAACAGGAAATCAATAATAAAAGCAAATTTCTGTTCCTTTTAAATCAAGGAAGGCATTTCTGGGAGGAAAGTGGGCTGATTTATTTTAATTAAAAATAGAAAGTGCATCTTTGAAATAACTAGCCATGATATGGTTTCTGGAGGAGGATGATATCCTATTCTTTCTCCTCAGTCTAGCTTTCAAAGAAAACCCTGAATCTTCTAGAAGAACTTTATTGTTATTGATCCACTCTTTGGTGCTGGTGATCCCTGAAGGCGGGCCACCTGCTGCTCTTAAAGTGATGGTGGGACATCATGAGCACAAGAAGCAGCTTGTCACTAAATTGCATCCCTGACCCCAACCCCCCACCCCCGCCCCAGGTGGGTAATGACCGAGCCAGATACACTGTATTTGAAGGGGAGGGAAAAATTAAAAGGAATTTGATGTGAGATTGTACAGGTAGAAATCTTCTTCAACAACACATTTAAACAAGGCAGAGGTGTGGTGGGGTCTTTGTATCTTAAATATGGGAGAATATTCTCTGTTTTTCAAAACAGAATTTTCAAAAATTTCACAATTTTTGCTTACAAAAATTGTGAATTTTTCCCAATTGTTATCAGGGATGTATGGAATCGTGATCTTTCCAGGGTCTTCCATCTCTTCTGATTATTGTCACAGAGACCTACCGAAGGACTGTTTTGAGACAGACAAAAAGGATCTGGCCCCACACGTTTTTTTTCTTCTCCACGTCACCCCCCTCTCCCACAAAATCTTCCCCTGTTATCGTTCCCTGCAAGGCACACAATACTTGGAAACAACACATAAGAATCCAGTTGAAACTTTTCTGTTTCATCAAGAGACTCCGTGTTTTAGATCAACAATTTCTGGGATTGATACATCTTAATCAAGTAATTAGGTGACTTTTTCGGCGGTGTTTCCACACCGGAGAGAGGAACAGATTTGCCGCTTTGCTCGGATGGCTGCTAGCAGCAGTGTTGGCTGTTAACAGAGACGTTTACACGGAACCACCAGTTGGCAGGGCTAACACTTTGTTCCTTGCTATTCCCACATGCTGAGGATTGTGGGAAGGCTGCCAAGCTTTCTGTCTCATGCAGCTCCTCGGTGTAACAGCAACAAAAAGCCTTGGGGGAAAAAAAAAAGAAGAAGAAGAAGAAAAAGAAGAAAAATGAATAAAGGAAACAATGAAGCTAAGTCCCCGGCCTCTCATATTAAATAGGGATAGAATGAGAGATTTTTAGTGGCACTTTTGTCCCCTTCTTTCCCTCCTTTTTTTTTCTCTTTTTTTTCTTTCTTTTCTTTTTTTCTCTTTTCTTTTCTTCTTTCCTTCCTTCCTTTCTTTCTTTCTCTTTCATTTTCTCTCTCTCTCTTAATTTAAAAAGCATTTTAAATTGAGGTTGATGCTTCTGGAACTTTAAAGCACATTTAAACCACCTTGGGGTCCCACTGAAAGGCAGATTCTGACTCTGCAGGTTGGAGGTAGGACCTGAGGATTCTCACGTCTCACTGGCTCCTGGCAATGCTGGTGCTGTCAGTCCTGGACTATTATTTGGATGATGGTGCGAGTTGAAGGGACAGCAGAAGGAGTAACACATGACCAGATCTGGTAGAGGTGGTTGTGGTTGTCTCATATTCTAGGGCTCTAAGATGACAAGGAAACCTTTCTCTTCAACCTCCTCTGGAGACCTGGGATTGAACCTTTTTATTGTTTTTTATTTTTTTATAGTCCCAATCAGTAACCTCACCTATATTGGATAAAATATTATGAGTCAGAAAATTCTGATCCTCATTCCAGTTCTGTTACTAACTAGTTGTGTGATAACAAGCTGCTTCCGAATTCTCTCTAGGTATCAGTGTGTTCCTCCATACCCCAGGGGATTGTATGTTATGTGTTTGACAGTTGTCGCAGTCACTAACTTGATGACCTGTCATGAGCTATGTATAGAAAAGTTGGAATTTCTGGGGTTGTACCTGAAACCAATAACATCTGAATTTGCTTTTGGTTACTTTGTCTTTCATACCGTATAAAATAAGTAAAACCAGCTCCAAACAATGAATGAGGCTTTTCTACTGTGTGTCCCTGACCACATAGATATTTGAGCCCGAGTAACTGAGGGCTGACCGTGACATAGACCAGGAGCTGGCAATAAAGCATACCTATGTGTAGTGGACAGCATACCTGGCAATCCTGGAAGCTAAAATGGGATGACTGGGAAGGTGGGGAGCATGTTGGAATGGTCCGAGAGAGCAAAGGACCAGGTGGTTGGGGACATCACCCAGCAGACGGGAGGAGTTGACGACCAGGACTTGTGGTTCTGGCTCCTTTGGAGGTTTGTAAGGTCAAAACAGGGCTCCTCCTAGATCAAAGAGGATAAAAGGTGGCGGAGACCATAGAGAGATGGGCAGTACAGGCTTCATAATCTATAAGCCTGGTGAAAAATGAAAATGCAGAGCCCCTTTTTCAATAAGCAGGAAATAGGTACCACTGATGTACTATAATACAAAGCTTTTTCCTTTCTTCAGTGATCTTTCTCAACTTATAGTGTTTATTTAATATAATTCTAAGTGAAGAAAAAGAAAAATTTTAAATTATTAGCATGAATTTTGCCATCTAAAAATCGCACCATGTCCATTTAAAATGCAAATATGAGAACACTTAATTCTATGCAGAATGGCCAAAATGACACATTTCATAGCGCATACATACATATGTATTTTGTTCTCACCAGAACAGTAGAAACACTGCACAAAAACAATGCAACTCTTTTTGATTTCTTGATATGCACATATTCTATCAAAACTTTCTACCTTTCATTTACTGGTGAGTAAGGAATGACTGAGGAAAAAAACAGAAAAGGAAGGAAGGGATAGGAAAGTAAAGGAAAGGAAAAGAAAAGGAAGGGAAGGAAAGGGAAGAGAAGAAAGGAAAAGAAAAGAAAAAAGACAAGACAAGACTAAATTATGGGCTGCCCTGACTTCCCCCTTTCCTCTATTCATTATTTTTTTTAGCATAAGTGAGTGACACATGCAAGCAACTAACACAAGTAGGAAAGGACACAATAGAGTGTTTGTGTTTCTTAGAATGCCATGGCCTTTTTTTCTGTGTTGGAAGCAAATTCTGGTTTGGAGAAAAAGCATTGTTTCTTGGTGCTGTTTGTGCAGCACCAGATTACTTTACCAAATTAAACACCAAATGATTATTTTTCCACCTCCAAATTACTCAGTTGTAGATACAGCATGTTTACTTTGTACTTACTCTGGATCTTTCTGAGCTTTCATGCATCATGGTTCCACCAGAATTCTGAGCTTGGTGGGGCATGATCGATGCTCTATGTGAATAGAGAGGCAAGGAATGGTAGACATGTACATAGCCTATGTTCATACACATATTCCATTGTCCCAAGGGACTTCATATACAAAATACAAGCTCAAAGCTAAAACTGTTAAGAATTTCAAGACTCTCACAACAGAGAATTAAAGCACCTGTTGGACATACTAGTTGAATGTCCATTAAGCTGACTCTAGATATAGAAACAGAAAAAAATGAATCAAGGCATTGATTGGTCCAAATGGTCAAGAAAGGAATCTTGTAGCCAGAATCACATTTTAGGGAACAAATGAAATTAAGTTAACTCAATGTTGAGTCTCTGAATTCAAATGATACTTTCCTTTCATTGTTGAAAGGGATATTGATTTTACAGATGGAGAAACTGAGATCCAGTGAGGTAAAGAGACTTGATCAAGTTAACCAAACTCGTTAGAAACAGAATCAGGGGTGCCTGGGTGGCTCAGTGGGTTAAGCCGCTGCCTTCGGCTCAGGTCATGATCTCAGGATCCTGGGATCGAGTCCCGCATCGGGCTCTCTGCTCAGCGGGGAGCCTGCTTCCCTCTCTCTCTCTCTCTCTCTGCCTGCCTCTCCGTCTACTTGTAATCTCTCTCTGTCAAATAAATAAATAAAATCTTAAAAAAAAAAAAAAGAAACAATCAGGATTAAAACCTAAAATCTTTGAGAATCCTAATTCAAGGTCCTGTTGAGTCCCCCATGCTAGTTCCTCCTATGATTCATCATAATGGCAATGGTCTATACTGTTAACGTTGAAATATTTTTCATGTCCGTAAAAACAATGAGAAGGAAATAGAGAAAGTATACTGTTTTACCCTACTCGAATGCTGCAAAACAAGTCTTCACTCTTTCTCTGACTTTAATGAGATGGTTTTAAAGGAAGTAATTCTTTTTTTTTTAGATTTTATTTATTTTAGAGGGAGAGAGAGAATGTGGGGGAGGGGGAAGGGGCAAAGGAAAGGGAGAGAGAGAATCTCAAGCAGACCCCACACTGAGCATGTAGCCTAATGACGTGGGACTCGATCCCTCGACCCTGAGATCATAACCTTAGCTGAAATCAAGAGTGTGACCCTTAACCAACTGAGCCACCCAGGCACCCCTAAAGGAACTATTTTCTCTATAACTTCTGCAGTGCTGAGCTGGATCATAAAGGATCAGAGGCTGGCTCAGTGATTAATCATACTTAATACTGAAGAGATGAGTAAGGCAGGGTCACAAAGTCAAATGTTATGTCGGTGGTTACTGGCAGATTAATTTGAAATGAATGAATGGGGCTTTAAATGGCAAAGAGAAGGACTCCAGTGGCTTTCAAGTTTAAAATGTTGCCTGACAAATTGTCCCTAATATAGCATCTTTGATTTTTCCCTAAAATCTCCATAAAGATATGGGGGGGGGGGATGAAAACAAGTAAGTAAATACCAGAACCTGTCAGTCCACTTTTGCCAAATTCAAGAGTAGATCCCACTACTAAAATAACTACAGAGCTTCACAAAGAAAACAGTAAACTCCTCTTTTTCCAGAAACCAAGAAAAACTGCTGGCCTAAAAAAGGGAGGCTACTGATTCAGAGCCTTTCATTGTGTACCAACTGAAATCAAGGTGCTTGCTTTGGGGGCACTGCTCTTGAGCCAATCTGAGTACTCATACTTGTTCCCTCACCCCACTGGCCCCTCCTTTTATATATCTACTTTGAACTGAAACTCCCAGAAATCAAATCAAAAGGAGTAGCAACTGGGGGGACAGGAAATAAGATTAGCTGTGATCTGTCATGTCCTGAGAAGTATAATTCGAAGAAGTAGACCCATACTTGCTTAAGGTAGAGACAAGAAGTGCACTGAGAGCTGAAAATTTGGCACATTTGGTTTTTTTGTTTGTTTATTTTTTGCAATGTAGTCAGTAGGTTCAGAATGTGAAAGAAATGATAGAGATTGATTTAACTCCAAACAATTTAGCAGAATAACATGTGTTTAATTCTTACTAGGTTCTGGAACTTTTTATGAGGAAGAGTGACCAAAAATGTGTTTTCCAGGTTCAAAATAAGAAAAAAGATTCTACCAATACCCAAGACAAGACAAGAAAAACGTGCAAACCTTTTCTATTGAAAATATTTCTGGCTAGAAATATCTTCATTACAGAATGGTTGGATATCAAAAAAAGGCAAATAAAGAAAAAGGAAATATCATTAAAAGATTTAAAATGATGGCATATATTTTATGTAGTTTCCTAGAGAAGCCAGCGTAGTTTCAGATAACCCCTGGATGAGCTCAGCGGAATGCACAATAGCATATGAAAGAGATGTGGGGATTGCCAAAGAACGGAACAGTAGGCCCTGTGGTGGAAAAGGAGTTCAGTAAGATGGAAATGGGTCGCAAGGACACAAGGCATACAATGGCAGAGACGAAATCTTTGTCAAAGAGGGCAAGGAACCAAAGAAATACTCGGGAAGATTGGGTTTTCTGATCTAGAGGACAAACCAGAGAAGCCCTCTATGAATGTAGATAATAAGACAGTTATAAAGAAGATGTTAGGCGTTGAGGAATAAGAGCTGTATCATACTTATAGAATACTGACATTCCTGAAAAAGGGAAGGAAAAAAGGAATAGGTATAATAATCAATTATTTGATTGCAGAAGACACTTTGGGGAAAAAAAACCGGCCCATGTCTTCAAATCAAAATGGCTCCTTACATTTCAAACAAAGTTAATTAAAAAAGAATCAGACTAGGGGCACCTGCATAGCTCAGTTGGTTAAGCATCTGACTCTTGATTTTGGCTCAGATCATGATTTCAGGGTTGTGAGATGGAGCCCTGCATTGGGCTTCACACTGGGTGTGGAGCCTGCTTAAAATTCTCTCTCTCCCTCTCCCCCTCCCCCACTTATGCACTTTCTCAAAAAAATAAAATAAAATAAAAATAAAAATAAAAAACCTAAAACTTATCTCAGCAAATTTTTGAAATAAAGAACAATCAAGAGAAAAAATTTTGCATAAATCCTGATGGAAAGATATATAGGTTATCTAAAAATAAATTCTAAACATGGCTGACTTCATAGATCTCTTCTAAAATACTTACTCTTAAGATAATAAGAAGACAGTGAAGAATTTATCTAGACAATCTACAGAGTTTTGAGGGGAAACGTTTTGGTTAAATAATTTAAAAGCCAATTTTTTTTCTTCCAATGGCAACAGAGTATGTAGATCCTTTTTTTTTTCTTTTTTTACAGAAATAATAACTTAAAAAGTGTACTTCAGTGAGGTTATTAGAAATAAATTATTTAAAGGCTTATTCTGGTTATCTGAGAAATGATTCAAAAGGGAAAATATAAAATGAGAAAAATCACTGTGTTAAAGAATTTATTTGAGCTAGTTAAGGGTGAAGGTAAGTCTAAATAATTTTTGTAAATGTTTTGTAAATATGATAAATCCAAATGTCAAAAAATAATTATTGAAAGAATATGCATATACATAAAAAATTTTTATGTATTTGATGTACATAAAAATGACATTTAAAATCTTAAATAAAAACTCCAAACACTATAAAATTGAAGCATAGAAACTAAAAGTGTGTTAAATTCCTTGAAGCAGTGTGTTAAATTACAGATTTTATTCTTGCTGTTAATATTTAGATAGGGAATAATTTAAAAATGACTTTAAAAGAAGACTGATAAAAATTAAAAAATAATACCAACAAATCTCTACAAAGAAATAAAAACAAATAAACTATAATCCATTGAAAATTATTCAAAACCACCAAAGCCCAAAAAACATTTAATGAAGACTGCAGGTCTCAGGAAATATTGCAATTATTAGAAGTAATTTAAAAAATCTTATTAGAATCTGTGAGATACAGCTAATATAGCACGTAAAGGCAAAATTGACATTAAATGTCTATTACTAAAAAGAAAAAAAGGTATATAAAATAATGACTTTGCTACCAACGCCAGGCAAATGCATTACAAGAAAAGAAAGCTACAGACCATAATTTCCCATAAACCCAGATGTGAAATTTCTAAAAATTTTACTGAATCAAATTCAACAATATATATAAACAACAATATAAAAAGGATAATAGCACACCACGAGCAGGTGACATCTATCCCAGAACGCAAGGTTGCCTTAACATCTAAAAATCAATTACTGAATGTACTTGGCCATAAAAACAAACTATAAACCCATATGATTATTTCAACACAGAAAAAACTTTGGATAAAATACAACATTCATGTTGCATATAAACCCTCAGCTAACTAGGAATAGAAGGGAACCCCCTCAACCTGAGAAACAGCATCTAAGAAAAACATACAACTAACAGGATACTTAATGGTGAAAGACTGTGAATGCATTTCCCCTAAGATCAGAAACAGACAAGAATGCTTACTATTTCTAACCAACCTTGTACTGGAGGGTATAGCCAGTGCAATTAGGCAAGAAAAATAAATACAAAGAAAAAGGCAAAGTGAAACTCTTTATTCACAGATGACATGACTGTAGAAAGCCCAATGGATTCTATATGAAGCCACTAGAATAATAAGTGAATTTAGCAACCTTCCATGATGTCAGATCAATGTACAAAAATCAATCATATTTTTATATACTATCAAGTAACCATTGGGAAATTGAAATGAGAAAAACAATGCCATTTACAATAACATCAAAAACATGAAAGTGTAAATTTAGTTTAAGGGTTGCAAGATTTATATAGTAAAAACTACAAGAGAAATATTAAAGGGGACCTAAATATGTGGAAATATAGATTAGAAGTCTCAGTATTTTAATTTTTTTTAATTTTTCTATTTAAATTCAATTACTTAACATATAATGTATTATTGCTTTTATAGGTAGAGGTCAGTGATTCATCAGTCTTATACAATACCCAGTGCTCATTAAATTGTTCTTCTCTAAGTAGTAAATTTTTTTCCATTGTACTCTTTGCATTTTGTATAGAGGAAGATAAAGGGAAAGAGCAAAACAGAGAGAGAGAGACTGAAATTAAAAGGGGTGGGGCCATTTGCACATCCCAACCTCACTGAAGGAAGGACGATGGGGAAAGAACATTCTCCATAGCAAGAAACACCAAGCTTTGGAAACACATTCTCCTTTACAGCTAATGTTTATAAAGCATCTAAAATATGCCTATCATAATTCTTATTTATTTATGTTTCTATTCTAATTTTTTGATGTTGAGTATTTCATGGAATCTTAATTACAGTCTCATGGGGTTCTCTGACTTTTTCAAATACCATAATGAATAGGGACGATACCAAGAAAGAAGTATGTAAAATTCTGCTTTTGCTTTTATGACAGACTGATTAACTCCTGGAAAAGCAGTTACCCTTACTTGTCATCCAGATATGTTTCTTGACAAAGCCCAATAACCATTACCCTAAAATACCACAGAAAACCAAAACAAACAAACAGACATCACCACCATGACATTCAGCAACAAAATATTTATTTCCAGCACCAAGTTCTAGAATACCTAGTTGCAGTCAAGGGCTCAGATGAAGTCCGTTCCATGTCTATTACTTGTGCACAGACTGCTTGGTTGTCTTCTTTGTGTGTGTAATACGATTTGCACTCTGCTGTGATTTTTACTCTCCTTTCATACACAGTCCTATCACTCTGTAGACCCTCAAAAAGACCTTGTTTCTTGCTCTGCTTGAGATAGAAAATGATGTGTTTGTACTTTCTCCAGTGCTGATATTGTGTGAGTAATGCCTGTATTTGATCATCTGGGTGCTTATTAGTAGAGGCAGAACATTCAAATTTGCTTTTAAAAATTTATATGGAGCGGCTAACCCTTCATTAGAGGTGGGTGGGGAGAACGGGGAACACAGAAGACCCTGGTTTATCTCTTTACACAGTGACCTTTTTTGGAGTCTGCCCAGAATTAAATTAGATGTTGCAGCTCAGAGAGCCAGTTCTGACGTCTTTGCTCGGCTAGTGGTGAAGAGGACGCACATTTAACTCTCAATTACGAATATGGAAAAGCCACAGATCATCTTGAAAGTCGTTTCAGACACTCCTTTTGATTTCTTTTTTTTTTTTTTAAGATTTTATTTATTTATTTATTTATTTATTTATTTGACAGACAGAGATCACAAATAGGCAGAGGGGCAGGCAGAGAGAGAAAGGCAGAAGCAGGCTCCCTGCTGAGCAGAGAGCCCAATGCAGGGCTCGATCCTAGGACCCTGAGATCATGACCTGAGGTGAAGGCAGAGGCTTTAACCCACTGAGCCACCCAGGGGCCCCCTTTTGATTTCAAATGCAGTTGATCCTCCTGCCAAAATACTGAACAGCTTTTATGGTCTCTTTCTTCATTTGTGGTCAGGGCGCAGGGCTAACAGGAGAAAATGGGAAGAAGGAATTAGGAGCCAAGGGAGTGGAGACAGCAGACAAACCCAGCACACACACATGCACACACATCATTATCTGGTAGATAATCAGTTCCTGCGTGCTCTAACTGAGGCTGGACCAAGGGCAGAACCTGGCAAAAATAGGGCTGGTGTTTACCTTCCAGTGGGAGGCCGTGTCAGGAAAGACAGGGCTAAGTGACAACTAGGTCCTAAAGTGTATACTGGAATCCGGGATTTTGCTACTTCACCCTTTTGAGGAAAGAGGAAGGACAAAGTGGAAATCACAGGCAAAAGAACAAAAATGAATCTGGAAACCTAACTGTCACTTTAAAAGAAGAAGTGGTCTTAGTTTTTCATGTCATGTATTTTGTTCTTTTTGTCAAAATCTGATGAACAAATACATATATAAAATGGATAATTTCCTACTCACCAAATCCACAGGATGCTCCTGAAAACTCACTTTGTTGCAGATCCCAGGAAATGATCAATGAATTTATTTTATGCCTTATTTCCACCCCAGCTCTCTAATTTCTATATTTCTGTGTCTACACTAAGTCAACAAATAAGAAATGAAAAACTCACACTCTTGGTGGTTTTCTTCTCATACCGTTTGCGAAGCAACTTTTCAGACAGACGTCTTCACCGACCGGAATACTTGTTTTCCTAAGGGATGATGCATCAGCCGTGGGTTTTAGGACTTATACACATAGTCTGGTGTCTGTCTCTTAGCATCAGCCTTTGCATCTGATGTGTGACGTCTTGGCGGAAATTTCAAAGTGAAAAGGGATTGGGATGGAAGCTTATACTTGAATTCAGAAAAGTCATATCATTTGTGACTAGAGCCATCAGGTCATTCTAGAATCAAAAACTTCGGCTAGGCAGACAAGCCTAAGAATTTGTGAAAAGCAGACATGTGCTGCGTGGGCACAAAGGGAACTCGAAAGAAATGAAACAAACCCCAAGGAATGAATGAAAGAGATTCATTCCGTAGGAAAAATCAAAGAGTGGAGCCACCCAGGTTTACATTCTATTTACATGGACCCTGAAATTAAGAGATAAAAGTCATAACATTTATTTTTTTGTTGTCGGATCCCTGAATTTTAGTGTTCCTGTATCTCTTGCCGCAAGCAACCTCATTTACAGGTATACTGCCCAACTGCCTGGGAGAAAAGGCACGTGGACCAAAGTTCTCCCAGTACTTGGGAACTCTCCTAGCAGCTGGGTTACAAGGGCACAGCTGGACACCACAGCTCACGTGGTCGCTTCACCCTCCCGTTCTTTTTATACTACAGTGTTTTCTGACTTGTATTCCATAGTTTCCATCAGGATCCTGAAACTGGGTTGGTTGTCTTTTTTATTTGTGTGTCTGCCTGTGGGGAGAAGAGGAAAGGAACATAAGAGCAACAGACAGAGAGTTAGGGGCATTGGCGTGTGTCTGTGGAGCGGACAGCGAAAGAGAGCAGGGTCCTTGCCCATGCGGCCCCGTGTCCAGCCTCTCCAGGCTCCGGTTCCAGGCTCTGCTCTGCCTGTTCTACCTCCTCTATGTGACCAAAGCTTCACTCTCTTCTTTTGACCTCCTCCAACTGCTCTCTCTTCCTCTCTCCCAGCTACCAAGTTGCTACCCCCCAAAATGGCAGCATTCCAGAGGCAAGATGAAAACCACCCCAGTGCCTCAACACCTCTCTAATATTATGTGGGACTGGCACCTCTATTTTTCAATCGGTCATTTGTCACAGCCTGTATCTAATGCTTTCCCAGCTCACAAAAGTGACACTGGAACCTGGGGCACACAATGCCAAACGCAGAATCGGATGACAGTGGGAAGGCTGTAGGGAAGCTGGCACTCTTGGGATTAAAAGGACCCTGGCAGGAAAAAAGGAGATACTTATAGGCAAAATGAATCCTGTAGTTGGAACTCTGAAGCTCCTTCTCTCACCTCCTGAGACCTGAGAGATGATAGGTTCGAAGGTCCGGACTTCCTACAGGACCCCGTGGACCAGATTCACTTCCTGATTTGTACTGCATAGACGAGAGTCTACCCTCCATGTCCAGAGTGGGAATTAACAGTTGTTGGTGTGTGTGTGTGTGTGTGTGTTTTCCAGAATAGTCCCACCTTTGTGCATATTCTCGGCATTGCTTTCTTTGCAGTGAAAAAAGGTGCTGCAGTGGAATGACAAAATAAGGAGGAGGGCAGTCGGAGTCGGCTGGGCTCAGAAGTTTCGAGGGGAGACAATAATGCAACTGTCTTCGTAAATGCTTGTTGACACTAATCATTGAGAGCACAGTTTCACAAAGATTAGTTGGGATTTGTTGTAAGCCTGTCTTGGTAGTGGAGTCATTTGTGCAGCTTGCCTATGGGAACAGCTGCTATTTAGTTACTTGATTGGAGAGAATCGTGCCCTCTTTGCCCTTCCCCCATGGGCTCTGAAACTACCTCACTGGGCTACCAGAATCAGAGCCAGATCCTTCATATTTTGTTCAAGCTAATTTACTGTCCAGGCAAGGTCTTTAAAACATGGCACGGCTGTAGCGATGCCATTCATCTTTTGCCTAGAAATGTGACTTGGCAGGTCGGGGGGGGTACCAGTCTCTCAATAGAGGTTCCTGTCACCGCAGATGAGAAGAGGTCGTTGTACCTCTGAGCACATCCCGACCCACTTGGCAAAACTCTCCAGATGTTCAAGGCTCCCTGGCACATCTGTCTTGTCTCCACAATGCTTTCCAGGAGGCTCAGACAGAAATTGGAATGAACCAGCAACTCAGTGTTTGCAGAAGGTCTCCCGTGAACTTGTCCTCATTGAAATGCCAGCACAGTGCCGGTGGGCCACAGGGAGTTGTGGCGACTCCTTTGCACAAAAGAGGCCCCGCTGCAACCGTAACAGGGCCTCCGGTGGGAACGTTGAGTGCTCCAGACTCTGGGGATGACTCAGTTATCTAGATTTTCAAGTTGAAGATTCCCAGGTGTCAAAGGGTAACTCTTCCTAAAATAACCAAGAATGAACATGAACTTCATTTCATCTCTCCTCCCCAAAACTGAAAAATTCCAAACTTGTTACATTAGCATAAATCACGCAGAAACACTCCAGCTGTTCATTACTTTGTGAAAGCCGAATTCAGCATCTCCCCCCCACCTTATTTTTACTTTGTTTTTCAGAGAGTAGTCCTAAAAGGATGTGTCTGGTATCTGGTATTATCTATCTCTCATTCCCTCTACATTCTTGCCTTTTCTTCTGCCACTCCTCATGTTTAAAAAAAAAAAAAATCCAACAACAGTAATATTTGGTACAGGCAAGCTTCCCAAAACCCTTAGTAATCCCTGAGAAAACTGCATTTTCGAAAAGCATTCGGCATCCTTTGTTTCTCTCAGCGATGGGGGAAAGGGGCCTGTGTTAGTTTGAGGAGACACAGCAGTGTGGTGAGAAGTGTATATGTTTTAAAATCAGACCCGGTTCACATCCAGCTTTGTTCCAATCGGTGACCTTGAGCAAGTTACTTACTTTTCAAAGGCTTATTTTATTCAAATTGAAAAAGAAGGGGGGAGACACATAGTCATCAGCGAAGAGGATTGTAAAAGCGAAATAAACTAATATGGACAACATGTAATGCATAAAATATATAATGTATTTGGCCCATAGTGGGAGGTCAACACATTTCAGCATCCCTTCTGGGAGATCACTGGCTCCAGATTCTTGGGCATATGCCCAGACAAGTCGTGAGCTATTTTTTATTTCTGGTAGCTGTATTGTTCTTCAATGCGTATCTTGCTTAACAATGTGGGAAATGCCCAAGAAGGAAGTGAACCTGGGCTTGGGGGCTTCCAGCGCTGACACATCAGCCCCTCAGAGGCCGTCCCTGAGCAATTTCCATCCCTGAAAAACCTCCAGGAAACTCAGGGGCTACAAAAAGCTGATCAGACATCACCAGTGTAGATAAAAGCAGAATCGTGGGAGTGTAGGCTGGAAAGCATCTCTCCCCTTTCATCTAGACCAGGGACTTCTTCAAACTCTGTTGTGACCCACACTGAAAAATAGGGTGACCCAGTACTCACAGACTTAGGTGCACAAGTTATGTATGTCCATAACTGAAATGAAACTTGACCACGACAACACTTCCTTTTACGATGGACGATATCCTCCAGTATTTTTCATTCTATTTCACTTTGAGATAATGTTTGTCAGTGACACTAAATGGACTGCATGATGGCCATTTGGAAAACCGTGATCTACACCTACAGACCCAGAGTGAAGACAAAGAAATTGAAATCTAGAACTCTTCTTTTTCTCCCCTGTAAGTGGTCATCTTTCTATAGGGGTTATCTTAAATAACATCCCCATGGCTAATTTTTACTGGGTACACCTGAACATTATCCCTGAAGGGGTTCAGAGTTTAAATCCACACGTTCTTGATCACAGGCTGATCCCTAGCAAAATTCCCAGTGCCCAGAAGAACACACACAAGGTGCTTTTTTGAGAGTTCCCCAGGCTGTCGGTTCAGGACCTCTGCCTTAGTCCTCAGTCTCCGACACGTCACCAAGGCAAACCATGAATAACGCATTGAAATAACTTGTCTGAATTATGATAGAACATTCAGCAAAAATCCTAAAAATAACTTCATGCTTTTCATTGTTCCTGTAAACCCCGCACCCGTTGGTTTAATAGTTGAAATAAGATGGACTGAGTAAGGGCACCTGGGTGGTTCAGTGGGTTAAGCCTCTGCCTTCAGCTCAGGTCATGATCTCAGGGCCCTGGGATCAAGCCCCACATCGGGCTCTCTGCTGGGCAGGGAGCCTGCTTCCCCTCTCTCTGCCAGCCTCTCTGCCTACTTGTGATCTCTGTCTGTCAAATAAATAAATAAAATCTTAAAAAAAAAAAAAAGATGGACTAAGTAAGAGAAATGCTGTTGCAGCCATTGCCAACATCATGCCAGCTTCTGGTAATTTCTGACCAGTTGGCTCTACTCAGTGACCTCTCTCTGCCCCAGCTTGGTGATGTTCTCAGCTCTCTTCTGAAAGTTGCCTCGTGGCAATAATAAAATTCTTATCCCTGGGGAATTGGGGAAACACAACGTGAAGGAGCTGTCAGAAGCAAGAAATATCACCACAACATCAGTTTAGTTTTAAAAATCCATGTGACTGCTGGATTCTACTCTGGAGAGAGCTGGAAGGTAATTATTTGTTATGTGGCTTAATTTTCTTTTTGCCTGCTTTTCTTTTCTTTTCTTGGATAATGTGGTGAGCGTCCTTGTCCTTGGCACTTGGGCAAGTTTTCCTAGTCAAACAGACACGCCGTGATGAGGACTGAGGGAAGAGCCTGGACTGTTGACTCACATGGATCCCGATTCAAATCCCACTTCTGACCAGCTCTCTGAACTGGGAAACGGACTTGATTTCTCTAATCTTCAGTTTCCTTATAACCAAGGCTAACAATAAAGTGGGTCTGAGCACTGAAGGGGACAATGATTGAGAAGTATTCATCATCTTCAATGTAGCCAAGAAACAGATGTTGATCTTGTCCCTTCTTCCTTTCTCACAGTGACGTGAGAAGTGGGAAATATAATCTGATCGGACTGTATTTGTTGTTAAATGAATCAGGTTGTTAGATGTTCTATATACAGTGTAAAAAAAAAATATTCACTAATGCAATAGAATTGACAGGCTCATCACTGGTGATAAATCGTGGATTTCAAACACATTTCATTTTTCTGGGTAATTATTGGGTCAAATAATCCCTAAGAATAGATATGCTTAATTATTCAGATTTAATAATTATTACCCATCAAAATTCCAGCTGTGTTTCTGGCACTTGCGTTTCTACAAGGTGATAGCGTGTCAGCTCCATCCTGACTAGTGAGGCAAGTCACCACCTTGTATCTTAACAAAATGGCGTCTCACTTGTGGAGTCATTCAGTGGCCTGCCTTGTCAAAAGATTACATAGAGAAGAAAAACTGTCCAGCTGGATTAGCTCACCCATCCACTGCGACTTTTTGAAAAGTTTCTATGAAAGTAAAATCTTTGGTTCTTATAATGTCAATCACATCGGTCTGTATTGTTCTTCTGAGAATAATAAGTAATTCAGGGTCAAAGAAGATTGAAAGGAAGAAGGCTTCTTTTGGCCCTAGTTGCACACATTTTCTCTTGCCACTTCCGATGTTACAGAGACCAGAGAACATTGCCGCAGCCTGTTTTCCTCCATCGCTGTAGATACTGCTCAGAAATTCCTCCTCATTTTTTCCACCATGTCTCCCCATCGACCAGAACAAGAAATAATATTTGAAAGAAGAAGCGAAAGCTATTCAAGTTATTCCAAGCTTATCTCTTTCTTTTTTTTCTTTTTTTTCTTTTCTTTTCTTTTCTTTTCTTTTCTTTTCTTTTCTTTAGGCTTCTCTAGATTTCTCTTATGTTCTTTGCAACTGACCATGTACACATTTAATTTGTTGGATGAGATCCAATAATGTTGGTGTGAAGACCATTAGGGAGTCAATACTCCTGGAAATACAGGAACACTCCTGTTAGAGAAGAGCAAATAATGAAGAAAAGTCACTTCTCTTTGGTGCTCATATACAGAAACGACTTTTGTGGCTCCCAAGGGGATCCCAGACTGTAGACATTGCAAATTTAAACATCTTGAAAAGTCCAGAGGCAGGCTGAGACTACGGAGCCCCAAGGAGGACGGTTATCTAAGGAGTTTTCCCAAGAACACAGTCAGTGTGGAGCAAAAGAAATGAAGGAGCATTTTAAGTACACAGGGCTCATATACAGTGTTCAGATTGTTCTCAGACCCTGCCCTTTCCCCTGCAAATTTGTTCCAGAGCTTTTAGGTAGAGAAGCACCGAGAAAATTTAAAAAGAAACAGAATTCCACAAGACTCTGCCAAGATACTGGGAACTCCAGAAGGCTCAGAGAAGTAGAGGGAAAGGGCATTTCTCCTCTTCAGGGAGAGGTCTGGGGAAGCGTGGTAGCCAACAGAGGACCTGGAAGGTGTGCAGAGCACACAGCGGCCAGATGGGAGCACGCAAGCTGGACTGCGATGGACCAGTGATGCGGCCGGAGAATCCTGCCTTCATGTCAGGTGCAAGACAGAAGTATTTTGTCTCTCATGCTGGTGCTTCCGAAGGAGTTAAAGGTTGTATCCGTAAACTCCAAATGCCAAACCAGGGCCTTGGTATTCGAGATCACTCTGCACAGAGAAAACTGGATGGGAAACGTAAATGTTTGCGATCTGACTCAGTGTGCAGGTGTGCAGCCTGGCCCCAGCTGGTTCTTTTTTTTTTTTTTTTTTTAGATTTTATTTATGTATTTGACAGACAGAGATCACAAGTAGGCAGAGAGGCAGGCAGAGAGAGAGGAGGAAGCAGGCTCCCCACTGAGCAGAGAGCCCGATACGGGGCTCAATCCCAGGACCCTGGGATCATGACCTGAGCCGAAGGCAGAGGCTTTAACCCACTGAGCCACCCAGGTGCCCCCCAGCTGGTTCTTAATAGGTATTTTATTCCTTCCCTCTCCTTCCCTTTGGCTGCCAGGAACAGCTTTTCCTTGCTGGAGTCTTCCCTGTCCAGACTACTCAAACATGGCTTCTAACTTCCCCCTCTCTTTGAAACTGGGACTGTCACGGCTTTTAATTCTTAAGAACTTTTACTGTAAGTAAATACAACAGCATCAGGCAGCAAAAAACCACAAGCACCAAGCCACTTACAATGGTCTCAAACCTCAACCGAAAAACTGTGAATGAGTCCTTGGTCTTGACTGAAACACCCATGGCTGCAAGCTCCCCTTTCTCACGCCATAGTCTCTGGGAAACAAACAAACAACAACAACAACAACAAAAATGGAGACGGGGTTATACCTGTAGGACATTTCTGGAGAAAAACGACTGGAATGTAGAAAGGGCAAAGGGAACAGGTTTCCAACCATGATACAGGTGCGGTGTCTGTAAAAAGAGGAGGAGGAAGGTGGATTGCACAGAAAGAGCCTCCCACTGCAGTCAGCTCCACATTCCTGTCAGCCAGGCGACTGCCCACCTTCAGCAAAGCATCCAGAAGGACACAGAATGGTATTCTGGTATTCCCTACTTCTACCCATTGTACCATGCGGCGACACTGGCTAGCAGCTGCCTGGTGGGAGCAGATCCTGAAGGTACAGCACCGGAACCCTGCACCCCGGGTCCCATCACGCGGTCTCAGAGGGCGAAGGGACCCGCTCTGCCCCCCGGGCTCGGAGCGCCCATCTGGGCATCGAGCAGTTCCACCCACACGCATCTCCTGAGCCGCATCTCCGCTGGTTTTATGAACCTGTGTCTTTCCCATTGCTGGTAACAGGCTATAAGATCTGTGATGGCTTCTACCCTCAACCCTGCTGCAGGGAACAGTTCCCACAGAGCTTCTTAGTGACACTGGTGCCCCTCACCAGCACGCTTTTGATGGCTTTGGTGGACGGTGTGTTCTCTGGGTCCTCCTGGGAAACATTCATTCAGAGGTTGGGTCATGACATAGCCATTCCAGATGCCCACAGTCTCAGACTTCTCATTCCTTCCTGTGCTGTATGCTGTTGGCAACTCAGACATTTCATCTGTGCTCAACATGGGCAACGGTGCTTTTACCAGGCTTTGAGGAGTCCTAAATCCCTGGGATCCTGGCCAGAGTTTTATATCTTGTGTCTCAAGCAAGTGCTTCTGAATCAATAAATTCTTGCTTCTCCAGTTTTATAGTCCGGTTCCTTTGACCGAGTACCTGTAAAATTCAACCATGACTCCTACTAATTCTTTGAGCTTCTTTGAGATGCCATCTCTTTCTTCTCTTAACAAATTTCAGCCATCCTCCAGCAGGATTATGCTGGGGCTTATCCATCATGATCAGTTTGGCAGCCAGAGAAGTGATGAAGTTCTAGAACCTAGGTGAGGTTCGGTGGGCTGAGGTCCGGAGCCGATGACCAAGAAAGAATTCTTGAGACATCTCTGGTGCAAAATGGTGGTTTATTAAAGCACAGGGACAGGACCCGTGGGCAGGAAGAGCTGCTGCCCCGGGTTGTGAGAGGTGGCAGGTTATGTACCTTGCGGTTGGGGGAAGGAGAGGGGAAGGAAGGTTTCAATGGAGTTTTTATATGCTAAAGAGGGCCTACAAGGTGCCAAGATATCGGAGGCCTACCAGAGGCCTTGCCCTTGCAGCTTGATCAATGTTGTCTTTTGGTCAGCCATTAACATCAAGATAGTTGGGAGATTCTTGGTGGGATGTCACAATCCTGCTATCAATCGTCTTTGTTAGTGAGATTAGGTTTAGAAGAGATTTAACTATATTTACATTCCCTTCTACCTCAACCTCCTTCAGTTTTGTTTATGGTGGGGAGGGAGACATTAGGGCTTGAGGAACTGAGTTATTTGCCTCTGGCTATTGATTCGTAAACCAAGGGAGACTCCTGTCTTGCAGGATTTTGATCTCTGCAAGTTAACTATTTGTTTATCATTTATGGCAGTCAGGGGTGCCTGAGGAATGCTACACATATGACCGAGGGGGAGTGGATGGAGAGGGGGTGCAGGGTGCCAGCTTTTGCTTTGTCCTCAGTCAGCCTCCTGCTCCCTCATCAGAAGGAGGTGACAGGTCCTGGGTGGACACCTGCTGCTTTATAGGAGAGAGATCTTTACAGTGTCTTCCCCACAGGGAAGGTGCTAATTCTTAAAAGGGAGTGGCACCTTACAGACTCTGAGAGTCCAGATGGGCCTGCACAGCCAGCATGTTTAAGGCATTCACTTCACCCCATTGCATGTTTCAGGGGCCCTGGTATCCCAGCCAAGACCTTGACCTTAGCATAGCAGCCTTGCTTAAGTCTCTGTTAAAAACTGCAACTCAGCTGTGTCTGCTTTCCTACTGTACAAGAGAAGGACCTCTCTGAAAGCTCATTACGCAGTCCTCTAGCTCTCATACTTCATTCATCTTTAACTGTTGTTAATGGACCTCATAATCTCATTATCTCTTCATTGCAATTCAGTGTAACTTAGTAATGGCCGGCCAGCTCCACTGTCCTTGTATGAACTATTCCTTCCACGCCTTTCAAGTACCTGAATCTTCCCTCTGGCAACTGCATGTCCCTCGACTGAGGGAGACCTGGTGACCCTGGGTGTAAGCCTTTACCAACCGGGACACCTTCTTGGCCTCGTGAGACTATCCGCGCTCCATCAAAAACTTGGAATGAGGCCCTTCTTATCAGCTAGATTCAGTGAGTGATCCACACCCTAATCCCATTTTATCACTGGCTTTCTGGAACCACTCCCAGGGCCGACCGAGTCATTTAGGGCCCTCCGGGAAGTGGTTGCCAAGACTGAATTAAAAATGCAAGGGATTTTTAGGAGGACCACCTGTGAAGTGTAATGGCGGGATAATGAGAGGTGGGCAAGAAGAGCCTCAGACCAGGATGCAGAATGCCTACACCTCTTGAGAAAGCAAGAGAACGAGGGAAGATTGAGTAGGAAGAGCCACGGGCTATAATGCAGCTCTAAGAAAATCTCGGCCAAGCTGGCGAGAAGCCTACAGGCACTAATTGGCTCTTAGGGCAGTACTACATGGGCAGAAACAGCCTGACTCTAACATTCTTGATCTGCTCAGACATGGGCGTAGATGTTTCTGGAAGAACATAACAGAGTCATCTGGGCCTATCCCATCTAATCTTCCCTTGATAAAGTCCAGGTTCCACAGACCGCCCACCTTCTATTCAGGCCGACCCTACTGTAAGGTCTGGAAAATTCCCAGTGCCTTCAAGAATCTGCTTTCTAATCTCTTGTACTGAGGACCTCATAGATTTTCCATTGATAAATGTGGACTGTGGCCCCTACCTCAAGCTGTCAATACAAGTTAAATAATAAAACATTTGGAAATGTTGCCTGGCACCATGGCAACCATTTAAATATTGGTTTCCAGTACCCTCCGTGCTAGGGCTGCCTAAAAACTAGTCCTTAGGTCCATTGCTAATTCTCCAGGCTTTGTGTGGAAGCTTCTTCAGCCACCTTCCAAAGGTAATACCTGGAACTATTGGTTTCACATTAGCTCCCTTCAAGATTCCTAACTAAATTCTGTTTTTTCCTATTTAAAAGGTGCTTTCTTTCAGGGCACCTGGGTGGCTCAGTCAGTTAAGCACCTGCCTGCGGCTTAGGTCATGATCTCAAGGTCCTGGGATTGAGCCCTGCTTAACTTGAGGAATCTGCTTATGCTCTCTCTCTCTCTCCCTCAAATAAATAAATAAGTAATCTTTTCAAAAAAATAAAAATTGCTTTCTGCATTCAACCTACTTCCCCACTTCTGTTCTATCCAGGAGGGACATTTCTTGAGCTCAGCTCTGTTATATTAGAGAGAGTTGATATTACATTCAGGATTCTAGTGAAAGAGTGAAGCCACATGGTTTAGGTCACCAACTCTGCCATACTCTCTCAGATGGCTCCCTCCAGCACCCACATCAGCCTGCCCCCCTTCCACCCTCCCGAATAGATGGCAAATGTCATCCTATTCGAATGCCTTAAGCTTACCGAGATTACAACAGACTCTTTATTTATTATTTTTTAAGGAAAAATGTTGTTCCTTTACTCATTACTCCTCATGCTCAGCACTCAAAATACACATGTTCTGGGCATATGCTGCCACAAATACACAGACATGCTGACTTTAAAAGAGGCATATTTTTGCACTCCTTGACATCTGCTTATGTTGGTTATAAACACACAACTCTTCTGTTTGTGTTTCAACATGGTCAGAAAACACACTTGAATGTGTCAAAGCATGTCTGTCCTTAATAATTGATGGAAGTCATTGCAGGCACAAGACAGCCTCAGTTAGTCAGGTCATCTGGGGACTCTGGCTGCGGTGAATTGGGAAGAGTCAGGAGGAGGCCATCATCCGCTGGGTTGTGTGGGGCAGATAGATGGGGTAAAGCCTTTCCCATGTGCCTGCTCATGCTCCCTTCCCCATTTCTCTCTCTCTCTCTCCCTTTTAGCTCCTTGACAAAAATGAGATCTGTTTTCCATTCAAGACTCAAGTAAATTAAGAAAAACCAAGATGGATTTCTCATTGTGGATAGAGGGAGGCATGCAAATGAAAAGACCCTTTCCCCCTCTGTTCTGCTGCTTTGCACTAACCCATAGGCTCCCACTGCTGCTGTGGGTGCATACATTTGAGTGTGGAGACAGAGCTGGTTGTCATCACTTCCATGTTATGTATTCTGATTTGAAGTACCACATTTACGATGTTAATACGGCATCACCCTGGCTTTCACACACCCAGAGAAGCACAATTTTCTTCCATTCTCTTCATTTGCATGTTGAGCTCCTATTCCCAGCCATCAGTCATTTACATATATATATTCAAATGGTCATTGGCCTCTTTTCACCGCGTCGCATTTTATGAGCTGGCCATCTTCATTCTTGTCTTATGGCAGAGAGATTGCCATTACTATTAGAACTTTGAAAATATGAACAACGACTACTTAGAAAACAGCAAAAATTAAACAACCTAAAGCACACAAAAACAACCTATCAAATCCAGATGACGGGAAGTATGGCTGGAAGGTTACAGCTCCTGTCCAAACTAAACCTTTTAGCGATGATTATGCTGCCTTTCATGCGGTAAATGACAGTCCCCCAGCAGGCTGCACTCCTCTGATCAACCTCACATCCTCTCTGTAATTGGCTGCCCATGAAACCTTCCTCACAGACAGCCTTGTTAGCACACGGGGAAAGAATGGTACAGGCAACACATCAAAAGGCTGAATATGGAGAGAGAATGAAAGACCCCTGCAGCATGCTGCATCCTGGTAATTGGAGAGCGGGAGAATCTGTGTGTGTGTGTGTGTGTGTGTGTGTGTGTGTGTGTGTGTACATGCCCGCAGCAGCCCTTATGTTGAGGACTGCCAAATACAGGGAAAATAATCAGGTGGGAGAATAGAGGTGCCATGGGACAAAAGCAGTTGAGTGAATGCACACTGTCAAAGAGCACACACATTTCACAGAACAACTTCCCAGTCTTCAGAGGAAATCTGCTTCCCCCAAACCCTTGTGTGGTTGTCTCCTGATCGTCGTCATCAGTGGAATTGATCCCTATAGTCTAGGGGCTCTGAGGCTTTGACTTTGGCCTTTGCTTTAAAATGAAAGGTGTGATGGAGAATGAATCATGTGCCATTGGAACACCCATTTCCAGGTGGATTTGAAAACACAGGAGAGTGTCAAGAAAATTGCTCTTGGAGCGAGGAGAATTGGGTTTAATCCCCGGTTTGCTGATTCTTAGCTGCATAACATTAGGAAAAACTATCCACCTTCCAACCAGCAGTTGGCTCGACTATTAAGTGAAGATAATAATCTCTATTTCATGGGTTTTTCTGGGGGTTAAGTGACACCAAGTGGCAAACACCATGGAGGGTCATCCGTGTTTCTTAGTAGACAGTTGTACTTGTAGTTACTGTTACTTCTATTTGTTGTGGAAAAAAAGCACTTTGTAGGAACTAGAAAGAGTGAATGGGGTGCCTGGGTGGCACAGTTGGTTAAGCGTCTGACTCTTGATTTCAGTTCAGGTCTGATTTCAGGGTCTGGAGCTGGAGCCCCATGTCAGGCTCTGCACTGAGCGTGGAGTCTGTTGGGATTCTCTCTCTCCCTCTTCCTTTGCCCCTTCCCAAGCCTCCTCTCAAAAAAAAAAAAAAAAAAAAAAAGAGTGAATCCTTTCTTTGACCTGAACTTGTGGCTGAATTTTGCATGGCAGAATAGTTGGTATATCTTTCCTGTTCCTCTTCTAAGGAGAAGAGGAAGAAATAGCTTCCTGGTGTAAAGGAGGAGACCTGAATGTCAGGGAAACAATCTCACCCATACAAAATACACTCCATCCACACCTGATACAGCTCTTGCTTTGTCTGCTAATGAGATTCTGTGCCCTTGACCCCCTGCACTAGTCCCAGAAAGGTGCTCTGCTCACCCACAGAGTTTTACAAATGTGATATCCTCCCTTCATAAAGACACAGACATTATTACCATTGTCCTTCAACTATAAGAATTGTCTTCAGTGTCTTCTTTGAAGTAGAAGTTGTATGCTACCCAGATTATCCTCTTGGCAACGAAGGCATTTATTCCCTGAGTTTCCAGGAGTGTCTGCTGTTAATGGCTCAGAGCTGAGTCTTTCCCTAGGACTTTCTCTCAGCCAATGGGCACTGGCTCACCCAAGTTTGTGTCCCTTCCTTGTGACAGCCTTCATCCAGTAACTCATGGATGCAGGTACAAATAGTTGGTCCTATGGTCTCAATTAGTGACAGCTCTTAAAAGGGCCATCCTAGGTCCTGAACTCCCCATGAAATCAGATGATCCTGTCCAATTTCTCTTCCGCCTTCATCCTTTCTCGAATCCCTGATAGGAGCTGTTCCTGAGAACACTCCAGTATCACGTCGGGTCCTCCAAGAAGCAGACACCAAACCAGAATTCGACATACAAATATTTGTACACAAATGCTTGTGGAGGACAGGGTAGAGGAAGCAGCAGTAAGCAGGGCAGCTTTCAGACTATACCACGGTTCTGACACCTACCAAGGGGGAGAGGAGAGCAGGTGGGATTCCTCGAAAAAAGCCATAGAAAAAGTCTCAGCCTGGCTGATAAGGGGATCCCAGAACAGTGATTGCCCATCAGAAGAGTCCTGAGTTGGACAGAAACATTCTGTCTCTAGGACTCTTGCCATCGAGAAGCCCAAGGGGACCATGGGCACAGTGTGAATGCTGGGGGGAATACCCAGAAACCAAAGGCATGGCGCCTAGAGTCTCTCAGTCAATCTTTTCCTTGTAGCAGGTTGTTCTGTTGTAGATCTGAGTGACACATCCCCATGGCCACCCAATGTCCTTGATTATCTTTCTGCAATGAAAATCTCCATCTCATAGTCATTTTTCAGGGAATCTGACATAAAACAGCTGGTAGGAGAACTGTCCTGAAGAAGTAGATTTTGAAAAGGGATTGTGAAGCTGGGTTATGTGGGGGCCAGCTAATGAAGTACCCCGCTGCTAAGGCAGGGAGAGTGCTCAGAGCCCCTGGCAGGGGGCCGCTATACCACTGTTCACACTTCTCTGATGGTCAAAGGAGATGGGACATTGATGGAAGACAGGCAATGGCGTTTGCACTCTTTCAGGCATTTGAGAGGATGCAACAGTAGTATTACAAAGACAAAGGAATCAGAAGGCTCTTGCTGACACAATTTTGCACCCGAGAAAGACAATGAAAGGTTGAGAATGATTAATCACCAATTAAAGGCAAAGTGTGCAAGTCAGAGGATCTCTCTCCAGCAGCACATAAAAAGACTCTTATCTCCTGTAGCCAGAGGGCAGAAGAGGCCAAAGATCAGTCCCAAGACTTAATTATAAGGATAACAGAGCTCCAGAAAAGGTAAATTCTCAGCTCTGGAAAATCTGTTTTCCCAAGGTCAGGGCCCTTGTTGGGGAAGCATAAACCCCAAAGTATCCAAATCAGTCCCCTCAAATATATTAAAATCCCAGATGCTTTGAAATCTTGGGGCCTGTAGAAGTGGCCCACTGATCCTTATTAAAGACCAAACACTGCCTTCCTTGCTGAAGACAATGGGGATGCTTCTGGATGCCTCACAGGACAGCGTTTGGTCCAGTTACCGCCCACCCCTCCTCTCTTTTCCTGACCACTCTCTTTTCATGGCCAAGGGGTTCTGTAACATGCTGGAAGGTGCAGGGCTTGATAAGGAAGGAAAGAACCCTACTTGGAAAGAATCACAGGACCTAGTCCACATATACTGGCAACAGCTAGGAAAGGACTGAGGAACTGAACTCTGAAGGTTGGAACATAAAATTTGCTAGGGGAGAGAGTTGATTAATATGGGAGTCCTTTCAAAGACTCAGAAACAGCTGGCCAGGCCCGAGTCTGGGGAGGAAGGTGTGTGGATATAAATCTAGAAGAAAAACAAAGGACAAGGAGGGCTTCATAGGCTATCATGAGAAATCTGGATTTGATTCTCTTCATAGGGTTGATTTGAATTTTACATTTTTTTTTAAAGATTTTATTTATTTATTTGAGAGAGAGCGCACATGGATAGAGGGAGGGGCAGAGGGAGAAGCAGACTCCCTGCTGAGTAGGGAGCTTAAAACAGGGCTCAGTCCCAGGACCCAGAGATCATGACCAGAGCCCAAGGCAGACACTTAACCAACTAAGCTACCCAGGTACCCCTGAATTTTATATTGTTAGATTTTAAAGTATGTTAATAACTAATAAAGGGAGGAAATCCTTCCGAATATGTAAGGAACTACATGGTGGGCATGGCAATACAATTAACTGACACCGTCAAGTTCACATCCTTTTGCACAGACTTCAAAATCAATCTTCTCCTCTCATTTTTACGTAACCACAGAAAGATCTGAGACTGCGGAAGTAGCTGGTAAGAGCATGTTCCTAATTTCAAGTATTTATTGGTGTTAGTTGGGATTTATTTTGTTTTACATTTCTCTAAATTTCTAAACCAAACACAGAAATAAAAATGGACATAGAGGTCGATGAAGACTGATATTTTATACAAAAACCCAGTTTCAAATTTTGGTCATGATCTTAATGTTCTCATTGACTGTTGTTAGAATCAACAGGTTGGGACTCATAAAATAAATGATTATAGTACAATACCATTAGTTCCAACTACTTAATACTTGAGGTATTTATTTCTTTATTTATTTATCATTATTTCTTTAAGTAAACTCTACCCCCAGCATGGGGCTCAAACTCAGGATCTTGAGATCAAAGAGTTGTATACTCTACCAACTGAGTCAGCCAGGTGCCCCAATACTTGGAGGTATTACTTGGTTTCCAAATAGTATCCCACTTGCATAAAATATGAATTGAAAATCTGAAGCATAAGTAATTTTGAACTGATAAAGGATTTAAGAGCAATATGATGGTATAATTGAAAAAAAAAAATCATCCCAATGATGAAGTTAGAAAAGAAGGGAGAATTGAGTCTGAAGCAGTTATTGTAATTCTGGGAAGAGCTGGTCCTATGATTTCAAAAAGTCGTGGTGGGAATGGGGAGGAGAGAGGAGAAGCATAGAACTTAACACACTGGGGCGACGGTCAGGTACAGAAAACAATGAAGGGATTGGAGTGGTGACTTCAATGACTGGGTGTATCTGATACCTTCATCTTTGACTTGCTCTGTAAGCCTGCCATAGTAGCGCACACACACACACACACACACACACACACACACACACACAGGTTCAGTAAATATGTTTTGAAGTGTTACAATACATGCCAAGGAATAGTGCTTTGGCTGGCTCATGATACTTTGAAAAGTCCCTTCCAATAGACTTTTATGACCCTACAGAGTGTCCCTTTTTCTCTTAAGGGATTTTTGTCAATTATAAGAACCAGCTCTAATGTCTGCGTTTTGTTTTCCCCAATGTGGCTTCTTTTGAATCAAAGGATGCCTTCTACTAAGAAGCCTCACTTTTAAGAAATCCTTCTTACATCATAATTTGGAGAGTATCTAAGTAGAAAGTCCTCTTTACCCCCAATCTACTGGGTAGTATTTCTAGTACTGCATTTGATAGTCCATAGAAATGCTTTAACCAATGCTCCAAACAAACTTGCTCATAGTTGTCTATGTATTAGAAATATTTAAGGAAAGATACTTATTTCTGAAGCAATTACAGATACACAGGAATTTGCAAAGAAATGTACAAGGAGGTTCAGTGCACCCTTCATAAGGAAATATATTTTAAAATTGTCTAGGAATTAATTCCCTCATGCTAGAGAAAACACACACACACACACACACACACATATGTATATATGAATATATGAGACTGGGTAAAGCAGGGATATGAAATATTAAGGCAGAAATAGCAATATTGACATGTTAATGACTCATTAGCTTTTCCCAAGAGCTGCTAAGTGTTGCTATGTTTCTAGAGGTGTCCTGTTTGGACCAAAGTCAATGACAAAATCCTCACAAGTATGTGGAACCTGAAACAGTAAACATATTTCTGCGGTATTTAATTAACTCCACAGAACATAAGGCAAGTAAAATCCGTCTCTAAAGAAAAAGCAACAATCACAGCTATAAGCATGGTTCAGACGCACACATGCAAAATGAGTAGCTGGCTGGATTCGAAATTTGAAATACGCCTAACTTCTCCTGTGCATTGCATTTCTAAATATCTTGGTATTTTCGTTGGCTTAATGTGTGAAACATTACTGAAGAGACAGATATGATTTTTGGCAAAATTCCTTTGAAACCTATGCCTAATTCTGAGATCTGACTTTCTAAACCCCATCTTCTCCTAACCCTGGATAGTTCTCTTGTCACACTACTTTAACCTTCACGGTGTTTTTCAGTTCATGCTCTCCTATCCTACCATTGACTGAAGTGACCACATATCTCAGACAGTGAGAAGTGGTCATACTTCGTGCGTTTCCTAGGTCAATAACACGGTTTTATGTTACATCTGCATAGCGTTTTATAGGTACAAATACTTTTTACATAAATTATCTTATTTCACTGGCCAATCACCCGGTGTGGCAAGTATTATTTCCCAATTCAGTGACATAGAAGGTTGAGCTTGGGTTGATGAAGAGATTTGTCTTACATCAAAGAAATGGTTAGTAGCAAGGTCTGGCTAACGATCCTGGATTTCTAATTCTAAATCCAATGATCTTTCTTTGCAACCACGGTGATGTCTCTTGTAACCAGAATATCCTCAAATTCTCAGGCTTTCTGGGACTACTCTGAGTAAATATTCCAATAAAATGGCTGGATGCCCCAAATCTTATACTCTGGGCACTTTAGCAGATCCAAATGTCTCCAAGACTTAATACAATTAGGACCTTCCCTTGTGGCTCTTGGTCCAATTTCTTTTTATCTTCCTTTTATCTTTTTTTCCTCACTACGATTTCTTGTTTCTACTGCCTTTTGAATCTCTGCTCTGCATTGTGTCTCTTCAACTCAAGTCCCCTTTCTGGAGGTGTGGCCAGTGAGTCTCCCCAGTGGAACATGAACAAAATTGACAGATGCCTCTTCCAGGCCTGGCTGCTCATTCATCCTATGTGTCTCCTGCTGTCTTTCTTCCTTGCCAAGGGCTGGAATGGCCACAGCAAGAACGACACTGAAAGGCACAGAAACGACACTGAAAGGATGAGGACATGGCCTCAGCCTGGGTTCATGAATAATCAAGTGGAGGAGAGCCATGCTCTGAACTGATATACCCCAGATCATCACGTAAACAAGAGATGGATTTCTTAGTTCTTAACTCACTGAATTGCTGTTGCCTTATCTTTCCTACTTATACTTTCCTAACCAAATGTACCCATTAAAGAGGCCCCCTAAACTGAAGGTAAATTTTCTCCCTAACAGTAATTCTACCTTTACCTTTGCCCAACAAGCTTTTTGAGTAATACGTTGTATTCCCATCGACTATGTCGGATGATATAGAATGCTGGAAAAAGTGCAGGCCTTGAGATGTGGCAGACTTGGGGTCAAGTGCAGATCACACACATTTAGCTGTGTGCCATTGGATGAGTAGACTCATGTCTAAGCCACAATTTCATTATTACAAAAGTGGGCTATTTGGGGAGAGGTAAATATGATAAGAGGTGCACAATATTATATCACATGTTTCCTGAATATATCTGGCACAGGATGTACAATCAATAAATATTAGTAATAATTATTACTGCTCATAGAGGACATGTTTTGGGCTTACCCCTGGTTAAAAACATACGTGGTGCATTATGCTCCAAGAGGAATAGACAGTTGCTCCTCAGAGATTTTGCCCCAAATATGAGAAATGTGGACACTTCCCTGGTCCTGCTTGCTTTCTCCCAGATTACGGTCTCTTTCAAATTTGTTTTTACCAGCCCACACTCCTTCCTAACCTGGCTTTGCATAATGGCATATCCAGTCCTTTACGATTCCAAGAACTTTTGTTTTTACCCCTGAGATCTTGTCCCTGATAAGCGTTCAAAAGGTTTCATTAGTCTTAACTCTGCTACACCTGTGTGGTAACCAATGGATGTTTGAGTTATCAGTGCCTCATCTTCCAGCCTCCAAAAAGCTAGATACAAATTCTTGGGAAGATGGTACAAATGTAGAAGGTGCAAAGTTTATATGTGAAACCCACTAAGGCTATAACTCAATTCCTTAAAAGCTTCTTTTCCTTCAAACATGTTTACAATATGTATTCTATATTTCCTAGTGAATCACAGAATTTTTTTGAAAAATCACTATGAAACTGTAACCATAGATTATCTTACCTCTCATCGTTAATCTTTTGGTCTAATTACTTCTATTCTCTTTTCAAACACTCACACGGACAAATGTACACACTGTTCTTTTGTTGTGTCTTTGTTTCTGTCCTTTTCCAAATTTGAGTTCCTACCATTCAGTTTTATAGTTTTCTTTTCTTGCTGAATATCTCATGTAGTAAATATTTTTCCACCCACGATTCATTCTGCGGGCTTGATTTACATTTCTACTGTGATGGCCTAGTCGCCATTTAATTTGGGGATCAAAGGAAGTTTTGAATTCTTAAATTGTCTTCTGCAGCAGCCCTTCCACAGCTGTTGTGAGAAATACTACTTTTGTCAAGATTCTCTTGGCTCTTATCACCTGGCTATCACTGATTTCACAGAGTTAGCAATGCTATTTGTGGGTGGGGAATCCATGCCATTCCCCGGCACTTATCTGCTGGAAAGGACATAGGGAGTACTGTAGTTCATTATCAGGAGGGGACTAATCTTCAGTTCCACCTCCAAAAGCTCACCCAGAACACACAACTCTTATGGCCATGCTTTGAACTACCTTCTACTTTTCTTCCTGGTAGCATGATTAAAAAGTAGTCCTAATACCAATGATGCTAAAATATACACAAGTCGACATCATCGAGAAAGGCAATTGGTGATCTGGTGGTTTAGGTTTATTCTTCTTGTGATCTGGTGGTTTAGGTATTCTGTGGACCAGACACTGGAAATGTCCACAGATTACAAGTCACAAAACAGTGAAGATTTCAAGCTACCTGCAAACATACATTATCTTATAGAAGAAGAGACAGTAAATTATTGCATTGCACCTAACACATACAGAGTGAGAGTAAGAAAGAAAGGTTTTTTTTTGTTTTTTTTTTTTAATTTTTAGCCGAGGGTTTTTACCTTTTCTCCCTCTTCCCATCAAACCTGCCAAGCACACTTAGTAGATTCATAATGCTGAACTGGCAAGTGAGTTTGAAGGTGGGGCTGGGGAAGGCAGAGATGAAAACCAAGGGATTCCATTAGAAATTGCCTCTGCACCCTCATTAATCTTTTACAGCAAATAATACATGCAGAACTCAGGCTACTGAGGTCTCCAAAGAATATCATTTTTTGTGAGGTTATAACAAATTAAAGAAATAAATTAAGTCACTAGCCCAGCAGGGAAGTGCTTGAAATCCTAAGCTCTCTAGTCTTTACTGCTGTCCTGAAATTATAATAATAAAGAGACCTTTTCTTGAAATATATATATATATATATGTATATATACACTGTATATATTTGTATTATATATATTATATACATGTAAATTGCTAATGTAGTTTCCATTTTATTTTGTTATTAGCCTTAGCATACTCCAAAGTCCCTCGGCTTTAGTTTCAAAACTTGTACCTGCTATTTATTAATTCCAAGAAGAGAAAAACAAGCTGTAGATAGGACTAGAACCAGAAATCTGGTGTTCTTTTGTACAGAGGTAGAGAAGTACACACCCTGTCTTTGCTTTGTGGATTTACATGTGTAAGATACATGTTCATTCATACAAAGACTGCTTGGTTTCCAACCTGTAGAGAGATGAGTGTAAAATAGCTGAGTTTGGGGCATTCAGTGAAGGACGGTGAGGTTCCAGTGGAGAGGACACGATGTCTGCTGGTGTGCATGCTACAACATGGTGCCATGTTTGACCTGCTGTGTGGTCCACTTAGCCCCCTCGCTACACCCCTGAGATGTGTCCCTTTCTTACTGGTGAAGATCAAAGGCATATATATTCTACTCTCTTAAAATAAGAAGAAAAAAAAGAATGCTATAGGTTATACCATCTTTCTTCTACCTCATCATTATTAAACTACATGATCATCTAGGCCTTTATAAACCCTGTTATTGATTTATTTCAACTGGAACAAATAATACTATAATGGAAATATTGAATTTAAAAGACACTAGTCCTCTAATCCTGCTCGAGAGGGAGGTAAAATGGGCAGTGACAACCAGCCACAATCAAACTGTGCTTCTTTTTATAGCATTATAGGATGTCGGAGCCAGGAATGGAGATCAAGTCCAACACTTGTTCTCATGGAAGGAAGTAGGAGAGAGAGATGTATACACAGAGGCTTAAACTTTCCTTTCTGACTTGCAACTAGCTCAGTCAAGTGTCTTTCCCTCTATAGCAGATGTGTGCATGTGCGCACACACATACACACACACACACACACACACACACACACACACACACATCTCAGCCCCTCCCCCTCATCTCCTAAGACACTGTTTCTAAAATCTCCACCTGCTGTCTGACTTCAGAGAATATAGCATAGAAAGACAGGAGTACATTCTGATAAGAGGCATCTTAGTTAGTCCTAAGAGGGAATTTTTACACATCAAAAGTCATAAAAAGTGGAAAAGATTTATGAAGGGAAAGCATGTGCTCTCCTTCTTATGTATGCCTGTGTTGATGTGCTGGTCTGCATACTTTTCAGCTGTGGACAAAGATTAACCCATGGGATCTCTTTGAATTTCAAATGCTTAAACATTCAGAAATGCTCCCGTGTACATTTAAGCCATCATACTCTAGAATGTATGATGTGGCACAAGTTTCAAACAAACCGAGCTCTCTCCATATTATAGAATGGTTGTCGACTCTGAACTTTATTACCTAAAGCACCTGAATGCATCATTTTCTTTAGAAATGAACTCACACACAACTGCCACAGATTGGGTAGCAGTTGGAGAAGCAATGGAGAAAGGGTTTGGAGGAGGAGAAATAGAATTCTTCCCTTGACTTTGCTCTTAGAAAATATCCTCTGTCCATTAAACTGGCTATTTTTCTTCTGTAAAATGAAAGGGCTGGAGTACATAAAGTATAACTTTAAAAGTATGTAATTTGGACACCATCTCTGCATATCTGATCTGTCCTGTTGTCATACAAGGCACTTGACCACACTGGTCCATTTCCTCGTGCTTTATCATAACCATATATAATGACATTCTAAAGGCACTACAGACCAGCAGTCGTGTGATTGCAGTCCTGGCAAATGAGAGAAAGTGCTGAGGAGAATTCACCATTTATCACCATTTATCATTAAGAAATATAAAGTAAATAAAGACAATATAGATTAGCAATGTGTAAACTTTAGAATCAGGGAAAAAACCTAGGTTTGAATCTTATTCCTTATTAGCTACTGATAGTTGGTTAGATCACGTCATCCTCTGCCTCAGTTTCTTTAGCTGTAAAATAGGATAATGATAAATGTGAGGCTTACAGTGGATAATGTACGTAAGGTGCCTAACATAAAGTTGCTCCTAGAAAATTGTCAGAGACTAATCAAGAGTTCTCATCACTATAGTCGTCTGAGTGCTAGACGTGGAGAAGGGATGGAGGCAAGATTGCTCCCGGTGCTGTTGGTTCCTTTACATTTAAGAAGAAAGACCAATTACTTTGCCTGCAATAATCTTTATTTCAACCACCTTTGTCCTGCATAATTTGTTTTCTGAACCAGATAGCAAGAGACACCTATAAGCCCATGTGGTCTGGGGCAGAGCTCTAAAGGGGTACTTGGTGTCCCCTGGGAGCAGACCAGCCAACTGTATGAAAGTAACTTGCATTCTCTAATATTCATCCATGCACATGTAAAACGAGCTAAAATTTTCACTGAGTTTTGAGTAAGATAATGAGGGCAATTTCCCTATCATGTTAATGTCCTTCCTTCCTCAATAGATTGCTTCTTATGTGATAAAATTCCTATGGGAAGAGACCACATCTTATGCTTATTGCAAAATGGTAGCATCTAATAAGATTAGGTAAATGCTTATAATCCGATATTCCTAGACTATCAGAGGTAAAGACACCCTGCCTTCCATTTAGGTCCATTGATGGAAAGCCCATTCTATGGCTCCTCTGACGGACTGGTTTGTTACAAAAATGTCACATGGGTCAAGATGAGTAGTGCTAGTTATTAAGAAGTACTTTCCTCTCTTCAATAAATGATGCTGGGAAAATTGGACAGCTATGTATAGAAGAATGAAACTTGACCATTTTCTTACACCGTACACAAAGATAAAATCGAAATGGATAAAAGACCTTAATATGAGGAAGGAATCTATAAAAATCCTAGAGGAGAACATAGGCAGTAACTTTTTGACATCAGCCACAGCAGCTTCTTTCAAGACTTGTTTCCAAAGGCAAAGGAAACAAACGTGAAAATGAATTTTTGGTACTTCATCAAGATAAAAAGCTTCTGCACAGCAAAGGAAACAGTCAACAAAACAAAGAGGCAGGCAACCCACGGAATGGGAGAAGATATTCGCAAATGACATTTCAAACAAAGGGCTAATAATAGCCAACATCTATAAAGAACTCCTCAAACTCAACACCCCAAAAACAGGTAATCATGTCAAAAAATGGGTAGAAGACATGAACAAACACTTCTCCAATGAAGACATACAATTGGCTAACAGACACTTGAAAAAATGTTCATCATCGTTAACCATCAGGAAAATTCAAATCAAAACCACATTGAGATATTACCTTACACCAGTTAGAATGGCCAAAATTAACAAGACAAGAAACAAGTATTGGAGACAGTGTGGAGAAAGGGGAAAACTCTTACATTGTTGGTGGGAATGCAATTTGATGCAGCTACTTTGGAAAACAGTGTGGAAATTCCTTAAGAAATTAAAAATAGAGCTACCCTATGACCCTGCAACTGCACTGCTAGGTATTTACCCCCAAAGATTCAGAGGTAGTGAAAAGAAGGGCCATCTGTACCCCAATGTTCATAGCAACAATGGCCACAATCGCCAAACCGTGGAAAGAACCAAGATGCCCTTCAATGGACGAATGGATAAGGAAGATGTGGTCCATACATATAATGGAATATTATGCCTCCATCAGAAAGGATGAATACCCAACTTTTGTATCAACATGGATGGGACCGGAAGAGATTATACTGAGTGAAATAAGTCAAGCAGAGAGAGTCAGTTATAATATGGTTTCACTTACTTGTGGAGCATAAGGAATAACATGGAGGGCATTAGGAGAAGGAAAGGAAAAGTGAGTTGGAAGAAATCGGAGGGGGAGACAAAAGAGACTGTGGACTCTGAGAAACAAACTGAGGGTTTTGGAGGGCAGGGGGTAGGGGGGTGGGTGAGCCTGGTGGTGGGTATTAAGGAGGGCATGGATTGCATGGAGCACTGGGTGTGGTACATAAACGATGAATCTTGGAACACTGAACAAAACAAAAAAAAATTTTTTGTAAAAAGTACTTTCCTGTGTTGAACAAAATATTTATCTCCATATAATCATTATTCACCTATTTATCATCTTTCTGAAGAAACTCTTGCTCCACAACAGAGGCCAAGATCAATACAAAATGCCAAACACAGGTGAGTAATCGAGTTGGCATCCCTGGATTAGAGCCCTGGTCAGGGGCAGCAAATCCAGGGAAACACAAATTTGTTAGATCACATTTGTCCCCCTCCTCTTCAAATCCATTTTGTTTTAGGTATGGTCAGGACAGTGGGTGTTTTCCTTTGAGCCAGTGCTTGACTGCAGAAATCATCCACTTCTTATGTCTTGTCTAGTGTCTGTAAAAGTGCTTTGCCTTCAATAAAATAAATCCAACTAAGAGTGGCTCAATGGAGACATTAATTTTCACACAGTGCAAAAGGTCTAGAGGTAGGCAGTCCACTGCGTTGTGTTGAGTGTGCTGGATCTTCATGGCATCTTCTCAGTATGGCCACATATCCAGGAAGAAGTGTTATCTGTTGTCATATCTGTCCTCTTATCAAATCAACAAAAGTCTCCAGGGTCATTCTCTTATAGCTCATTGACTGAGAAATGTATTGCCTGCCATATTTAGGGCAAAGAGGCATGAAGAATTTGTACTTAAAATTTTCAATGTCAATAAGAGAGAGAGCTTAAGAATGGATTTGGACTGGGTGTTGAGTCCGTGTTAGCACTCGAGTCTGCCACTCGTCTCCAAGACTTTCTCTGATCACTTGGTTTAACTATGTAGCCCTTCATCTGAACACACATACCACTTACATTCTGTATGGATAAGGTCTTGGCTTCTTGGCATTATTTGCACGTGGTTCTCTTGTGATTATATATCTGGGTCATCTCTTCAGGAGCTGGCAATAGGTTTTAAAATATCTTAAAAGTGTGTAAAATTGCAAAATTTTCCAAGAGCTTCTGGCCACAAGCTATTACCTGGTTTTCTGTAGGGCACAGGTTTTTACTTCCATTTCACAGAGAATTTGGGACTCAAAGGGATTATATAATCTACCAAGTTGGGCATGATTTATCCAGTACCAGAACTTACACATTTTGACTGGTAAACCAGTGCTTTCTCAACAATTCTATGTTACAAATGATATATATTTAGGTACATATGTATATACATATGCATATAGACCTAAGAAAGCTAGATACATTTACGATGTTATTGCATAACTATGTATAGTTATACGTGATTGACTAAAATTAGAGGGTCTACTCAGAGTACTCTTATCTAAAAAGTTGCTGAAATCCATCTGTTGATAACGTGGATCATAACTGTGTTAAGTTATCCAAACCGAACCACTTTTAAGAATGAGTTAACCCCAATTTCTTTAGAATAATAGAGTGACCTGGAACTTTCTTTGGCAAAAAGTGACTTCTAGTCAACCAGGTAATGGGTGAGGATGGTATGGCAGAGCTTGGAATTTATTATGAAGTCAGAGATAGGAGGAAACAGGTTCTGTGTATCCTCGGAGTCATCAGATACATTTTTTCCCTGAGCATGAGAGAGCCTTAAGTAAAAGGGTATGAAGTATTTTAAAACACATTATTGAAATTACATACTACCCAAACATGAAAATACTAATATTCATATGAAGTATGAATTTTTTCCTCTCTGACAACAAAGAAAATGTGAGCTTCATTTTTACTCTGCTGTAACTTTTCTATTTTCTTTGCAATAAGAAATGGAACCATCCAAGACAGAGCAAAATATAGGGCTTGAGGGAAAGAGTAAGGAGAACAGACTTTAGGGGGAAGGTTTTCCTTACAAACCTCATCTTTTTCCTCCCTGCTTTGTTCACTTCACACTGTCACCTATTTTCAACACAGAATGATGGTGTGCACCATATTCCAAACATTATGAAAGTTTTGGGGTTTCAAGGTCACTGAGGCAGCTCACCATCTAGTAGAGGGGGCAATAAATGGAAAATAAGGATTGACAAGTGCTGTAGGTAGAGTTCACCGTGATATGGAAGCTGACTTGAGGAACTGGTCTGAACCGCCAGGGGAAAACCGCCAGGCTTTTTAACAGCCCTAATAAAGAGTCTGATTCTATGTTTTTTTGATGTTTGACTACTGACAACCTTTGAGCCATACCTCTCTTTCATTCCCTTCTGCCTCACATCTGGGAAAGCCGATAAGAAATCCCAGAAGCTCTCTTCTTTGGTACCTGTGGGAGTTTCAAACCATACAAACCCCTGCCCATGAAAGGACACCTTCACCCCCTCCCCCCACCTAGCCACAATAAAAACTCCAATCTCCTTTCTGTACTCTCTAAGCACTTTCCAGGCCAACTTGGGAAGCCCGCCCTACTGTCTCCAGAAAGCCACGTTATATGAATAATAAAACTTCCCATACTTACTTGGTATATGTGGCAACATTTGTCTTCACATCTGATCTAGATTTTGGGTTGGGGACATTTATGTCTTCAGAGTGGCCACAAAAAGCTTTACGGAGGCATCAGATACATACTGTAAAATTCGTGTTAAGGGTATATTTCATTGGTTTTTAGTACATTGACAGTTACGCAATTATCACCAAAATACATTTTATTTACTTATTAGAGAGAGCACACACAAGAGAAAGAAAAAAAAAGAGAGAGAGAACAGAAGCAGGGGCAGAGGGAAAGGGAGAGGGAGAAGCAGCCTCCCTGCTGAGCAGAGAGCCCCATGTAGGGCTTGATCCCAGGACCTTAGGATCACAACCTGAGCCAAAGGCAGACACCCAAATGACTGAGCCACACAGGTGTCTCCCAAAATATGTTTTAGAACATTTCACTACCCAAAATGATTTTTTGCATTAGTTTGCCATCAATCGCTTCTGTCATTTCAGCCCCAGGCAACCCAATAATCTGCGATTGCTGTCTCTTTAGATTTTTTTTTTTACTAGAAATTCCACATGAACAGATCCATATAAATGTACTTTTTTGTGCCCAACTTTTTTTTTAACCTAACATAATGTTTTAGAGATTATTCTATGTTGATATATATCTGTACATATCTGTATATAGATATGCACATTTATATGCATACATAGACACTGACGGTATTATAAAATACTGATATCAGTACTTCGTTCCTTTTTATTTAAAAGCTTTAAAATCAATTGTTCTAAGGCGAAAGGGCCAGAAAGATGGCCTAAAATAGTTTTCGTGTGTTTGAGGTATTACTCCATACACATTTTTCATCTTTTCCAAAGACAGTAGAAAAATTAGAAATAGCTACAGCAATAGAGTATATATTGAATTTAAGACAATGTGTCTTGACTCTTCTCAAATAATAAGTCCAAATATTAGGTGATTTTCTTTTGCCAAAGATGTTTAAGAAAAATATAGGTAGCTATATTTGGTATAGGTACCTATATTTATATATAGGTAGCTATATATCTCGGTCTGTTTTAAGTAAATAGCTGGAACCTTATTTCTTCTCAATCACTATTTGTTCTCTCATATCTTATTTTATTGCACAAAGTAGAGTAATACAACATTATAACTATGTCCTTGATGTTGGGGAAAGGAGTGAATAGCGCATCCAATCATTTTTATTTCCAGTTAACTTTTTTTTTTTTTCATATAATGGGGGGAAATTACCAGACCGAGTATCAGATACTTCAACTAGCTTGGACTGACTAACCAACTATCTTATTTTGTTCACCTGTACAAGAGTTAATTAAATGACGGTTTCTAAATTCCTTTTTAGCTGCAAATGTGAAGCCCCCTGTACCACAGACACATCATCATATTGGTTTTCTGCTTAAAGTGATGCAAGGTTCTTCTTCCAGGATTGTTGGGTTTAGGAAATTAGAACCAGCTCTTCTGCTAAGACCAAATAAAAAACCTGGGCAAAATAAAAATTCCGTCTTACTGATGCGCTAGAAAGCTAACAAGAGAGTGAGGAATTACAGAGCCAGAATTAGGGAGAGGAATGAAAGCCAAAGAAGAAAGCCTTGCCTTTAAGGTTCCCATTTTCTTAAAGTTATCTACCTATTCCAAAATGAGTGGCTGACAGTGTAAGGGGCTTAACTAAATTTTTGACAGATTTACAAGTCTGGAAAAACAAAAATAGTCACAAGCCTGTTAAGAAACAAGGCTGGACCCCAAAATGAAAAGCAGAGGCAAAGCTTTATTTCATCTATGGCTTGAGTTGAACCCAGGAACATCACTATCCGGAAGGAAGGAATTAAGTTACCTCCCCAAGCAACCCGATTGGTTGGAAGGCTGTGTCCTGATTGGTTGAAAGAGCCTCGTCCTGATTGAGTGACATTGACAGGCCACACTCGGGCAGCCCATTGATGCTTTTTTTGAACCCGCCCTCTGTTTTAAGTCCAGCTTCCTTGCGGGGCCCATCCTGGCTGCCTCCTGGTTCTGCTTTGTAAGAAAAGCGGTTAACGAGGTGTTCTACGTTTTTTTTCACTAGGGCTAGTTCCCATGGTCCCTAACTACCTCAAGCCCACCAAGGAAAGCAGAACATTGTAAACAAATATTCCTGACTGCATGACAAAAAAGCAAACATAAACTCCTTGTAAAGGAAGATGTAATTCTACGTTACAAATTACCTGCGTGTTTTTCAAAAACACAATGTTGTGAGTTCGCTAAAGGGACCAGGGATACAAAAGAACATCAGAAAACATGATTGAAGGCTGAATATCAAGAGAAACAACAGAAAATAGAAAAATTCCTGGAAGGCATCCGGTAATGGCATTTGTAGACCAGGATTTTAAGATACCTGTAGTTCCTATGTTCTAAGTTCCGACTGAGGCTTTCAGCAGAACACTGGAAAATATTTGAAAAAAAGAATGATAAAACTAGACCTTCAAAAACAAGAAGATATTTAATTTAATGTAGATAGATTGAAGGAAGGGAGTAACAATGTTCTGGAATATGACAAAAAATATCCAAACTGCAGTGAGAAGAGAATACGGTTGAAGTTTAAGACAAAGAAGAACCAGTGAAAAATCTCATAAACATTGAACTGCTGTACTAGGAGAGGAGAAGAAGGCGTGGTAGATTCCATATTACAAGAGACAGAGAGTGAGAATTTTCCAAAGCCAGTAAAAGACATCAAGCCCAATATTTGGAAAGATGTATAAACTTCAGTAATACAAAGGAAACCACACCTAAGGTATCATCACAAAGAAGACTGAAACCAAGTTATATGGGAAATTTTAGGGGTAGACAGAAAAGAAAGATGCATTTTTATTGTAACAGCCACTATCCTCACTGCTGTCTTCTCTATAAATAGCAGAAGCTAATACAATGGAAAGAGAGCATCAAACTAAGGAGGGAAAACATATTTCAACCTAAAATTCCATGATCAGTGAAAATATCTTTCCAAACTTAAAGTGATTATAAAAACACTGGCAGAGTGTCCTTGAAAATGTAAGAATTTTTCACCTAAAGATGGAAATTGATGGAAATGATAAAGAGCACTTTTTAGGAAGAAAGAAATGATCCTAGAAAAAACTCAGGACTGAGAAAAGGAATGTAGGGCCCACCATGGAGAGCAGTGTAAAGATTCCTTAAAAAATTAAAAATAGAGCTACCATATTATCTAGGAATATCATATCTGGGTATTGAAATTAGGATCTCAGAAATAGATTAACACTCCCATGTGTATTGCAGCATTATTCATAATAACCAAGATGTGGGAACAACTCTAGTGACCATTAGCAGATGAATGCATGTAGACAGTGTGACTTAGACATACAACGGAATGCTATTCAGCCAAGAAAGAAAGAAAGAAAAAGAAATGAAGGAAGGGAAGGAAGGAAATCTTGCAATACGCAGTAACATGGATGGACCTTGAGGTTATTTTGTTAAGAGGAATAATCCAGAAACACACAAATTCTGCATGACCCCACTTATATGAGGAATCTAAAATAGTCCATAAAACTGAAGACCAGAGTAATAGTTACCAAGGCAGGGGGGTAGAGGGGGATGGGGAGTTATTAATCAATAGACAAAAGTTTCAATTAAGGGGCGCCTGGGTGGCTCAGTAGGTTAAGGCTCTGCCTTCGGCTCGGGTCGTGATCTCAGGGTCCTGGGATCGAGCCCCACATCGGGCTCTCTGCTCAGCAGGGAGCCTGCCTCCCCCGCCTCTCTCTGCCTGCCTCTCTGCCTATTTGTGATTTCTGTCTGTCAAATAAATAAATAAATAATTTTTTAAAAAAAGTTTCAGTTAAGTAAGATAAATAAGTTCTAAAGTTCTGCTGTACGACATTATAGCTGTAGTGAACAATAATGTATTTATTGTATCCTCAAAATTTGTTAAGAGGATAGTTCTCATGGTAAGCATCTTATCACAATCAAATTTTTTAAAAATTAAAAACATAAAATAAAATCTTTTAAAAAAGGCGGGTGGGGGGACACCTGGGTGGCTCAGTGGGTTGAGCCTCTGCCTTCGGCTCAGGTCATGATCTCAGGGTCCTGGGTTCGAGCCCTGCATCGGGCTCTCTGCTCAGCAGGGAGCCTGCTTCCTCTGCCTGCCTCTCTGCCTACTTGTGATCTTTGTCTGTCAAATAAATAAATAGAATCTTTAAAAAAAAATTAAAAACATAAAATACATGCTATTCAGTATAAATAAATAAGTAAGAAGGACTTAAGAGCAACAGGAAGGGTAAATAGGCAACCAATTCTGAATTGATATTGACTATGTAAGACCCAATAATGTCTTACAGGATTTAAAAATATATAAAATTAAAGTACATAAGAACAATAGTATATAAGGTAGGAGGTGGGGTAAATGGAATTAAAATGTTCTTAGGATTTTCCATTGTTGGAAAGAGTTAAAAGTACAGATTTATTTTTAGGCTTCTCTATGGCAAGAAGCATTTTGTCATCTCCAGGAAATAATATTTTAACTCAGAAATGTGTTAAGTACATTTTAAGCAAAAATGTTTGTTAGTCCAGTAGCCATGTGCTAACTTTTTTGATATGTTTCTTCATTTGTTTAAGTTACATGTGAAAAAAAGAGAAAAAAATGACCTTTTGGGAAAAGCAGTGCAAAGAATCAAGCCAAAGCTCAAATTCAGCTTTATATTTATCTGTTAGAAAAAAAAAAAAAAAATCACCTGAAGATGACTTTAAAGCAAAAGAACACTCCTTGTTTTAAGGTTGGAAGTTTTGGAAAGGGCATAACCATTTTTAATCCATTGTTGGCCAAAAAGTATAAGGCATAAATCCAATTTCTGTGCTCCTAAAGTAGTTCTTATGAACCAACTCTGCTAACAGGCCAATTTGCTCCAAGGCTTCTGAATCATTTTCCGAGTTTGGATATTATTCCTCACCTTCGAGTGGAAGCAGGGACAGAAGAGACAACTGAAAAAGAAAGGGGACAGGTGAGCTGGCCTCATTTAAATAGTTCTGTGCCGCTGCTGGGATGTAAGCTTCTGGAAGGTGAGAATCATTATCTGTGTACATTTTCTTTTCTTTTCTTTTCTTTTTTTTTAAGATTTTATTTATTTGGCAGATAGAGAGAGAGCACAGGCAGGGGGAGTGTCAGGCAGAGGGAGAGGGAGAAGCAGGCTCCCTGCAGAGGAGGGGGAGCGCAATGTGGGACTCAATCCCAGGACCTTGGGATCATGACCTGAGCCGAAGGCAGTTGCTTAACCAAACGAGCCACCCGGGTGCCCCTACATACATTTTCCATGCCCGAAGAGAGCCAGGCAAGCTGTGGTGTTGAGGAAAGGATGCTGTTTGGACTCAGACTCAGGAGAGAGGGTTGTAATCGTCACCCGCTAGCTCTTGGCCTCGTGACCTTCAGCAAGTCCCTTCGTAACTCCGTCGGGTTGTGTCATCTGTATTGTAAACAAAGCATTTTAACTTGAAGTAATTTAACTCACAGATGTAAGAGCTAGAAAAACGTGAAAGTGTTTTGTTAAAAGTATATACGAGTATTAGACATCATTTTCATTTCAAAATACCTGTCACACAGTTCAGGACTGTAGCACTTATAGATGGTTACGAAGAGATGGACGGATTTATAGTAAGCATGAAAACAAAACTAAGGCCCTGAACTTTTGGGTTAAAAGCAGTTGCTTGAACAATTGCAAGAGGGCGCCTTGGTGGCTCAGTGGGTTAAGCATCTGCCTTCGGCTCAGGTCATGATCTCAGGGTCCTGGGATTGAGTCCCGCATTGGGCTCTCTGCTCAGCAGGGAGCCTGCTTCCTCCTCTCTCTCTCTCTCTCTGCCTGCCTCTCCATCTACTTGTGATCTCTGTCTGTCAAATAAATAAATAAAATCTTTAAAAAAAATTTGCAAGAAAAAAAATTCTTATTTTCATAGTGAATAAGACTTGGTAAGAATTTTAATTCTATTATGTATTATACACTGCTAATACAGAAACTATTTGTCAAGTTCTAAATTTACTTTCCTTTCATTAAGTAGTCTTTTAGATTAATTAGGTGCTTGTTATTTTTTTTTTAAACCCTGTCTCCTGTAATAGGTATACAGAAGATGCAAAACCAGTGTGTTGGCACGACCAGATTTTCACTAATCTGTTAAATAGTTTAATCTGGAACTTTCTTTATGAGCAAAGCTTGTATTATTCCAGGAAAAATAAATTAAATATGTACATTTGGATGATTTGGAGTTTCATGCTTAAAAATCATCAATTTGTTATTTTGAAATGATGGACAACAAAATTTTACTTCCCGATTCTAAATAAGTGAAGGGAATATTGTGTTTGACAATGTTAATTATAGATTCTCTAAGAAAGCGTAAAGGTGTAAAGTTTTGAGCTAGTGATGATGCTGGAGTTTCCAAAAGACCCTTCATGTCAGTCTCTGGAGTTTTATGTGGAAGTGAGAAAATACAGCCTTTCCTGTTGTTCATATCTAATGCGATTTTATTTACAGACTCCGATTTTGTTAGTTGGGAATAAGGTGGATGACAGTCACGGAAGGAGATTCCTGACCAAGATGACAGGAATGTAAGTCCCCCTTCTGTGACTATTATCACAATTCAGAAAGTCTTTTTCTTTTCTTGCAAAGTAATTCTAGTGTCAGTCCCCATAAAAATAATGTTGGAATTATTATTATGAAATATATAGGCTTGATAAGGTATATTCCTTATTAATGCCACAGAGAAATTTGTATTAAGTTTAACAGTTTGTGATACCAAGTCATATCCTTAGATCATAATAATATACGATATTCATTAAATAAATAACCTAGTTATATTTTTTTGAGACCCAGATTACAGTCTTAGTGAGTTTATGAACTAGGAAGTCTTCTATCAACAGTAATAAAGAAATAACCACTAGAGCTACTTAGAAGATACAAAATATTGCAGAGCTTATAAGAAATGATTTTCTCAGCTTGAGGACTCCTTACTTTCCTTGCAGTTCCTCCTGACTCACCCCTGCTTCTTTTCTCCATAACTTCTCCTTCACCTCCCCTCCCCAGGAATCATTTGCACCCCCTCAGCGGGACCCCCAAGTCCTACCACCCCTCCTCCCCCTGCTTTTGAGGCCAAAACATTTATATTCGGAATCGAACAAGTGTGATGCTCAGTGGATATCACAAGATTCTTTGGATCTCTTTCCAAGTCTTATCTTCTAATTAACTTGCCTAATTAATTTCAGTGTTTCATTTTGCTTTGTGTAGATCCAGTTATGGAAAACCTAACAAAAATGTTTTTTCTTTTTGATCCTCCCTCCCTCCCTTTCTTCCTCTGTCTTCCCTCCCTCACTCCCCCATCCCTTCCTCCCTCTTTTCCCTTCTGCCTGGCCTGAAATTGGACTGAGTGGTAATTCAGTATCTGTTAGTTCTCATTCTCAACCCTTCACCAGCTCTCTTCTTGAGAATTTTACTCCCTCCCAGGCCTCTGGGTGAGTGTTGAAAGTCCCTAAAGTGTCTGTAAGGAGAACACGTTCTAATTGCCAACAGATACTTTAGAAATAGAGCTGCTTCTCCACAGGGAAGGTGAAGAACTGACTTCCATCACGTGTATGCATCCCAACGTGCCAGAGAGAGAGTAATAACCCCCAGCTTCCAAGATTCTGAAGCCCTTTAACCTTCCTTTAATGGGTACAGCTTGAAAAATGTTATAAGAGATTGTATACACCAAAGTCTCTAGAGTATAAAGGCAGATGTAATTGTCAGGCTCATGGAAATTTCTGTCTACTTGACTCACTGTGATAAGACAAAATATAATCTAACATTATCCACAAATAATTAAAATTTTTCAAAAAAAGATGCCTTAGAAAATACTGTCTGAAATGATTTGGAGAAAATAGATCTGGCCAAGCTGTTTAAGTCACTTAATGCATTTGGTTGCAGGGGGAAAAAAATACTTTAAATTTCTGCTTTCTGTTTTGTTTTGTTTTTCTTCTGTTTTTAATTTTGTGGAAAAAGATAGAATCTGACTGTCTTACCCAGATACTCAAGAAACCTGAAGTGAGATCAGCCGTTTCCGGAACAGAGACCACAGAATTACCACCAGAGTCAGTAAAGCATTCCATCCAGCCCCCTTTAGATGTTCCAAGATGGTTCGTATGCAAATAAATTAACGTGGGGGGGCTGGATTTCAACATTTTTTTTTTTTTTTTTTTGGATTTCAACATTTTTAAGAGAAAGGAAAGAAGAGAGGGAAGAAGGAAGGAGGAAGTGAGAAAGACAAATCACATGAATGCATAGATTAATAAGCAGTCTGAAAAAGGAAATGCACACAGTGGTCCTGTTCACCCCTCAGCACTCAAGAAGTTTTAGCTGTTGTGTTATTCGTAGTAAAGTTTGAATAAAACACTCAATTTACCTTTATAGCTCTTGGTATACTTTGTTTAAGTAGAAGATATTGGGGGATAGTTCACTGATAAGAAAGCCAGAACACTGCAGTATCAGAGCACATCATAGCTCATTGCAGTTGATTCTTTTTTTTTTTTAAATTTCCTTTCAGCGTAACAGAATTCATTGTTTATGCACCACACCCAGTGCTCCATGCAATCCGTGCCCTCCATAATACCCACCACCTGGTTCCCTCAATCTCCCACTCTCCGCCCCTTCAAAACCCTCAGATTGTTTTTCAGAGTCCATAGTCTCTCATGGTTCACCTACCCTTCCAATTTCCCTCAACTCCCTTCTCCTTTCCATCTCCCCGTGTCCTCCATGTTATTTGTTATGCTCCACAAATAAGTGAAACCATATGATAACTGACTCTCTCTGCTTGACTTATTTCACTCCGCATAATCTCTTCCAGTCCCGTCCATGTTGCTACAAAAGTTGGGTATTCATCCTTTCTGATGGAGGCATAATACTCCATAGTGTATATGGACCACATCTTCCTTATCCATTCGTCCGTTTAAGGGCATCTTGGTTCTTTCCACAGTTTGGTGACCGTGGCCATTGCTGCTATAAACATTGGGGTACAGATGGCCCTTCTTTTCACTACATCTGTATTTTTGGGGTAAATACCCAGTAGTGCAATGGCAGGGTCATAGGGAAGCTCTATTTTTAATTTCTTGAGGAATCTCCACACTGTTCTCCAAAGTGGCTGCACCAGCTTGCATTCCCACCAACAGTGTAAGAGGGTTCCCCTTTCTCCACATCCCCTCCAACACATGTTGTTTCCTGTCTTGCTAATTTTGGCCATTCGAACTGGTGTAAGGTGGTATCTCAGTGTGGTTCTGATTTGAATCTCCCTGATGGCTAGTGATGATGAACATTTTTTCATGTGTCTGATAGCCATTTGTATGTCTTCATTGGAGAAGTGTCTGTTCATGTCTTCTGCCCATTTTTTGACATGATTATCTATTTTGTGTGTGTTGAGTTTGAGAAGTTCTTTATAGATCCTGGATATCAACCTTTAGTTTATACTGTCATTTGCAAATATCTTCTCCCATTCCGTGGATTGCCTCTTTGTTTTGTTGATTGTTTCCTTTGCTGTGCAGAAGCTTTTGATCTTGATGCAGTCCCAAAAGTTCATTTTTGCTTTTGTTTCCTTTGCTTTTGGAGACATATCTTGAAAGAAGTTGCTGTGGTTGATATCGAAGAGGTTACCGCCTATGTTCTCCTCTAGGATTCTAATGGTTTCCTGTCTCACGTTGAGGTCTTTTATCCTTTTAGAGTTTATCTTTGTGTACGGTGTAAGAGAAATTCAATAATGTGGCAGGATACAAAGTCAATGTACAGAAATCATTTGCTTTCTTATACACTAACAATGAAAATACAGAAAGGGAAATTAGAGAATCGATTCCATTTACTATAGCACCAAGAACAATAAGATACCTGGGAATAAACCTAAGCAAATAGGTAAAGGATCTGTACTCGAGGAACTACAGAACACTCATGAGAGAAATTGAAGAAGACACAAAAATATGGAAGACCATTCCATGCTCTTGGATCAGAAGAATAAACATTGTTAAAATGTCTATACTGCCTAGAGCAATCTATACTTTTAATGCCATTCTGATAAAAATTCCACTGGTATTTTTCAAAGAGCTGGAGCAAATAATCCTAAAATTTGTATGGAATCAGAAGAGACCCCAAATTGCTAAGGAAATGTTGAAAAAGAAAAACAAACTGGGGGCATCATGTTACCTGATTTCAAGCTTTACTACAAAGCTGTGATCACCAAGACAGCATGGTACTGGCATAAAAACAGACACATAGACCAGTGGAACAGAGTAGAGAGCCCAGATATGGACCTTCAACTCTATGGTCAAATAAGCTTCGACAAAGCAGGAAAAAATATCCCGTGGAAAAAAGACAGTCTCTTCAATAAATGGTTCTGGGGACGTTGGACAGCTATATGTAGAAGAATGAAACTCGACCATTCTCTTACACCATACACAAAGATAAACTCGAAATGGATTGCAGTTGATTCTAAGAGAGTGGAAGTGAATGAGGGCAGAGAACGCCGCTGGCCCAGAAAGGACTGACTGATAATGGAACATTGCTCCCCAGCTCTCCTTCCATGACTGCCCCATGACTGATGTGCTTCAATGTTGGTGATTTTATGACATCTGTTCCACAGCTTCTTGGAGGTGGAGTTCTTGTCTATGCTTCTTCATTGGTAGGCGATCTCTCTCCTAATTTCCTAGCCTAACTCCTGTCTAACAGCTTTCTCATGACCAGACTAAAACAGAGCTGATTTTAGCTGGACAAGGATGACAGCCCTGTATGGTTTGGCATTATAGTTGCCCAGGGAAGAGAGATTGAAAATGGCTTCAGAAAGATCGAATGTATCCCTAAACTTTGTTTTGTTTTGACTTGTTTCACATCAGGAGAAAATCTACTGTCTATGTAATAGTCTGCAAAGAAAAGGGAACCTCTTTTTCCAGATCCTTAATTAAGGAATTTACTTAATGATACTATCTGATGCGGAGCTAAAAATTTATCTAATATGTAAAATAACCCCATCATACTTTCAGTGTAAGAGGAAGAAATTGCACTTTGGTTGGAGCTGAATTCCAAATCCAACACTTTAACTTAACTGCTCAACTACCTATTTTCTTCATCTGTAAAAGTAGAATGATAATACCTTCTTCATAGGATCATGTCTTTAATTAAATGATTTAAAGCCCATCATTAGAATGATACCTATGGCCTAAGAGTCATACAACCCCATTACATATAGTAATTCCATTTTGTTTTCCAATACTTAAGCTATTTCTTGGATTCTCATAATGCTGCCTTCTTTTAATACCTTCTGATAGATAGCTATGTATCCTAATGTAGTCTTGCTGATGGGAGGAACTCGGTGAAAATATTTCTTCTTAATCTCCAGGGTGAATGAATCGATGTAATGCCAGGTTTTGTTCTTAGTGGGGACTGTCATATCCAAGTTCTAGTTTTTGTTCTACAGCTCACAACAAAACACATCCAGACACATAAAGATTACCCAGATTTCTTCCTGTTGGTTCTCCAGACACTGTGATAGAACTGAAATGTTTTCTGTTATTCAGGCTTTGTCTCCCCATCCAAGCTCTATGTGTGGGTCAGAGGTCCGAGGAAGCCCAGGAGTGTGGCTCCTAATGGCTTCACTAGGAAGTCCAAGCTAACTCCAGATCAAGCTGAAGTCAGGAAAATGTAGCTTTGGAGAGGGTCATTCTCCATTTTGCTACGAGTTTTCTCCATTCTGGCCTTATGCTCTTTCTATCCTCAAGCTTTATGGTGACTCATTTCTTATCCACTCTTGTCATCATGGTGGGGAGTGGAGTGGAAAAGTAGCCTGAGAAAGAGTGAGATAGATTCTGGTTCTGTGCCTGTTATAACCATACAGGTGATACAAAGCAAGCCCCTTCTTTGGGTTTCTTTTTTTTTTTTTAAGATTTTATTTATCTATTTGATGGACAGAGATCACAAGTAGGCAAAGAGGCAGGCAGAGAGAGAGAGGAGGAAGCAGGTTCCCTGCTGAGCAGAGAGCCTGATGTGGGGCTCAATCCCAGGACCCTGAGATCATGACCTGAGGTGAAGGCAGAGGCTTAACCCACTGAGCCACCCAGGCGCCCCTTTGGGTTTCTATAGTCAGAGAAAAACTGGATTAATCTTTGTTGTTGTTGTTTTCCTGCATTTTGACATGATGTGATACATTATTCTGTTAAGGTTTTACATTGTTTTCTTAGGTATATTACATGTCAGTCTAAAGCTTGTCTAGACAACTGGTTCTAGTGAGGAAAGAATGTAATCATCTCCTAGATCCCCATGTCCATTCTTCTTAATTTATCAGAGGTGGGAGTAGTATTGGTTCTCTAGACTGGGGGCAACCTAGGATTGCCTCAGAATTCTCAGAGGAGATGTTTAAATCTGTGAGTGCTCCATTGTTAGATACTTAGTAGGTCTTAGGTTGGCCTGGGCAGAGGAGTGGTGAGGGGGACTGTGTTATTAAAACATGAATCATTCTGATGCTCACCCAGGACTCAGAATCCTAATGGCTGTGTGAAGCTGGTTGAGCTGCATTCCTCCACATATATAGAAACCTTGGTATTTTAGCCTGAGTCCTCTAGAAGGCATGTCCTGAGACAAGAATTTGCTGCAAACACTTTCCTTGGAGGTACAAGTCCAGGACAGTGAAGATGAGATCAGGAAAGCAAGGTAAGATGGAACGCCATATATCACCACTTTATAACAAGCACAGCAGGTCACTTAGTAGGATTGTTAATTCTACACATGGGAATCCTTTGGAAGGTTTACAAGTAAACACTTCACCCCAAAGTAACCCACAGGATACAAAAAAGGATAAGGAAACTTGTTTTTCCTGCTCTCTCCTCTCTCCCATTTCCAGCTGGCCAAGTTTCATCCCACGAGAAGCTAACTCTGTTTCTTCTGGACTATGTCAGCGGGTCCCTCCACCACTTCCCTAGAAGATGATCTTGCACTCCACAGTGTGGTGTTTTATTCAAATCCAGTACTGAAAAGCTGATCTGGAATGGAGGAAGAAGCATTTATAAACTGATGAAGAAAAGAAAGGGAGAGAGAAAGTTGAGGGAATCCAAGATGACTGAAGAGATTTATGTCCCAGTGTACATGGTCACAGCCTATCCTTTGGGGAAAGTTATCAGCCTCTGGCCTAAGAAATGGTCCTAATGAGATGCAAAAGCTGGTTCATTTACAGCTCATGCATTAAAGTCCATGACAGATTTCCAGGAAGCCCAACTCAAAAGAAAATGGCAGTTTCTTGGAAATTTCAACACATACATTTGGTGTTGGGTATTATTAACAGAGTTTGAATTGGAAGTTACCCAAGAACAATTTCAAGGTCTAAGGTGTCTGACACAGGGACAAAACATTCAGAGAAGTGCTACATTCAAAATAGGGCCATTAGGGTCATTTAACTTATTCCCGTATAGCTTGAAAGCTCTGTTGGAAATAAATGTTGGAAATGCATGTGTGTAAATTGATAGACAGTTGACCCTTGAACAATATAAGGATTAGGTTAAAAATCCACATATAATTTCTGACTCCCCAAAAATGTAACTACTAACAGTCTACTGTTGACCAGAACTTTATTAATAACATAAATAGCCAACTAACATATTTTCTATATTTTATACTGTATTCTTGCAATAAAGTGAGCTAGTGAAAAGAAAATGTTATTAAGAAAATCATAAAGAAGTGGACATATATTTACAGTACTGTACCATCTTGCTTGAAAAAAATCCACATATAAATGGACCCGCACAGTTCAAATCCGTGTTAAGGATCGACTGTCTAGCCCTGGGTCATGGGTCCAACTGAATCATTACAAGATGGACTTGTAAACTGCGTGTCTCCTGCTCTTTGAATTCAAAGTGAACTATTTGACCTTCTTTATTTTGCTTTAAGGTAAGCATGTTTATTTCACTTGTGTGTAATTTTGACCCCTGTGCTCTTACATAAGGCCCAGCCATCACAGAGGTGAGTCAACCCTTTCTCTAATGACCCATGAATATCTTAGACTTTTCTCTCCCTTCCCTGCTACCTTCCTTAAAAAAAATATGGGTGGCTTCCAAATGTGAGTGTCCTGACACCAATAAAAATTTCCACCTTCGCATTGCATTTGATAGAATTTTATGAATAAGATGTCTATGCTGTCGTTAGTATGATAGACCATATGCTCTGTGGAGGTAACTCAATATTTCCCACAAATTGTATTTTCTCCATCTTATCTGACAATTCAGCTTATTGCTAGCCCCTCTGAAAATATACAGGGAGGGAAAAAAAGATAGCTAACTCTTTGTGACCATTAGAAATATGATTCGAAGTATGTATCGAAAAATGACATTATGGGTGCTTGGGTGGCTCAGTCAGTTAAGCACCTGCCTCTGGCTCATGTCATGATCCCAGGCTCCTGGAGCAGAGTCCAGGGTTGGGCTCCCTGCTCAGCAGGGAGTCTGTTTCTCCCTCTCCCTCTCCCTCTGCCGTCTGCTTATGCTTTCTCTCTCTCAAATAAATAAATAAAATCTTTTTTAAAAATTGTGTTATAGTGGCATGAAGATTGAGTAGAATCATGTCAGCAGTAGTCTATGATTTATAAAAGAACGAGCCATAACAGAAGAGAACTCTTCTGTTCTCTTTGGATGTCTGTTTATTTTGTAATTAACAGTGGGCTCGAGTATCTTTCTGAATTCTTGTCCTATGACTTCAGGATTTAGTTTTATACTGGACTCATTTTTTTTAAAGATTTTTAAAGATTTTTAAAATTTAAATTAAATTTTTTAAATTTAAAAAATTTTTTAAAGATTTTTAAAATTTATTTGACAGAGAGAGAGATCACAAGTAGGCAGAGCAGCAGGCAGGAAAAAAAAGGGGGAAGCAGACTCCCTGCTGAGCAGAGAGCCTGACGTGGAGCTTGATCCCAGGACCCTGAGATCATGACCTGAGCCAAAAGCAGAGCCTTAACCCACTGAGCCACCCAGGCACCCCAACAATCTTACTCTATATGTAAGAACACTGAGGTTCTGAAAGCTGGAATAACCTGACATATGTGGCTTTGAACCCACCTCTGTCTGCCTCTAGTGCTCCGAAGCTGAAGACAGAGGCTTAACCCACTGAGCCACCCAGGCAGCCCTGGACTCATTTTAATATGCATTTTGCATCCTGGGCTCCATGTAGCTGTCAGATTGAGTCTTCTTTTTTTTTAATTTTTAAAAAAGATTTTATTTACTTATTTGACAGAGAGAGACATAGCAAGAGAAGGAACACAAGCAGGGGGAGCAGGAGAGGGAGAAGCAGCTCCCACTGAGCAGGGACACCCATGCAGGGCTCAATCCAGGAGCCTGGGATCATGACCTGAAGTGAAGGCAGACACTTACCCGACTGAGCCACTCAGGTGCCCCAGATTGAGTCTTTTAAAAGGACGCGTTAGATCTGGATGGCCATGACATCTCAACCATCCAGTGATGGTCACATTTAGGATAAAATCCAAAGTGGAAGGCATACAAGGCCCTACAGAGCCTGGTCCTTGGCTATTTCACAGATGTGAACCTCTAGCTCCCTCCTCCCCATTCTGCTTTCAGCCTCGGGCTGGAGGAACCAAGGACCTGACTTAGTGGATATGGGAGGAAGTCAATGTTTCTGAGACTTATTTTAGGGTTAGAATAGACAGGACTTGCTGATACATTAAAGGTGAGGGTTTGAGGAAACAAGGAATGTAGAACTAGTTTAGGTCATAATGGACACTAGTGAGTATTAACAAATGTGACTAATAACCGGATAAACGTAGCACATGGATCAGTGATGGTGATGGCTCCGCTTTAGTCTGCATGTTTGGTACCCATTATTAGGGTCGGAATTCCGTGCTCTCATCTCCACTGTGAGTCACCCGTTCTCTGAGTGTTATGGACAGCAGGACAGCTTATCTTTGGATAAGCTGCCACTCTCCAAGCACATGATTTATTTAGCCCCTTCAGTACTTTTTGAAGTTGGTTTCAAGGCCATGCTCAAAGGCACCTCTTAGAGTACTCATTTAAAACTGCACACCACCTTCCTCTCCTGGAGGTGAGACCTGGGAATCTTCCCTTTAAAAAACTTCCCCCAGCCTTAGAAATTCTAAGCCTGAAAATCACTGCTTTAATAGATTTCTTTGGAACTGCATCCCGTGGTGTGTCTATTAAAACTTGAGCTCAAGGCGCCTGGGTGGTTCAGTGGGTTAAGCGCTTGACTCTTGATTTTGGCTCAGATCACGATCTCAGGGTTGTGAGATTGAGCCCCCTGTAGGGGGCTATACACTGGGCATGGAGCCTGCTCAAGATTCTCTCTTCCTACCCCTGTGCTCACACGTGTGTGTATGCGCGCACGCACATTCTCTCTCTCTCTCACTCTCTCTCTCTCACAAAAAAAAAAAAAAAAAAAAGTTGAGCTTGAATTACCTTTACTCTACCTCAACAGAGAAACTGTTCATCTCTCAGATGCCAGAGATAACACACATTTCACTGAGAGGTCTGTAGGAGCTGAATGAAATTGAGTTTCCTGTGGGAAATGGGTCACTTTTCAGACCTCTTGAGAAGTGTATACTTGGGCCCCCAGAAGTCTTTGGAGAAGACTGCTCAGTCCCAGACAGCTGGTGTGTTCATATGCTTTTGCTTCACGGGGATAAACCAGGTTCCCAGAAACTGTGCGACTGGTCACCTTCCCATCCCCTCTGGAACGTGAATACTGTCTTACCAACCTTTATTTTTTCCATCTTTTTGACAGGCTCTCACAGAAGCCCCCGTTGAATGCCAGGTAGTGTAGAGGGTGAAAATAAGGCAAGAAAGCAAGCATTCTTAGCGCCTCTGGTCTTCTTCCTTTTCCAAATTTCATTAAGGCCAGAAAATATTTCCAGGGTTTCTCTTTCATCATTCTCAAAGCAAACAAAATTGTGCTCATCTCCCACCTAAGATACCGGACACACCTGGAGCTGTTTTAAAGTCCCAGAGGAGAGGGAGGGAGAGAGGGAGGGAGACAGGGAGGGAGAGAGGGAGGGAGAGAGGGAGGGAGAGAGGGAGGGAGATAGGGAGGGAGACGGGGAGGGAGAGAGGGAGGGTGCTGGCCCCTAAGCGCTCACTCCCCACCCAGGGAAATCTGTCACATTCACAAATTTAAATTCAATTGACCACATTCACTTGAAAAGGGACTGGATTGCTAAGCCCCGTGATGGGAGTGACATTGACTACAAGATTGAGTAGCACTTTAAAGAACTTTCTTTTTATTAGCAGCTCTATAATCACATTAACTTAGACTGAAAATTTGAACTAATTCTTTCCCCAGAGGCCCAGGCTGTAATAATTGTAGAAATCTGTGAAAAAGGATAAATCCAATTCAATAATTATATTGATAAATAAAATGAAAATCAACTAATTGTATCATTCACTCAGATGTTCGCTTCAGCCGTTGCTGGCTTTATGCTTCGCTGCCTGCTAAACTTTTCTGTCACACTTCGATAAATTTAATTGTGCAGAATAAATGAGCTAATTTTTGAAGTCACAGGCTCTGTTTGCAAGATAAGGGTGGTGATTTATTGACCTCTTCTAGCTCTGTAAGAGCGTCACCCTCCCTTTCTACTGACAACTTGGCATCAGCCCTTTTCCTCGGTTCATTCCCCCCGCCCCGCTCCCCACCGCCCGGCCCCTGCTAAGTCCTATCCTAGCCTCGCCTCTCATCTTCTCTCCGGAAGTCACGGAGTGCATATCTTAACAGTGTGGCAGGCCCTGCTTCCTCTGGCTGAAGAAGAAATTTCTGGGGTTTCTGTAGCAGGTCTGCAGAGCGTGATTATTTTTTCCATTTCTGCAGGGACCCGAGCCCATCATTCCGTGTGTTGTGAACTCACACCTTTCAGTGTCCTCAGGCAAAATCCCAGGCATCTCAGGTTAGACATTGATAATGGAGACAATAGTTGAGTTTTTTGTTTTTTGTTTTTTCCCTTGGGCTTGCAGGAGTTTCTGGTGACAGGCACTCTGATGTCATACCAGATCAAAGCCCCTGGTAAAACACAATTTTTAAAAAATGAGGCCACTTCCTGTGTGTTGGGTTGGGATATGACAACATAAAATGTAACCACTCAAAATTCCAAGAATTTTTGAATAAGCAAAATAGAAGCCATAATATAGAGACTCTGCCTTAAACCAAATGTCTCAGGGGCTGAAGTAGCTTCTTCATACACTCTCTCCTTCATTATGTCCAGCTTATTTTAACAACTGATTATGTCCCATCTTAGCCCCATATTTTTAGTACACCCCCAAAGAACTGGTATTATTTATGATTTCTCACACTGTCCAACTTCCAGTACAATGCCTGGAATTTGCAGTGTTCAATAAAATAACTGTTGAATTAATGCATTAATGGATTCCTAGTGAATCACACCGGTATAAAGCTATCATATTAAAAGCAACAAATGCATATATATATTTCAACCTGTTGTGCGGCAATTTGGAAAATGTTCAGTTTTATACCAAATTATAGCATATATATCTTTACTAAGGAGGGGGTCCAAATTAGAGTCTGTAAACTAGAAAAACGACTGTTTTAATAAAGCAAGTCCTGTCATTCATCACCAGGCATCTAAATGTTGCTCCCTGAAAAAATACGGCAGCTGATCTGTGGCCAGAGTCCCACAGGTAGATCTCACACAGGAGTCCTTCAGCCATCAGCTCAGGGTGTCCTCAGTTGTCTGCTTCTCCTGGCATCAGGAAAAGTGATGGGATGGACTATCCATACCATGATTTGGGGTCCCTAGCTATAACCCTAGGATCAGGGAAGCTTGGGGTTACAAACTGACATCGGAGCCAAAAGGCCAGTAAAATATGAATGTGTGTATGTGTGAATTAGCTCGCTCTCCTGACCATGAAGAAGACAAATGTATTTTTTTTAAAGCTTTCCTTAAACTACCCTTTTATTTTCGACCTCTTTGAAGCCTGAGAACTTGGCTTGGGGATGGGAAGAGCTGACTGCCTCGCTGTTAATGAAGACTTCATAGGATGGCTTTGTCCCTAGCTCGGCAGTTCCTTCAGGAAAGAGTCTCCAGGTGTTTGCCTGCAGGAAGTCAGAAAGTCAATGCAAATCAGGGCAAATTCCCCACAGGCGGAAAAGAACTTCCGAATACCCAGAACACCGGTGCTCTGGCTGTCTCTGTTACCAACTTTGTTGCAGTAACAATCATTTCTTGATAATGGCACTCTTTAAACCAACCACTGAGGAGCTCGTAGACTTAAGTTGCCTGACGTATCAGCGAGGTAGTTCCTCTCAGGATTGACTGCCTGATTCTCCTCACAAGAGAAAATCCACCTTTGGCTAGAACTGAAGAACCACTCACTCTCTTCCACACCTTTCTCTCATTCCTGCCAAAGCGTTTATTGAATCCCTAACGAAAACCGCTTGTGCTCTTGAACTTCCCTCTCAGGGGGAGAAAAAAAGCGATTATTGTTTCTTTCTCAGAGGGACACAAAGAGGGATTACCACAGGAAATCCAGAGCGGCTTTAGAAGGGGAGCTTGCCTTGGGATGGAAGCCGGAAGCCCCCTCAGCCAACTGCCTCCTCGGGCCCTGGCAGCCAGGCCGGCGTGAGACGCGCCATGCCATGAAGCCCCCACGTGAACAGAAGAAGCTGGTGCTCCATCTTCCAGGCCCCTCCATCCCTCAGCCCCCCCCCGAGGGCCTGGGGAATTCTGCGAATTATTGCCTGTGGCGGTGAGACTGATTTGTATCTGGGTATGAACTTAAATGAAAACGTGAATTGAACTCATTACTTGAGGAAGGAAACACTGCCAGATTTCACAGGATGGGATTCCAGCAGGGTGTATGGTTTTATGGGCCCGCAGTGAAATACCTCATAGAAAGGTTTCCAGTTCATAAAACACTTTCAAAACACGCTCAGCCCTTTTAAGTTGGGGGGACATTATCATGTCTATCTCTAGCGTCCGTCTGCAAATGGAACTCAAATATCCTTTGGGTTGACTACACAGAGAACAGAAGGAAAGAACTGGAAGAAACTTGGACTGGGGATCCTCTCCCTGGAAAGGTTTCTTTCTGGTGGAATTATGTGAGAACAAATGACATCAGAAAATAGCACACCAGGATACTTCTGCCAGCTCCATATGGCCCGGCTTGTTTTCACAGGTATTTAATTAATTCAACAATTATTTATTGAGTCCCTGTCATGTGTGGGGTACTATTCTAGGCATTGGGGGGGATAGTGGTCAGCAAAGCAGATCGAATCCCATTCCAGAAGGAGAAAGAACCGACAAATAAATGACCAGAAAATATATTATAAAATGTCAGGTAGACATCACTGCTATGAAGAAAAGTAAAGCAGGAGAAAATGGGGTAGAGGGTGAGGGGTGACATTTTAGACGTGTGTTTTGCAAAGGCCACTCTGAGGTGGTGACATTTGAGCAGAGGCTTAAACGAAGTGACCTATATGTTGAATCCAGAAAACCAATTTTCTGTATTTTTGAGAGGGGGGTGGATGAGAATAAGGTACTGAAAAGGCTAGGAAGTGATTTTTTAAAAGATTTTATTTATTTATTTGACAAAGATCACAAGTAGGCAGAGAGGCAGGCAGAGAGAGAAGAAGGGAAGCAGGCTCCCCACTGAGCAGGGAGCCCAATCCCAGGACCCTGGGATCATAACCTGAGCCGAAGGCAGAAGCTTTAACTCACTGAGCCACACAGGCGCCCCTAGGAAGTGATTTGGATTCAGAGACGCTCAGCTCAAATAACCATAAGACATGGCTCCCTGGTCTCCCACGGCGTGGCACCTTTCATGGCAATGTGGATAGAGCTCTGAACATTTTCTTGGAGACTTTCTGCTGTGTGTGGCCTACAAACCAGTGTGTGTTCTGCTGCCTTTCTGGCTTGACCTCTTTTTACTTGCTAGCAAGAAGCGGAAGCTGAAGAATTTTCCACGTTTCAGCCTGAGCAGAAAATTACAGAGAAGAGGCGGTGGAAGACAGAAAAACAAGAGATGAGCAAGAAAGGCACGATCCAAGTGAGTTCACAGTTTTGTTTTCTGCCTTCCAGTAGCTTTCTCACTGACTGTTCAAAAGTAAACATCTCTACAAACTGCATTCCCTCTAACAGATATAGTTTATTAAAATGTCTTCCCCTCTGCAAAGTGCAAAGGCTATGTTAGCAGATTTGACACTTCCAAGTCATTCGGATAGCAAAGAAGGTTCTTTTTTTTAATTATTAATTATTTATTTATTTATTTGACAGGCCGAGATCACAAGTAGGCAGAGAGGCAGGCAGAGAGAGAGAGAGGAGGAAGCAGGCTCCCTGCAGAGCAGAGAGCCCGATGCAGGACTTGATCCCAGGACTTCGGGATCATGAGCTGAGCCGAAGGCAGAGGCTTTAACCCACTGAGCCACCCAGGCGCCCCAACAAAGAAGGTTCTAACGTGGCCAGCAGCAGCACAGGAACCCAGTATCCTTCACACGGGGGGGCACAGCGTGGAGTAAGATTAGGTATCATAGCGTTTGGCAAACCTGTGCTTTAAGTGGCTGATTTAGAGTTATAGAATATGAAAACCATGATTGACTTTAAAAGAGAGGACCACGACCATGATTATTGAATTTTACTCCAGAATTACGCTTCAAACAGCTTGATCGTGTTACATGTTTCAGTGGTTTCTCTGTCCTGAAAGTATTTATTGTCCAAACGAATGCTCATTCATGTTTTAAAGGAAACATCCGTGGAAGGTAGAACTTGCATATGCTTGTGTGGTGTATTCATGTAATTTTTGTGGTGCCCTGCTTCCTGAGGGCAGTTCTGGGATTAGGATGGTAAGAAAACATCAACTTTAAACCCCAAGCTTGAGAATTTGATATTTCCGTAACTTGTTTCTGTCCAGGCCCTCTTCTGCTGGGGGTAAGCCCTGCAGGGTAGCTCACTTACCAAGATTCTTAGTTCTAGATGAGGAAAGTCAGCAGAGGGGCACCTGGGTGGCTCAGCCGGTTAAGCGTCTGCCTTCGGCTCAGGTCATGACCCCGGGGTCCTGGGATCGAGTCCCACATGGGGCTCCTTGCTCAGTGGGAAGCCTGCTTCTCCCTCTCCCACTCCTTCTGCTTGTGTTCCCTCTCTCCCTCTGTCAAATAAATAAAAAAAATATTAAAACAAAACAAAAAAAAGTCAGCAGAGGTAGTGAACCAAATGGCAAATGGCCAAACGGAAGGCAGACTAACAATCCCGTGGATAAGAGCACCACTGCTGGTGTCTGACATACTTGGACTTGAGTCATGATGCTTGTAGGTCTCAAACTCTCTAGACCTCAGGTTCGTCTGCTGTAAATGGAGCTACTTCACGGAGTCCTTTTGGGTTCTATGCATAAAGTGTTTAGCCAAATAATTAATATTCGATAGTGTTTCAACAAATCCTCTATAAGTATTTTATAATACATATGAAATGACTTTCACAATTTACAGAATTTACTTCTTGAGCCGTCGCCATGGTCTCTGGTTGTGATCATAGGTGCTCTCAATGGTGTCGAATAGGAGCCCTTAGCTAATAGCCATGACAATGACCTTAGAGACGCCTAACTCTCCCTTCCCCTGAGTGCTCTGCATGACCCTGGAGTCGTCTTTGATATCTGACTGAGATCTTATTTGTTACTTGACAAAATAATAATAACCAAACGTGTACCTTTCAAAGTCGGAAAGAAAATAGTTAGGGAGTGGAACAGAGTGATAACATTTCCCTTTAGGATTATACCAAATTCAATTTAATTGACTTGAATTTTACTTTTTAAATTAAAAAAAAAGTACAAACTCTGTTTTTGGGTTGGCTAATAGGACAGTGGTGAAAGCAAACAATGATTATTTATTTTCTGACATACAAGTGATTAGCACTGAACTAAAAAGGGTTTAAGATGAAACCCCAGATTCTTGACCGGTCAAGGTGTAGAAAGACAATAGTAATTTTGAGGAAATGATGGTGGCGAGTTGATTCAATTGTACTTTGAATTCTGATTAATTGTGCATGGCTGTGCACCTACATATACCATAGGAACAAAAATTCCTGGAATCTCAGTAAAATTTATGTAAGAATTATGTGTATAAGGTATAAGTGCTATTTAAAGGGAAGAATTCTAGCATCAAAGGTAAGAATGCTGGCTTGTGTTGAGAAGAAGTAAAAAGTACAGATAAAGACAAGTACAATAGTAATCTTTTGCATAATCTTTTTTTATTTGAGAAAGCATAATCTTTTAAATTCTAATATATTAATAATACACTTTTTTTCTCAATGGATTACTATGAAATCTATTTCTGTCTCTAATAAAAGGCCTATAATTATATCAAACCCTCACAATGATTTATTGAGTGCCTACTATGTGGTATGGACTCTTGAGAGTCACTTTACCTACACTATTCAATTTGATCCTTTTAGCAACTCAAGAACATAGTATTATTATTGTTGTCTTGTAGATAGAAAAATAAAAGAGGCCCAAAATGCTCAAGTCTCCCAGACAAGATCATACAAGTAGTGAGACAAAAACCCTGTGTATAAAACCAGGCTTTTGATATGAAAGTCAATATTCGATATATTGCTTTCTATATTAAAACTGTTGGAAATAATTTAATAATCTTGTATAAAGCTTTCTCCATTGCTCTTTTAAAATAATGCTGTCAGAGGGCTCAAATATGATTGGTGAATGAAATCTTTAAGCTTTATTTGGCTCATTTTTAAAGCTTTTGCTCAGTAAATTTTTGTTGAATAAATATAAGAAAAGTAATTGCTTAATAAATTATTCCTTGAACATCTATGACTATCTATCCAGTGCCATAATCTCCCAAAGTTGGGTCTCTATGGGACCTACCTGAGGGGGTATGAGCTCAGAATTAGCCCCTCCCCAACACAGTTGCCCAACCCCACATCCACACTCCCCCCTCCCCTACCCCTCCCAGTTGTCCACCAATTCTAAAGACAGAATTGACTGCATGATTTGCAAGGCCTGGTGCAAAAAGACAGTGTAGGGCCCCTTGTCCAAAAACTATCAAGAATTTCAGAACAGCAGGGGCGCCTGGGTGGCTCAGTCATTAGGTGTCTGCCTTCCGCTCAGATCATGATCCCAGAGTCCTGGGATGGAGCACTGCATCGGGGCTCCCTGCTCAGTGGGAAGCCTGCTTCTCCCTCTCCCACTCCCTCTGCTTGTATTGCCTCTCCCACTGTCTATCTCTGTCAAATAAATAAATACAGTCTTTTTTTTTTTTTTTAAGAAAATACAAAGAATTTTAAAACAGCAACAATTGAGTACTAAACCGAGCCCAGGACCTTTCTGGGTTTGGGGCTCTGAGACTGAAGAGGTTGTGCATCCAGGAAGCCATTCAGGTCCAAGGAGATGGGGCTCACTTTTGTATGCTTTACCTCCGAAGAAGAAAGGAAAGACTGCCTCAAATACGCCCAGCCTTTGAGAGCCATACCTTAGTGCTTCTATAAACATCTTGCTGAAGAAATTACTTTATTTGGATGATAAGTATCCCCTTTCTTCCTCTCCCATCCCCAGAGATGTGGCATTTATTCCCTATGGCGTCTACCACCTGGCTTGAGGGATTTCACCCTTCCTCCTTGGATCGTCCCTATTACATTTGGGTGGAAGGAAGGAACCATGCCAGCCTGATCACCTTCCTACCCCCAGTCCCCCACCCTTGCCTGACCCATTACAGGTGCTCAATAAATTCTTGTCAAGGGATCGAAACATCGAATGGTTGGAAGGACATTGGAGGGGATGTGGAGACGCTTAAAATTCTTATGGCAGTGAATAAAATGGTCAGAGGATGATTTCTCTTCTCAAAAGCCTGCAGGAGATCAACTAAAAAAAATGTTAAGTTCCCTTATTGCGAACCAGTGATGTCAATACTATCTCCACATCCACATATCTTGTTTGCTTGTTTTTGTGTTTATTTTCCCACAGGGAATTGCTTCGGCAAAAGCTGAAGTCAGTGAAGAAAGTGAGAGGATTGCAAGGTTTCCTTGCTGGTTCTGCCAATTGAGATGCTTTTATTGTGCTGCTGTTGGTGAACAGAGTGAGTCCTGAAGCTAAAATCAGATCGGTGGAAGCTTGTGCTCACGTGTGTATTTCACACACACACACTGACCCTCTTCAGGAAATATTTTTTTTTTAAAGATTTTGTTTATTTATTTGACAGACAGCGATCACAAGTAGGCAGAGAGGAAGGCAGAGAGAGAGGAGGAGTCAGGCTCCCTGCCGAGCAGAGAGCCGGATGCGGGGCTCGATCCCTGGACCCTGGGATCATGACCTGAGCTGAAGGCAGAGGCTTTAACCCACTGAGCCACCCAGGTGCCCCTTCAGGAAATTATTTGAAAAATCAATGAAACGGGTTGAATTTGGATCATGAAACCGATAGCATGCTCTCCGTGCTACAGAGTTCATCCGAGTATATCTGAAAAGCAAGCAGACAAGTCCAGCAAACCTTGGAGACCTCCAAAAGCCACAGTACACACAGAAGAGACTGAAGTTGATTTTATTTTTCTTCCCTGCCCCTCACAGTAAGCCCAACAGCAACGAATCCGAGGGAACTAAAAATATACGTGGTATACAGTAACTCCCTTCTGTGGCTCTTTCTATAATATATACAAATCTGCCTGATCAAAGCCTCAATTGACTCGGCAGTGAGCTGGCTTCTGTCTGATGGAATTTCACTCGGGAGTTTTCACAGGGAGAGCAGTTGGAGCCTCTCTATCTCCCAGGCTTCTCTGTGGGAGACGGAGCCTTATGGATCTGAGTGATAGCAAGAAGCAGTCTGGGACATGTTGGTCGCTGTGTCTGCAGGCATCTGACAACAGGAGGATATGATTGTAGCAATGTGTTTGGGAAGTCTGGCTTTCTCTCTCAAAGCCCTCTTTTTAGTCTAAGGTTACCTGGCATTGCATAAGAGTCAGGCAGGCAAATTAAATTCCTTCCTTTCAGCCTTGCAGAGAGGTGAGAAAACTCATCTCTTGGCTGGCAATATTTGTCACTGGCTCTCTCCTTGCTAGAAACAGGCTGCTGGGCCTTCAATAGCCAGGCTAGTCAGGAGCGAAGTTTTTCATTTTTATTTATATCTTGACTTTCTCTAATTCTTTCAGGATTGTCCAAATTAATTTAAAGCCCTGCGCTTGTAGAGACTAATTTCCATGGAAACTCCACCATTTGGCTTTGCCTTTCTCTGCCTCTAAGAGACATGGATCTAGGAAGACCATAGCATCAGGTAACTCTCAGATTTTTCTACAATTCATTTCTCACTTTTCACATTTAAATTTGGAGTTATTCAAATAATAATCTTGCTATCTTTGAAACCATCAACCTCGTAATCACTGTACATTGTCCGTGTGCCCATGATGTTGGTCAGTATCATTACATTGTGTTTGATTTGTTCTTGCCATGGTCAACTTGACATATACATTTGTCAAAGTGAAATTATGTTACCAAAAGAAGAAAGATTTTCTTTCTTTTTCTTTTTTTTTTTTTTTAAAGATTGTATTTGCTTATTTATTTATTTGAGAGAAAGAGAGAGAGTAGGAGAGAGCATGAGAGGGGTAAGGATCAGAGGGAGAAGCAGACTTGATCCCAGGACTCTGGGATCATGACCTGGGCTGCAGGCAGTCACTTAACCAACTGAGCCACCCAGGTGCCCCATGAAAACAAATTTTCAAAATTGGTTCAGGTCATTGATTGGTCTGTCAAACCTCTGTTGAACTTGCAGTATGTAAAAATTTAATTATTAGAGTTGTAAAATTATAAAAGTTTGCAGATTTTGCTAATAGCTCTAACTTCTCAAGAGAAAGCTACAGATTGTCCAGCATCTGTAAGTAGATTCAGATCTCTGGCCAAGGAAATTAGAACCTTGGGTTAGGTAGAGGACCTCCAGGTAAAATGTTATCTTTAAGAAATTGCAGAGCAGGGATCAGCAGACAAGAGTCAGCCAAATGCACTTCTTCTTAAAAGAGAAAGTTGTGCAGGATAAGAATGAGAGAGGGAGGGAAAGGGAGTGAAAATAGCAAGGAATGAAGCAAAGAGAAAGGAAGGAGGGAGGGAGAGAGGAAAAGTCTGCAGAACAATAACTGAGCTTGACATTGGTCCAAGAGAAAATTCTAAATTGGATTAAGAAAAAGATGCTTTGTAAGTACTTAAAACACTGATACTAGAACAGTCAATCTGGGCTTCAGCAAGACAATTGATATTTTCTTTTTCTTTTTTTAATTTATTTTATTAACATGTAATGTATTATTTGCTCCAGGGATACAGGGCTGTGAATCATCAGGCTTACACATTTCACAGCACTCACCATACCACATACCCTACCCAGTGTCCATAACACAGCCATCCCATCCCTTGCCCCCCACCTCCCAACAACCCTCAGTTTGTTTTGTGAGGTTAAGAGTCTCTTATGGTTTGCCTCCCTTCTGATCTCACCTTGTTTCATTTTTTTCCCTCGCTAGCCCCCACAACCTCCCACCCTGCCTCTCAAATTCCTCATATCAGAGAGATCATATGATAATTTTTTCTCTGATTGACTTATTTCACTTATCATAATACCCTCTAGTTCCATCCATGTCGTTGCAAATGGCAAGATTTTATTTCTTGATGGCTACATAGTATTCCATTGTGTATATATACCTCATCTTCTTATCCATTCATCTGTTGATGGACATCTAGGTTCCTTCCATAGTTTGGCTATTGTGGACATTGCTGCTATAAACATTCGGGTGCACTTCAGATCACTAAACTTGTAGTGTACACTACAAATGTAAAGATACTCCTTAATTTCGCTTTCTTCTTTCTTGCTGTTGGTGTAGAGAAATGCAACTGATTTCTGAGCATTGATTTTTATATCCTGACACTTTACTGAATTCCTGTATGAGTTCTAGCAGTTTTGGAGTGGATTCTTTTGGTTTTTCCACATAAAGTGTCCTATCATCTGCAAAGAGTGAGAGTTTGACTTCTTCCTTGCCAATTAGGATGCCTTTTATTTCTTTTTGTTGTCTGATTGCAGAGGCTAGGACTTCTAGTACTATGTTGAATAGCAGTGGTGATAGTGGACCTCCCTGCCATGTTCCTGACCTTAGGGGAAAAGCTCTCAGTTTTTCCCCATTGAGAATGATATTCGCTGTGGGTTTTTCATGGATGGCTTTGATGGTATTGAGGTATGTACCCTCTATCCCTATACTTTGAAGAGTTATGATCAAGAAAGGATGCTGTACTTTGTCAAATGCTTTTTCAGCATCTATTGAGAGTATCATATGGTTCTTGTTCTTCCTTTTATTAATGTGTTGTATCACTTTGATTGATTTGCAGATGTTGAACCAACCTTGCAGCCCAGGAATAAATCCCACTTGGTCATGGTGAATAATCCTTTTAATGTACTGTTGGATCCTACTGGCTAGTATTTTGGTGTGAGTTTTTGCATCCGTGTTCATCAAGGATATTGGTCGGCAATTCTTCTTTTTGATGGGATCTTTGGTTTTGAGATCAAGGTAATGCTGGCCTCATTTGTTTGTATTTCTTTGGTGTTAGTTGTGATCTCTCCTCTTTCATTCATGATTTTATTAATTTGGGTCCTTTCTCTTTTCTTTTTGATGAGTTTGGCCAGGGGTTTATCAATCTTATTAATTCTTTCAAAGAACCAGCTCCTAGTTTCATTGGTTTGTACTACTGTTCTTTTGCCTTCTATTTCATTGATTTCTGCTCTGATCTTTATTATTTCTCTTCTCCTGCTGGGTTAGGCTTTCTTTGCTGTTATTTCTCCAGCTTCTTTAGGTGTAGGGTTAGGTTGTGTACTTGAGAACTTTCTTGTTTCTTGAGAAAGTCTTGTATTGCTATATACTTTCCTCTCAGGACCACCTTTGCTGTGTCCCACAAATTTTGAACTGTTGTGTTTTCAATTTCATTTGTTTCCACGAATTTTTTCAATTCTTCTTTAATTCCTGGTTGAACCATTCATTCTTTAGTAGGATGCTCTTTAGCTTCCACGTGTTTGGGTTCTTTCCAACTTTCCTCTTGTGATTGAGTTCTAGCTTCAGAGCATTGCGGTCTGAAAATATGCAGGGAAAGATCCCAGTGTTTTGGTACCAGTTGAGACCTGATTTGTGACCCAGGATGAGATCTATTCTGGAGAATGTTCCATGTGCACTAGAGAAGAATGTGTGTTCTGTTGCTTTGGGATAGAATGTTCTGAATATATCTGTGATGTCCATCTGGTCCAGTGTATTATTTGAAGCCTTTATTTCCTTGTTGATCTTTTACTTGGATGATCTGTCCATTTCAGTGAGGGGGATGTTAAATTTCCCTACTATTATTGTATTATTGTCAATATGTTTCTTTGATTTTGATATTAATTGGTTTTTTATCATTGGAAGCTACCATGTTAGGGGCATAGATATTTAAAATTGTTAGATCTTCTTCTTGGACAGAACCTTAAGTATGATATAGTGTCCTTCTTCATCTCTTATTATAGTCTTTGGCTTAAAATCTAATTGATCTGATATAAGGATTGCCACCCCAGCTTTCTTTTGATGTCCATTAGCATGGTAAATTGTTTTCCACCCCCTCACTTTAAATCTGGAGCTGTCTTTGGGTCTAAAATTAGTTTCTTTTAGATAGCATATAAACGGGTCTTGTTTTGGTTGTTGGGTTTTGTTTTTGTTTTTGTTTTTGTTTTTGTTTTTTAATCCATTCTGATACCCTGTGTCTTTTGATTGGGGCATTTAGCCCATTTACTTTCAGGGTAACTATTGAAAGATATTAATTTAGTTTCATTGTATTGTCCGTAAGGTGACTGTTACTGTATATTTTCTCTGTTCCTTTCTGGTCTGTTACTTTAAGGCTCTCTCTTTGCTTTGAGGACCTCTTTCAGTATTTCCTGTAGGGCTCGTTTGGTGTTTGCAAATTCTTTTAATTTTTGTTTGTGCTGGAAATTTTTATCTCTCCTTGTATATTCAATGACAGCCTTGTTGGATACAGTATTCTTGGCTCCATATTTTTCTCATTTAGTGCTCTGAATATATCATGCTAGTCCTTTCTGCCCTGCCAGGTCTCTGTGGATAGGTCTGCTATCAATCTAGTATTTCTACATTGTATGTTATAGACCTCTTGTCCTGAGCTACTTTCAGGATTTTCTCTTTGTCACTGAGACTTTTAAGTTTTACTGTTAGATGACAGGGTGTGGACCTATTTTTATTGATTTTGAGGGGGCTTCTCTGTGCCTCCCGGATTTTGATGCTTGTTCCCTTCACCAAATTTGGGAAATACTTTACTATGATTTGCTCCAGTGTACCTTCTGCCCCCTCTGTCTTTCTTCTTCTTCTGGGATTTCAATTATTCTAATATTGTTTTGTCTTTTGGTATCACTTATCTCTCGAATTCTCCCCTCATGTCCAGTAGTTGTTTGTCTCTCTTTTGCTCAGCTTCTTTATTCTCCATCATTTGGTCTTCTATATCACTAATTTTCTCTTCTGCCTCATTTATCCTAGCAGTAAGAGCCTCCATTTTTTATTGCACCTCACTAATAGCCTTTTTTATTTCAACTTGGTTAGATTTTAGTTCTTTTATTTCTCCAGAAAGGGATTTTATTTCTCCAGAAAGGGATTCCCTAACATTGTCCATGCTTTTTTTGAGCCCAGCTAGCACCTTGATAATTATCATTCTGAACTCTAGTTCTGATGTATTACTAATGTCCATATTGATTAGGTCCCTAGCCATTGGTACTGCCTCTTGCTCTTTTTTTTTTTTTTGTGGTGAGTTTTTCCACCTTGTCATTTAATCCAGATAAGAATAGATGAATGAGAGAACAAAATACTAAAAGGGTAGCAACAACCCCAGAAAAATATACACTAACCAAATCAGAAGAGAACTGAAACACGGGGGAGAAGAATGTAGGGAAAAAAGGAGAAAAAAAAACATTAGACTGGTGAATAGAACAGAGCCACACACCTGATTCTGGGTGTATTTTGGTCTGTTAGATGAAATTACCTCACAAAATTTTAAAGAACAAAAACATATATATACAAAAATAAGGGTAAACATGATGAAAGGATGGAATATGACTGCAAAGATGAAAATTTAAGAAGATTCTAAAAGAGGAATTGATAAGATAAGAAGTTGGTTGAAAACAGAAAAAAAAAAAGAAGAAAGAATGTGATAAGGCTGGAACTAGAACAAAGCCATATGCTAGATTTAGGGTATATTTTGATCTATTAGAAGTAATTGTATCCTCAAATTTTAAAGAAAAAAAAACCCTCTATGTATCAAAAAATAAGGTTAAATACAATGAAGGGATAAAATATGACTATAACAATGAAAATTTAAAAAGATTTTTAAAAAGGCATTGATAAGACAAAATAGTTAGAAAACATTAAAGTAGGGAAGAGGAGGAAAAAAATAGAATAAGAAAAAATAAAATTAAAAAAATGTAATTTTAAAAGACTAAGGAATCATGGGGAAAAGTCATGAATTCCATGAATACAGCCATGAATGTGCTGTATTCCGTAGCTCTGAAGTTCTACCTTTCTCATTGGTGAACTTGGTCTTGGCCAGGTGTTCTCACTGATCTTATGCGGGGAAGGGCCTGTTGCCGTGATTCTCAAATGTCTTTGCCTGAGGCAAAATTACACCGCCCTTGCCAGGGACCAGGCTAAGTAATCTCACGTTCCGGCTCAGGAGCTTTTGTTCCCTGAGCGCTTTCCGTAGAGCTCTGGAGGGTGGGAATGAAGATGGCGGCCACCCAGTCTCCAGCCAGGAGGAGCCAAGAGCTTGGGGCCCCACTCCTCAGTGTGCCCTCGGAGAAAAGCCGTCAGTCCCTCCCGTCTCTCTGGTCTCTGGCCACGCTCTGAGCTCACCCGGCCTGTGACCGAGTGTTTCTGTCTCTGGCATTCGTCCCCATTTGGAGTCTCCAAACCCAGCAGATTCCTGCCGCACTGCTCCTGCGCTGCTTCTCTCAGAGGAGGAAGGTAAGTGTCCCCAGATCTGCAGCTTGTTCTGTCCCTGCCCGAAGAGCAGTGGCCCTACGTTGTCTCGGGTCACAGTTTAAGGGAACCTGGAGCTGCGAGCTCACTCCTGGGCTCCGTCTCTGCCACAGACTCCCCCACTCTGATACCTGGAGGCTCTGCCCTATGCAGAGGCCCCTGGTCTTTCAGTGACTGCGAATCCTGAGACCATGCTGAACCCACAAGGGCCACTCCCCCCCCCCCCCCCCCCCCCCCCCCCCCCCCCCCCGCAGCCTCTATTCCCCATGTCGCCTTGGATTCACTAATCCGCACATCCTACCTTCCAGAAAGTGGTCACTTTTCTGTTCTTCTCTTCTATCTCCTGTTGAGTTTGTAGGTGTTCAGAACAGTTTGATAACGACCTAGCTGAATTCCTGGGACCCAACAATATTTAGGTCTCTCACTTCTCCGCCATCTTGCTCCTTCCTCCGATATGGACATTTTCTTTTTAGATGGTTGTTACACAGTTAGGTAGAGTAGGAATTGATGGAACGAAGCCCACACATTGAGTGCTTGCTGTGTACTCACACTCTGGCAGCATGTCACGGTTTCTGTCCTTGGCCCTGACTTGATCCTGCTCTTAGTTATCAGTGCACTTGATGAGAACAGAAACGTGCAAAAGAGTATAGATTCTGGAGGCACATTGTCTAGTTTTGAATGCTGGCTCGTCTGCTTACGAGCTCCCTGTGACCTTAGGCCGCTTATTTAACCATTTTGTGCCTCCGTTTCTTTATCTGTTAAGTAAGAATAATCATGATATCCATTTCATCGCTTTATTATGAATGTTCAGTGAGTTTAAAATGTCTAAAATGCTTAGAATGAGGACCGGCACACAAGAAGCACTAAGTGTTAGCTAAAACCAACGTCAGTAATGGTTACACACCGATGACCTGCTCACCACATTTACTGAAGATCAGAAGTTGGGAGAAACAATGATATTGTGAAGTATAAACTAATGTAGTTGATCGAAATGAAGAAGATGAGATTGCACACAAATAAAAGATCCCATATTTGAATCCTCAAAAGCCAATTGGAGTAGAGTTGACTTCATTCATTCATTGGCTTTGAAGTCCCAGCTACATGCCAGACACAATCTAATGTGCTGTTTAAGAGAAAGAACCAGAGTTAGGAGTTTTTTTGTTTTGTTTTGTTTTTAAAGATTTTATTTATTTATTTGACAGACAGAGATCGCAAGTAGGCAGAGAAGCAGGCAGAGAGAGAGGAGGAAGCAGGCTCCCTGCTGAGCAGAGAGCCTGATGTGGGGCTCCATCCCAGGACTCTGGGATCATGACCTGAGCCGAAGGCAGAGGCTTTAACCCACTGAGCCACTCAGGCGCCCCAGAAGGAGTTTTAATTTAAGTTTTAATTTAACTTAAGGTTGCATCAGTGGGATCAGACCAAGTTAGTTCTCCAGACCAAGTTGTCTGCTGCCCCAGTCAACCACATCTTGGGCTGTGGATTTAATTCTAGCTGCCACATTCCAAGAGAGACATTGGCCAGTTGCCAGTGTTCAAAGACAATCAGTCAGCATGGCCTGGGGATTAGGAACTGTGACTTATACTAAAGGGTGAAGGAATCAGGGACGAGTGGACTGGAAAGAATAAGCATGAGAAGGCTAGCAATAAATTTTCTGGAACAGTCCAAGTTTATGGCTACTATCTCAGCGTAAATGCAAATTGTGTTCTAGTTCATACCTAAAATGTGCCCCAATTTAGACAATAAAAATAAGATCTCTCTAATGATGACTTTCAAACATCTTAGATGTTTCAATGAGGATGACTTAGACTTATTCCTTAACCAGTCCCCTATTTGTATGTGACAGCAGTATAACTCAAAATATCTTAAACAAATAAGAGGGCTTATGGGGGGTGCCTGGGTGACTCGGTTAAGCATCTGCCCTCAGCTCAGGTCATGATCTCAGGGTCCTAGGATTGAGCCCCGCATTGGGCTCCCTGCTCAGTGGGGAGTCTTCTCCCTTGCCCTCTACCCTTTCCCCTGTTTGTGCTTTCTCTTTCTCAAATAAATACATAAAATCTTTAAAAAGAAAAAAAAAAAAGGAGACCTTCTTGGCTCACATAACCAAATGGTGGCAAAGGCAGAAGCAGAGTTGCCCATGGAGGGAACTAGAACCAGGGTGTTTTCTTTCTGTTTTTCTCCCTTCTCTCCCTTACTCTGCTCCTTACTTTTGCAACAGACTTTATATTCTCCTACTGCTGCAGGGTGCTCCAAATTGCTATTTATCAAGCTTAGCAACCAGAGAGAAAAGGAGGCGCTTTACTGTCAGGTTAGCCAGGAAAGGACTTTGCCTCAGTGTATCTGGGTCAGGGGCAAGGTGAGGGGTAGCGCGGGGAGGCAGGCAGGGCAGACTAAAATAATAACCACTATAAACTGCTATCAGCCAGTGAAAGGCACACAGAAACAGACTCGAGCTCAGTGTGATTATAAAGGCCACCTCCTAAAGATGAGTTTCTGATCACAGGAGGTGTTTAATTATCGGGTGGGTGACATGTGTCAAAGGGTTCATGGTTTGAGTTAAGAATTTGGCTAGACAGTGTTTAAATTTCCATACAGTCCCAAGATACTCTCCTTCCATAAATTTTCCTTATGTTCTTACATACTTCATTACAAAGAATTGACGTTCCTAGTGTAAGAAATGGAATAATCGCCACTTTTTAAAATCGCATGGAATTCCAAGGGGCACAAAATGTACTGCAGAACTATTGGAACCAACCCAATGAAGCTACATAATAAATTTAAAGCATATTCTCTAGGGATCTTTTGTGTTCTGCAATTCCGTGATTTCAGAAAACCAGTCGTAGCAAAGGGAGACCATTTGCTTCTGTAGTACTGAGCATAACTCAGATTATCCTAAACTCACTTTGAGTGCTAGAGGCAAGGAAAGATTTCCGAACTGACAGTGGGGAGATATGTAGTAAATAATGAAATATGTAGGAAATAAAAATATTAATTAGGGATTTCACAGTCTCTCTCTGAAAGCTTTATTCAGTCTGTTCTTAACAATTACAAAGCAGAGAGATACTATAGTGGTGTATGCTGTATTACACAGAAATATATGCTATTTTTTATAATCCAGCGGGAAAGTATTCTCCATACAAGTAATCTGCTGCCCTGGTCAACCACATCTTGAGACCTGGATTCAAATGTAAATTATATATATAATCGTGTATGTGTGCTGTATTACATTCTGAGTAATGTGTGAATGTGCACTGAGTAGTGGGTGCTGTATTACTCAGGCTGTGTAGGGGAGGAAAGGTTTTCCTCTACCCTCCAGGGTCCCTGGCTGGGACTAAAAACTAAACTGACAAAGACAGATTAGCAGAAGAAAAGGATACACATTTATTTAATATAAGTTTTATGAGACAGGGGTGTCTTCTTGAGGAAATGAAGACCCAGAGAAGAACCTACGTATTTTTATGCTAGGTCTGATGAAAGGTGACGTCACGGAGGACTATGGTAGGTTAAGGAACATGAGGGAGGCGTAATAAACTGGGGAAACCTTGTTTGTTCAGATATTCCTGACGTCCCTTTGTCTTCAGAGATAAGGATGCTCTTTTCCTCTGAGTATGGGAAGGGCAACCTTTCACTCGGGGTTTTATGACCTGTTTCAGGGGAGAACGGAAGGAAGGTAATAAAAGTAACCTTTCTGTCTCTGCTGTTTTCTCAAAACTCCTTCAACTTAAAATATTTAATATGCCGAGGTGCCGTATTTTGGGTAGCAAGTCCTGAATCCCATCATTCTGCTATCTGAAACTTTTCCCCAAATTTCACAGTTCAGAAACTGAGCAGATTTCCTATAACCCATCAAACTAGCCTCTTAGTCTTGCGTATTTCCATGAAAACAAAAGAAAAACAGAGCTTCGTGTTTAGAACAAACTAGAAACTCAGTTTTTAAGTCCGGGGGGCAGTAAGTCAAGAAGATTTCTAGATGTTGGACTCAAAGCATCTTCTGGAGTGAAGGCAGGCAGTGGTAATCCAACAGATATTTTTTGGTTTGCAGTTTGAATGCCTCTAGTGATATCATCAGGGTAGACAACTTCAGCTTGCAGGGCTGAAGGAAAACCCACAGTTTTAACTTTTACTGATTCCAAATCAGAAGGGTAGGAGAAAAAGTGGAAATGTTCATTTGGAGAGTTACAGCCAGATATCAGAAGAAATTAGAATTAAGGATTCAGTCCAGTGTAGAGATAGGTAGCAAAACCTGAAAGACAATGGGCAACAAGACTACAGTTTAATACCCAAAAGACTGTGCTATAGTTTTCCAACTGAAATATGTATATTTTTTCTTTGCAGTCTCCTCCATTTCTATCAAACATGATCAAAGTAAGACTAATTTGTTTGCAAAATAAATCTAGTTTCATTTAACGTGGTCTGATTGCTTGTGGAAGTGCAGGCAAAATAATAATTGAATGGTTGGTTTCTTTTGGAGCGGGGCGAAGGGGGTCTGCCTTGTTGGAACTTTTCATAAAGAATCTCAGATTGGATTTTTAAAAGCCTCTTGAGATTTGGAAGCCAAGCCAAGTATACTCCATCAGACTAGGCCTGTAATACCTATGAATTTCGGTGAATTCTTCTCTTCCTGTCTCCTGAATCTCATTCAGTTCCTGGGTCTGCCATGAGGTGAATTTCCTTACTCAACTGGTAAGGATAGAAACCCTGGAAAAAAAAAGGTATCAGGTGATTTTTTCAAGGTTTTTTTTTGCTTCCGTAAGGGCAACCTTAGTTGCCTAAAGGTGTCTGGTGGTATCTTATTCTATGCACATCATTCTCAAATATACCTTTCTAGTCAAAGCCCTGATAAGATAAGCAATGTTTCCAATTGCATCCTATTATAAGGACACAAAATCTACAAAAATAGGTTATTGAACTTATGCAAATAAATATATTGTCATGACAATAAGAATACTTATTAAGAGTTTCTGAATTCTGGAGGGACCGGGTAAGAAGAAAAAGTAACGATTTCATCTTTGTTTACAAAGGCATAGTTTACCAAACTCCTGTAAGTTACAGATGGCTTCGGAGAAAGGAGAAAAGGTTTCCTTAAACCTGGAACACAAAACACTAAAGAACCAGTAATGTTTCAAATAAACAGTTATAAAAATCATAATTATCCTCATCAGTCCATTCAGTTCCCTGTAATTAATTCTTATTCTGCTTGATCTTGAATTAGCAGTTCTATGAATTTATCAGCTTTTTCCTTAATTCTAGAAATTCTCATTCAGTCTAGTGGAATAGTCTTCAGTGTTACGCCAGTGATTCTGTGGGGCAGCCCTGTCACCTATAGCTCATTGCAAGTGCTTTCACAGACCCAGTAAGTCAATAACGCTTGTGAATGACAAATGGCTTAAAAAGGGCCACCGTTAAAGAAGTGATGAGTTCATTTGATAAGGAAGTTTAGTTATTTCTGTGACATACAACATTTTCATGTAGTAATTGGGCAATGAGGGTACGGACAAAAGTCTGTGAACTTCATGTAATTTCTCAAATATCCATACACCTGTAACCTACAAAGGTTTAGCCTCACTTCCTATCTGGTGTTGCTCCCCATGTAATTTAACATGCCAAATAAACCTAATTAATGTTCCCATCTCTCCTGTAGGTGGTAAGAGAAGAAATCTTTTGAGATTTCTCAGAGATTCTCTGGGAAATCTCAAAGTTAGTTTGAGGTCAAATGACCCCATTTCATGTTGAGTTGGAGAAACTGTACTTAATGTCCAGGGTCAGACTTGTTGAAATAGGATCACACCTCATTATAAAATTATCTATTTAACCAAAGTGGCATAAAATACTTCAAAGATAAATATATATGGCTGTATTGTAGGAATATTAAAAAAAGAAAAAAACACCTTTGCTCTTTAATGTTGAAAAGGTTGGGTTTGTTGTGTTTTTTTGTTTTTTTTAATTAATCAAAGACCTGATAAAGACAACACAAAGCTAGGAAAATATTTTAAGACACAAAATCTTGGTTTCTTAAAGAAATTACTTAAAAGGTTTAAAAAACCTTTTGTGTGTGGTTTTTTGTTGTTGTTGTTGTTGTTTTTGGTTTTTTGTGGTTTTTTTTTGGTAATTTCTTAATCTAAGAAAAGCCTTTTGTTTTAGCAGAGAGAAACCAAATTCTAGTTTTGCACCAATGTAATTTGATATTTAGGTCCATCTAAAAAAAAAAAAGAGAAAAGAATTTGTAAACAAAACTACTCAATCTTAGAAGCTTAACCACATAGAAAACTCCTTTTTTGCAACAGCTTATAATATTCTTTTTTTTTTTTTAATCCATTCAGTTTTTGTCCTGTACTTTTTCTTCTTCTCATTCTGGAACAACTAGTCATCCTACTTTACCTTGCTGAAACACATCTTATTTTCCTTGCATATAGAGGGGTTTTTCTTACTGTTATTATTCTTATTAGTCTCATTTATGTACATTCAAATTTTTAATCAGTAATCTTTCTTTTTCAGTGAAAAGTAGGAAGTAAGAAATTTTGAACTGACATATATCATCCTGGAGCTAATTTATTAATACATCACTTCATAATTTCCAGAGGCATATGTCTTTTTCACTGTAAAATTTATCATGTTTATTAACTGACCCAAATATATCTAGCTTCTCTATACTATATAAAAACAAGATGCCAAAGATAGATAAACTTATATTCAGTCACCAATATTTTAATGTTTTATCTTATTTAGAAATAATCTGTATATTCAAATGAATCTTAATCTTTTGGCCTAACTTTGTATAACTTTAAGGTTTAAAGTCATCAAAAAGAGTTTTGAAATTTTTAAAATAGACATTATAAAACATAATTTTGTTGAAAAGTTCATTTACAAACTTTTATCCCACTTATATCCACTTGATTTATTTGTTTTTAACAACTATATTTGAATAACTTATGAAAATATCACGAGACAAAACAAAGTTAGCCGTCTTCTTATTTTTCTCATTGACAAAGCAGCAAAGTATCAAAATATCATTGAAGCAGAAAACCGAAAAAGTTAAACATATGGTTCTTCCCTCTTTTATTTTCTAACTGCTATGCTTGACATGCATCAAGCAATTCGTTTTTATTGTACATTTTGTTCTTAGGTTGGGTTTATAGTTTTATAATCTTAAACATCTAGCAGAGATAACATAGGTTTGTTTGAATAGTAAACCTAGGAAGAAAAAAAAATGTATGTTTGCATTATATGTAAGGCTGACAACTTGGAAGACATGCCTGTTTTTATTACATGAACAATTTAAAAACTAGCTCTATTTGTCAAAGATTATCCTAGATCATGTGAACTTAAGAAAACATTTGGGTTAGTTGCTATCTTACTGAGTTTTAGAAATACTTAATTTGTATGAGTGCTAAGCCAATTTGAGTAGAACTTCAGGGAATTTTATAAAGTAATTTGGATATGTGTGTGTGTGTCCACACATATGGACAATACAAACGGACCTTATAGCTTTTGTTTTAAAATTTTAGCCATGTGTCAGGTACCTGACATGTGTCAGATCTGAAATCTAGTGTTATTAATATTTAAATGTCCTTCTTTGTCTTAGGTACAGGACAGTTCTGTTTCTCGTACGCTATCTTTTATAATATCAGCAAGCATTCTGAGACGAGTAAGGGAGTTTTGGAGACTGGTATGGATAGGTGGGCTCTGAATTGCTTCATGGGCCAAGTTTCTGGTTTTGTAAAAGACAAAGCCAGTTGTTTCTAATTCTTCAAAATTGGGTCATTGCCTGAATGATATCAAAAGGCCTGCCCACCTGTCCATTATCTTAATTACCTTCAACTTTGCTTCTTTCTATCAGAGAGAAGCTTTCCAAATAAGATGTTCTAGATTCAGAGCCATGTGTCCTTGGAATATTTTAATAAGTTGTTCTCTGTAGGCTTCGGAATGTTCTTTCCCTCTAAATACATAGTTTAGCTTAGGAGAAAGGGCTTTTTTTTTTTTTTAATGGCTGAAAGTATAAAATTATGTTTTTAGTGTCACATAAGTGGACTTCAGAATAAGATATGGACAGGTCAAAGAAATAACAATTCTTGAAAGAAAGTGATGAAAATGGAATAACTATTTTTTTTATTCTTTTTTTTTTTAATTTTTATAAACATATAATGTATTTTTATCCCCAGGGGTACAGGTCTGTGAATCGCCAGGTTTACACACTTCACACCACTCACCATGGCACATACCTTCCCCAAAGTCCATAACCCCACCCCCCTCTCCCGACTCCCCTCCCCCCAGCAAACCTCAGTTTGTTTTGTGAGATTAAGAGTCACTTATGGTTTGTCTCCCTCCCAATCCCGTCTTGTTTCATTTATTCTTCTCCTACTCCCCTAACTCCCCACGTTGCATCTCCACTTCCTCATATCAGGGAGATCATATGATAGTTGTCTTTAGGAGAAAGGGCTTTTTAAAAAAAATAGTTTTTATCAAGCTCAGAGTATCAGCCTCCAGTTTGGCCAAGTTTTGACCACAGAAGTCTTTTTAAAAAATTAGGTATTTAAACCAAACTTACATCTATCAAGTAACTTGAAACCAAAAGCAGCATTTAACCAGAAATGCAAGAGGCATCCCCAAAGAAGTGCAAAAGATGTCACCCTCCCAAGATTCAGAACCATTCTCAAAGATAGCCAGAAGAAAGACAGACTTAGACAATTTTCTTGAGAACTGGCAACAGCTATACTATATTAACTGCAAAGGGGGTGCAACCCACCTTCTGTCTGGACATATTTTGGGATCTCCAGTTTGACAACTGGCCAGACGCACACACAAAACCAGCACTTATATGACCTGAAGGGTACAAAGCTAAGCCATGGAAGCAAAAGGAGATACAAGCAGAAAAACAGTAACTGTCCCTGGGAGGGAAGGAATTGAGAATCACAATCCAAAGAACTCATTTTTAGACAATCCAGAGTCACAATCCAAAAAATTAATTTTTAGACAAATGTTTTTCTTCTGCCAATTTGAATTTGGAAAGAAAAAGTCTCTTAACACCTTTACTCAGCCAGCCCCCATAGACAGAGATCCAAGAGACTGACATGGTCAGAGCTCTTACCTTGCACCAGCGCTGTCTGAGATCCAGGATCTCTTAACTGCAGCTTTTGGACTAAGCGAGGAGTCTTCCAAGTGAGCATTTTACATTTGAGTACCAGAAACTATAGGGGAGGAAAAAATTTCCTTGACTCTTTTAGGATCTCTGCCTGGGTCTAAAAGTTAAACTGATAAGGACAGAGTCACAGGAGACATGCAACAGATTTACTGTAAATTTTACATGACCTAGGGCCTTCATAAGGAAATGAAGACTTGAATAAACAGTATTATGTTGGTTTGACAAAGAGTGGACGGGTGTGGAGAAGTCAGGTGGGTTAAGGAGTATGAAGTAAGTGTAGTCAATGGGGAAACTTTGATTCTGCTCAGTGTCCTTTTGTCTTCAGAGATAAGGATGCTCCTTTCTTCCAGGTTCAGGGAGGGACTTCTCGCATGAAGGTTTTATGATGTTTCGGTGAAGAAGGGAAGGTCAGAGTGATCTTCCTGCTTTTGCTATTTTCTCAAACTCCTTCAGCTTAAAATATTTAAAATGTCAAGGCACCAGGTTTTGGGGGAGGTAGCATGTCCTGAACCCCATCAGCTGCTGTAAGAAAATATCACAGACTTGGTGGTTTAAACAATAGAAATTTATGTCCTCATAGTTCTAGAGGCTAGAAGTTTGAGATCACGGTGTAGCCAGGATTGGTTTCCTCTGAATCCCCTCTCCTCGGCTTGTAGATGGCCATCTCCTTGCTGTGTCTTCATATGGCCTTTTCTTTCTGTGGATGTGCCTTCTTGGTGTCTCCTTGTATGTCCTAATTGCCTCTTTTTATAAATTCACTGGTCCAATTGGATTAGATGCAGACTAATGACCTCATTTGACTTAATCACCTCTCAAAAGACCGTAGCTCTGAATACAGTCCTATTCTGAGGTATGGAGGGGGAAGGGTCAACTTCAACACTTTTTTTTTTTTTTTTTAGGGAAGGGGAGAGGAACAATTCAGCCCATAGCATATGCTTCACCACATTGTCAGAATTTCTTTCACAGAGATAATTTATATTTTTTTCTGATTTGCTTTGAGCCCACTTTTTCCTCTTGTCCCATCTTCTGTGGGGATGGAAGATAGAATATTAGTCCCCAAACAATAACCTTCCATTGGTCTGTGTGAGATAATCCCATCTCCTCCTCAGCCGACTGTTTTATTCCTTTCACTTCTTTCTATTATGTCCAACCTTCCAGTACCTTCCAGTGCAGAGAACTGCTTCATGGTTATCCAGTGCTGCATTCCCACTGAGTGAGCCGAAGCTCAGGCTTGTTTTCTTCTCAGAGAAAGCTACTCTGTTAGAGCTTCCATGTTTATCTCCCGGTTTGGCGTGACTCCTACATTGACATGACTGCTCTAGGTCTTACTTATTATATACTCTTTTACCTAAAAGAATCTCAGTGAAATTTCTTTTTTTTTTTTTTTTAAGATTTTATTTATTTATTTGACAGAGATCACAAGTAGGCAGAGAGGCAGGCAGAGAGAGAGAGAAGGAAGCAGGCTCCCCGCTGAGCAGAGAGCCCGATGTGGGGCTCAATCCCAGGACTCTGGGATCATGACCTGAGCCAAAGGCAGAGGCTTTAACCCACTGAGCCACCCAGGCGCCCCTCGGTGAAATTTCAATGATATATTATCCTTAAGGTTCTTCTGCAATCTGTTGGAGTGATTTTGGGATTCTCCTTGATAGTTGAAGGAGGTGTTATCCTTTCATCCATAAAACATAAGCCACTTACTGTGGTTGGTTCTATCCTCCCAACTCGATACTAGAGGAAACTGAGCCCCATGAAGGTCAGGTAAATTGCTACAGCTGCGTATCTAGAAGGTGACAGAGTTTCGTTTTTTAACTAGTATGTCTGGCTACAGAACTTAGGATCTTCCTACTCTGTCCTGCAGTAGCAGCATCTCTGAGATACCCATTCTGTATTTCAACCATTTTCCCAGGAAAATGGAGCTCAGAACTAATGATGTGAGGACATCTTTTCCTTTGTATGCCATCTCTAGTCAGCCGTTGAGTCCTCCCCATTTTCCCTTCATGCTTTTTGCTGCCAACATCAAACTCGAGCCCTGTGTTGCTTACCTATTGCCCATTTGAGAACCTCCTGATTTGTCTCTTAGTTGGTCTCTCTCTTCATTCATCACTTCTGCTTCTAAGGCAACTTTTCATCCTGTGGGTCCCCTCTCCCATGGCTCCCTTGCCTTTTCGTTATCTAAGGAAGTGTTAGGGACCATGATGTCCCTTCAAAATTCATTCTTGAAGTCCTTAGTCTCATTGCAACTGTGTCTGGAGATGGGGTCTTTACGGAGGTAATTAAGGCTAAATGAGGACATAAGAGTAGGGTCCTGATCTAATATCCATGACGATCTTACAAGAAGAGAGAGAGACAGACGTGGTCTCACACTGAGGCAAGGTCATGGGAACATACATCATGCAGTTGACAGCCTGTCGGTCAGAGAGAATCTTCCGGAGAAACCAAACCTGCCATCAAGATGTCAACACCTTACACTTGGTCTTCCAGCCTCTTACTGTGAGAAACACACTTCTCCTGGTGAAGCCGCCCAGTCTGCAGTGCATTGTATGCAGCCCCAGCCAACAAGGGCAGGAAGAAAGTGGGAGTTCCCCATTCAGAAACCAAAAATTTGATTACCTTCTTTTCACCTCACTCATTAGAGCACTTCCCATTTCAAAGAAATCTCTCAACACGCTTCTTTCTTCACCAGGCTTTCATTTCTTCCTCTCCTGGTTTACTTATCTAGAGCCTGTCTATCTTTTAGGAATGAAGTCTAGTCTCCCTCCTGCATCCTGACTGTGAACCCCTGATGGGAACTATGTCTCCAAATTAGTATCTCCTGAATGACCTCATGTGGTATCTGGCTCAGATGCCTAACAAGTGTCTATTGATTGAGTCATTAATTTATCTAGATGATCATGATCTTTTTGAGAGCTGCTCTTTTACTGAAATCCCCTGGCTGTTTTGTAGAACCCATAGTTATAAAGTAGGATAGCCCAGGCAGTGACAACAGCCTTGACGGCTAGAAATGTAGACTGTCATCCAAAGAAAATTTACTTCAACCCCCAATATTTGGAAACAGTGGAATTGTGAAACAAATTCCTTCCCAGAAATGGACCTTTCTGCCATAATTTTCCATTTTCCAGCTAACGCTGGGGTTCTCACCCAGAGTAACAAATAACACTACACACACACACACACACACACACACGTACGTCTTGCCCTTCACATGGCAAGAGACAATCAGTAACATTCTCCTCCTAAGTTATATCTAGAAGGGCACATGGAAACTATGCCTCTTTTTTTTTTTTAAATTTTATTTATTTATTTATTAGCTGCTGATACTTAAACATTTAGTTTCTGGCAGAAAAATTATTTGGGGCAAAGGGGAGAAGCTCTTTTCTTCTTTTTCAACTTAGGGTTAAAATAATAGGAAACTTCTTTCACTCAGCTCTCCAGCTTCTGTGATTATCTGCTATTAAGGATGGAGATGAAGCTTCCCTTCCATCTTTCTTTTCCCTCTGAAACCTAGAGGCTTAAGCATCCCCACCTGCTGGTTTAAGGTATGGGTAGTTAAGGAAGTTGTTTAGAAGCTTGTTAAGTCTTTCCTCAAAGCCAGAGAATAAAACGTACTTTCCCCTCCTCAGCCTTAACAAAGAAACCCAGCCATTAACATAGGGAAGCCTCTTGTTTGCATTTTTTAACAGCTGACATTTGTACCTTTTGGAGGAAAGTGAAGGGCATCTCATTGCCTCCTTGTTTAAATCAGCCTGGAAATAATGGGGATGATAGGAAAGCCGGGCTAATTTCCTTTGTCTCCTATTCAGCAGATAATGGTGGTCTGTGTGGGGTGTTAAAGGCCAGGCGGCAGCAGTGACCTGGAGATGACTTCATTCTTCTGAGGTTTATCAAAGGCTCCTGTCAGTCAAACTCACGCTGGGAGACTGGGGGATGGCCATCTGGTTCCTTGTTCTTCAGAGAGGAGAAAGGAGAGCCAGGAGGTGAAAAAAATCTCAGCTCGGAGCCAGGTAGAGGGGCGATGCACTTGGAGATGGGTTTAGCAACTCTTACACACAGATGCACAAAAGAAATCAATGTCGGAGTGTGTGTGAGAGAGAGAGAAAGACACACACAGGGAGAGACAGAGACAGAGGGACAGGCAGACAGAGGCAGACACAAAGAGGTATGACAGCCGGGCCGCTGGGAAGAGGAAGAGAGGCAGGGAGGCTGGGACGGAGACTCTTATTTAAGTCACTGTGATCATCTTGAATGGATTTTAAGTGGAAAGACTGTAGGTCACTCCTGCTGCTCAGGGCGCAGAGAAACCTCTGAATTGTGTCCCGGGCTGCGGGGAGGGAGGGAGTAAGTGCCTCACAGCAGGGAGCTGATTTAATTTAAAGCACAATGTTTCTGTTCTGAAGCCCGACTTCTTTCATACTAGCCTTGCTGATTACAAGCACTAACAAGGTATTACAAGAGCGCTACCGGGAAAACGTCACCCCCACCCTCACCCCAACTCACTTCTGGCCAACCAGGATTTCCTGGGGCCACGTAGTAGGGTCTCCCCACAGGGCCTCTGGGGTCTGGAAGCTCCTGTCCTCCGGGCGCCCAGGCTTGGGTCTGGGTTAATGTGGGGATTCCTACCAGCAGCTGCAATTTACACAGCCATGGGAAACACAACATCTTTACCCTGGACTGTTGCGAGTGTGGAAGGAAGGAGGCTTTAACACTTCAGAGCTCTTTAAGGACAGAGGCTTGCTCACCTTCCCTCCATCCTTCCTCCTTTCCTCCTTCCTTCCTTCCTCCCTTCCTATTCTGAGAAAACACACACAATATTATGTTTTTGGCCATTTCGACCATTTGTAAGCATACAGTTAGGTGATATTAAGTACAATCTCATTGCTGTGTGCACCCATCCACCACCATCTGTCTGCGGATCTCTTTTCATCTTTCCAGGCTGAAGCTCCATTTCCAAACACTAACTCCTCCGTTCCCCCTCCTCCCCAGACCTTGGCCTCCACCATTCTGCTTTCTGTCTCAGTGCATTGAATGGCTGTGAGCACCTCCTATGAGAAGAGGCGCACAACTCTCGTCCTTTTATAACTGGCTTATTTCATCAGGCATGTTTTCAGCGTTGATCCGTGTTGTAACGTGTGTCGGAATGTCCTTCCTTCTGAACACTATTCCGTTGTCCTGTAGACCACATTTGATCCATTCATCCACTCGGACAGTTGCGAGATTTCCACGAAGACTTTTAAACTGTGCTGTTCTCGCATGTCACATCTAATGAAGCCAGTGCCTTCCAAATACTATTCGTTCCGTAGACGCTAACAAGGGGAATGAAGACAGGCTTACCAAGTCGATCCCTTAGCTGCTGTCAACGTCTGACTTCACTCTGGAGTGTACAGTCCTGTCACGAAAATGGGGCTGTACGTGGGGTTGGTTTTCTGTCTCTTTCAAGTGGGAAGGGCCTTCCATCCAAACAGAGCATGGAGGAAAACTAAAAGACGGGTGAAGAGGGTATATTCCTGCTCTATAGAAAATAAAAACAAAAAATGCTCTTACTATAGAGACTTCTAAAACACACAGAAGTGGAAAGGCTCATCTGAGGAACTTCCCATGAACTTTTCTGGCCTTGGAATCAATCACCGACACGTGACCAATATTTTTCCATTTCTATCCCTCATACTTCCTCCCCATCCCAGGTCGGTGTCCTTCCCCTAACTTTTTTTATTATCATTTTTTATTTTTTTATTAACATATAATGTATTATTAGCCCCAGGGGTACAGGTCTGTGAATCACCAGGTTTACACACTTCACAGCACTCACCATAGCACATACCCTCCCCAATGTCCATAACCCCGCCACCCTCTTCCTACTCCCCTAACTTTTTATGTTAAAACTACTCACACCTACAGAGAAATTTTCAAGAAAAGTATGAAGAGCAGCCAAATGACTTAACCTTCACCTAGAATCACTGGTTGTTCACATTTGGCTTTACGTCTCTCTATCAACTAAATTTTCATTTCGGTCTTGAACCATTTGAAATTACTTGCACTCATTGTGGCACTTTATCTATTAATACTTCAGCATCCGCCTGACAACAAGGACCTTCCCCAGCACAACCACAATCCAGGAGCAGGGCATTTAAAATTTATGCAACATGATTATCTGATAAAAATATCTGTACTGTTTCCCTCAACTGTCTCAATACATGTCATTACAGCTTGACTTTCCCCTTAGGAAATTCAGTAGGGAAATAGGCATGACATGTTGGTATTTCTCTGTAGTCTCCCTCGAGCTCCCATCCCTTTTTCTCTTTGATGCCAAAAAGACACTGGAGTGAAAGTCATGCAAATATGTGGCTCCGTCTCTAAGATGGTGAGAAAGAGTATTGTGACTGTTTCTGAATCTGGTTTCGTCTGAGACTCATAAATGTTTACACTGATGTTAGTGGTGCTGGAAAATTGGGGAGTCAACAATGTCTAGAACTGTCTGACAACCGAAGGCCTCCTGAGGTATTTTCGAAGCACAAGAATGAGAAGACATTATTTCCTAGTTCCAGGGAATTAGTCCCACATGGAGAAGCTTTTCCTTTTCCCGTTTCTGGAGGAAAGGCAGGCTTCCCTTCGTCCCTGCAAGGAGCCTCTTCTCATACGAATGTCCATGTACTTTTGAACTTCCACTAATTAAATCTTGTAAAGCTTTCAAGAGTTAGGACATCTCTTGCTTATATGCAAAGGCACTGAACACTGGGCCATCTAGAATATAAGGCACCTAAGTGGAGATCGTCTCGGATTTTTTGAAACTTCCCAGGACCTCATAATCCGTTTGAGGGCACTTAGCTAGTATCGTCAGTCTGTGAAGGTGCCCAAACTCCAACCAGTGAGAATGCGAGACTGTTCCTAATTATATGCTTTGGACTGTTGTGGCTGGTAATGATTCTGTACACGACAGAACCCTGTTACTATGTAAGGGTATATTGTTTTTGTACATAATGTTATTTATAATTTTTAAGAGTTACAAACATCCTTCCATTGAAATGCTCACTTAAATCTTTATAAAGGCCAAATAGACATCTTTAAAAGCCATCTAAAAAGAGAATAACAAATTTCGAAGTTGGCTTTAAGTTTGGCTTTCTGGAAGGAAAAATATACGTATCAGCTGGAACACAGACTTGCCTATTATAAGATAATGGACAATGTTCCTCTGATCTGTGCCCCCACAGTTTAATTAATAATGGAAGAGGATTAGCCTATAATACTTGTGAGATGAAGCCTGGCATTTTAAAGTTTTATCTACCATGTTTGTGTTGGGTGCTTTTGTGGGAACCAAGAAGAAAAATGTTCTGTTCAAATCTGTTTCACTTAGCGGAAAGTCTTGCTTTCAAGAAAAAAGTCAGCAAGAAAGTCTTGCTGCAGCCTGTCAGCTGGAACGTTAAAAAAAGAATTAAAATAAAATAAACCCCCTCCTTTTATTTTTCAAATCAGCCACCACAGACCCAAGGCTTTACCTGAAAGGACCCTTACCTAGGTAGCCAGCATTTAAGACAAAGGCCTGAGGACTCTTGCCACCGTATGACTTTCAGACAGACAGGACAGTGAGTCTGTGGGACACTACAGTCATGAAGTGACCCCTAACCAGTGCGGCCAGGGAAAACCGATGTGGCTGGCAGACAAGTGAGGAAAACTTGTCTTCCCATGAGCTCTCCGGTGGCCCTGGCTTGGCGGGGGGATGGGGTGGGAGGGGGAGAAATGAGAGGGAGGGATCAAGAGAATACGAACTGAATTATTTACACACCTCATGGACCGCGATGCTTTCTGGTTTGCTTGTTAAAATTTATTTATTTCAACAAGCTTTGCTTAACTAAGCCATGGAGTACCTCAAGTGGTTTTATTACCCGTGTGTTTAGATTGACATTGTCAGTCTTCCTGTCCGTATGTCTCTTCCTGGAAAGCTCACGGGAGGGAAAAAAAGTGCCTTCCTTCCACCTGGTGTGTCTTGGAAAATCAAAGTAGTTTTATGCAGGTTTCTCTAACTAACTACAACATTTTGTAGGTTTCCAGGGTTCATTTTAAGATGAACGTAACATTCATCTGCATGCTTATGTTGGTTGGTTGACAGGTCTTCTAGTAGGAAGAAGGTTGGGAAGAGCTGGGTATTTGGCAAATATAAAGAATATGGCGGTGTCAGGAGGGTGAGGTCAGTTCCCTTTAAGGAGTTGGGAGGTGGGTCTCTATCTTGACCTTTATCTGTCTGGGATCATTTTATCCCCTGACAGTGCTACAGCTGAATCCCAGAGATGTACCCGCAGGACTTCATCCCACGTAACCATCTGCCTTACCCTCTCCACCGAAAGAAAACTCAGAGAAATGTATTTCTTATTACTTATTTCTCTTCTGCAGTAAAATTTTATCTGTTCCAAGAACGATTCTTCTCATCCAGGAATTACACTGGAAAATAGTGGCAGTAAATGATTAATGAATCAACAGTTTCCAATAAGGTACCGATGGACTAGGAATAGATCAGTAGCTTCTCTCTCCAGAATTCTGAAACTTTAATGGAACTCTGCAAGATACAATCGATACTGTGTTTTACATTAAAGACATGCGTGGTTTAGCAAGGACAGCATGGGGGAAACAAACAAACAAACTACAATTACAAACATGTAGAAGGCGGTCACCCAGACATTAAGGAACTCAGAATAGCAGTAAGCACCTGCCATGGGGTCCCAAGACCATGCTTTTCTAGCACCAGATTGGATCTTAGTGCCCAAGGCCAAGTTCATCCCACAGGTGCTATGCGTCCAGCTGCAAAGGTTGAAGCCAACCCAGTGGAACGTGATGTGGGCCATCACAATGCTGCTCTTCCCAGACATTCGGGACCCTCCACTTTGTTCTCGAGAGTCCTGTCCTTACGCTACATTGAATACCATGGCTCTTTATACTATTGGTGGGGGTTAGTGGGATAATCAGCATAATTGACCCATTCTGATCCTGGGCATCATGTCTCAAGGGGGATCTAGGGCTCAATACTCTATTATAACTGGTTTTTAGTTGTCATCCAGATGGATAGCATGGGGCTAGGCTAAGCTGAGCATCTAAACTTAGCACATGATTGCAAGGGCAGGCAGACAGACAGGTGAGCTTAAACAGTAAGTCTAAAATTTCAAGGTACCGCAGAAAGGTAGATAGCATTGTACAAAGTCCACTTCAAGTCCACAATCTAGAGAAGCCAGTAATCAGGCAAAAGAAGAGGCATGGAAAGCTTGGGGGGAAGGTCCGAGAGGGCAGATGCCTTAAAGAAGTATAATAAACTTAGTAATTAGAGACTGGATAAAAGCATAAAATCACTGGGGGACCTAGAAGAGATACAGAAACCCAACTTTGGAGAGGTATAACTACCGAATTTGCGATGGGACCAGCAAAATAGATTTGATACAGCTACCCCAGGAGATCTTACCTCCTGTTTTCCTTAAAATTAGTCCTGGAATTTGGGGGAGAGAGAGAGAGAGAGAGAGAGAGAGAGTGTGTGTTTTCAGTCGAAAACCTCAGTTGCTACATTAGAAGCAAAGAAAGATGGATATGACATGGACACATATGGCATCTATTACAGAATCCAAACATATTTATTTGGGAATTAGGGTTTTGTGCCCTATGTTCTGCTTTGGAGCTGGGGTCAGGCTTTGAAGTCTCCCCGAAATCATAGCTGATGGGTGAGAAAGAGACTCTGTGCTATGGGCCCACTCCAATAAGCGATGTTTTGGATCTCAAGTCCCTGGCACCTCTTTCAGGACTAGAGGTGTAAGTGGCTTTTCAGCGCCTAGAAGGGATGGCCTCATCAGATGAATATGCCTTCTACAATTCAGGGGACAGGTTCGTCAGGCCGAGCTTTTCTGTAAATTGGTCCCACCCATCTCATGAGAGGTGGGTCCTGTGAAGCAGAAAGATCTGGAGAATCAGCAGTTCCTTTGGTTTCCAAGAAATGTCTCCACCCTTCAGTTGGTTCCGAAAATAACAGTCTGTTTCCCTAGAAAAGGGAATGCATGCTGAGTTCTCTTCTCAGCTTATAAATTATGCTGTATTAACACTGGCAACAGTTTCGTTTTTGCTGTGTAAACATGAGGCAGCACAGAATGGGAAGGGGGTTGGAAGGGCCGGTTGCCAGGCCCCAGCAGAGATGCGTGAGCAGCAGTTCAGTGCTGGACGGTGTTCGTGCTAACATGAAGGGTGGCTTCCCTAGCACCTGTCTCTAGCGGTCAGGCTTTTTTTTTCCCCCCCATTATGAATACCCTTGCCATCTAGGTTGGTTTAGTGCTAAGTGGGTACATGGTTCAATAAATGCTGTGATTGGAATAGCTCTGAGAAGGTGCCTCTTTACAAAAATGTCCCATGGCTGGCCACTGGTCTGAGAGTCTATCATAGGTTCATTTGTTGGGGTTCTGATGTAATATTTTAAAAGTTCTCTCATCAACCATAAACACTCTATAGATGGTATGACATATTTATTTCACTAATTCTTTTATTGAGCCAGCAAACACTTATAAATCTTCTGTTATACTCAGGGCACCATGGTCCCAAAATAAAGTTTCCATTGCCATTAACTGGCCATGAACAAATTCATCAATGATGCCAGTCAGCTGACTTGGCGAGTGCAACACAGGGTAACTAAATGTCGAGTGAAGACTGAGGTCCAGGGAAGACCTTCTAGCAAGATCCTCAGCAGCTCAGCACAGAATGAGCATAATGTTGGGCTGAAGGGAAAGGGCTGGGGTGTCACAAGGCAGGAAAGGACAGTAGGCGATGGACAGTGGAAAACAAAACTCAAGTATGAGGTTTTTTAGAAGCTTCTCCAGGGGAGTATTTTCGATCTGTTCAAAGATAGAACACTACCAGTTATGGTTTCTGCTGCAGGTGACTGGAAATCCAACTCAACAAATAGATTTAAAGGATAGGGAAATCATCCCTATGCGTAAAAAATGCCAGATGTAAGAGTGAGCTTAGGGTTGGTTGAATCAGTTGTTTAATAATTTCATAAAGGACCCAGTTCTTTCATTCTCTCTACCCTATTAGTGTTATTGGATCCCACTGGTGATTCCTCAGTGGTCATGCGATGGTGACAAGCACACCCGGGCTCCAGTTAACATTCTCTGAAAAGAATTTCTCTCCTAACATGGAATTAGGTTCTTTCCCTTTGGTTTCAATGAACCACCAGATGCAGGTGCCTACAGGAGAATGGCATCCACTGACTGATTTGTGCCTGAGTCTGTGAACCAGTCAGTAAAACGGACTTTGAGATTATGTGACGGACTTGAGGACTAATCAGAAACTAGAAATTTCTCATGGTTCAGAATGAGGAACTAGTAGAAAATGGGATGAATGATTTAGGAAGGCAACCACAATGTCCATGCCACAATTAATGAAGATGCTGTGATTGAGATAGGTGTAGAGGGCACAGACTTACCCTCCCCTCACTCACCTCTGCCTTTTACGCCCCTTTATCCTTCAAACACAACTTTGTACTTTCTAGAACACTGTAGGATTCCAGTTTGAAACCACGGTCAGAACAAGAGCAGGATCAACCCAAGGAATCCTTTGGGTGTGGACACTGAGTAATTCCCTTCTCTGAGGGCTTAGAAATTCTGAGCTTTCATCAAAAGCACCAGATGCTCCTTTAGCGTTAGTCTGTCATATAAACTCTTTCTTGTCTGTAGAAGGGGAAGTAACCCCAATGGTTAGGTTGTTCCTGTTGAAGATACCAGTTAGAAAGTTCCTGGCCAAAACAAAGTGAAACAACGCTGAGTTCCATGAATGATAATTTCTTTAAAAAGATAAAGTTATATAAGAATCCAAAGTAGGGGTGCATGGGTGGTTCAGTCAGTTAAGTGTCCAACTTTTGATTTCAGCTCAGGTCCTGATCTCAGGGTCATGAGATCGAGCCCGATGTTGGGCTCCATGCTAAGTGTGGAACCAGCTTGGGATTTTCCCTCTCCCTCTGCCCCTGCCCCCGACTCACACTCTCTCTCTAAAAATAAAAATAAAAATAAAAAAAGAATCCAAAGTAGCATCTTATGTTCATCTAAGAATATTCTATCTTTCATGTGCACTACTAGGAAGATTTTTAGTTTGATTTTTTTTTTTTTAATTTTTAAATTGGCCAAAAGAATTAAAGGAGAAAAATGGTTTGGATGTTGATTCTGACATACTTGTTTTTAAAAATGTAGTTTTATTTCTTTGAAATCGTATTTTATAAGTGCAGGCATGATTTTCAATATCCCAAAGCATGTGCATTGGCACCTGTAAGAAGCACCACTTAAACGAACAGGAACAATTGAGCTTGTCCGAGGAGACCGTGAACTCTGTGTTGATACTCTCATGGTGAACTTCACACCAGGGACTATGCTTTTTTCTTTTTTACATTTTGAGAAATCTCTTGGGAACTTTGGTTGACTTTGGTTGACCACTAAGATGAATGAAATACCTTGTCTATTCTAACACCATAATTCAATGCTTTTCTTCTGCTGCCTGTGTATCCTCTTTGCACAACCTAATAATAGCATTTGTCCTAGATGGCGCCTTCTAATGGGAGAGAAGTCCTGCTGGTCATCTACCTCTTTGCTCTCCACTGTGTTCCATGCCCTTTCCTCTGGACCACTGGGCGGAACCCTGCACCGACATTCCCAGGACGCCTGGGCCAACCTGCTTCGAGGTAAGTTCTAAAACAGAAGGCACTAATGTGAGGTTGAAGGGTCAGAAGGAAGGAGATACCAGATTGTTCCCATTTCTCTCTGCCTCATAAGGTCTCTTTTGCGTCTTATCAGTGGCATTAGCTCCCACCAGTCAGTGCCTCCCTTGGAGTTCCCAGCTCCTACCAGGCACAGCTGCTGCCATTCCCGCTCCCCCAACTGAACTATTTGGATGCAAAGTCTGACATATTTGATTGAATAATGAGATTGATTTCTTGGGAGTGACGTTTTCGAAGAGCACTCGTGGATCTCAGCTGTGACCTCATGATGCGCACGCGTTGGCACCTGCCATCAGCACCGAGGTCCCTGTGACACTGTCTCCTCTCCTGTCCCTCTAGCCCTAAGGCTGGTTAAGAACTTTCTGTAGTAGCTGCTCACCTTCCTTCCCCCCCACTGCCCCTCCCACTCTTCCCGTGGCATTGACATCTACCGCCGTTACATCCTCCCTGTGGCATTACCTGGCCCAGGTCTTGTTTCCTTAGTTGGAACCTAACCAACACTGTAGGAAATTATTTCTCTTTCTGATAAGGAGTGCTTTGGAGACGCCCACCGTGCCTCTGCACAGTACTACAAATGATGGTGACATTCTCTGAAAGTGGACTCAGCTCATGCAACAGTCCTTCTTATTTCCCTTTGTCTCTTTTATGAGAAATTTAAGATTTCCATCCATAGATTAAGTGTTTTGCATGGATGCTTGTCCACATGTTGGAGTGGTAAGCAGGTTCTTAAGGAATTGAAGCCCTCGGTGTATCAAATAAGTGCTCGAGCTGTCAATGCAGCAGAAACGATGCTGTATGGAGTCCTTCCTGTCACCTCATTTTGGTCTTTGCCTCCTTGTCTTTCAAATTTCATGTTAAGTGGTTGAAGGGCTTTCACTGTCTATAATGCCAGAAGAATCCTTTAAATCCAATTTACAGTTGAGAAAGCCAAATAAACAAACTATGTCCCAAATTGTGGGAAATCTCCCACGTTCCTCATCTAAAATACTGATGCACATTAAAAGGTGTGCATGACGTGTAGTTGCTGACGAAAGAAAGATCGGTTGGACTAAAGGGCTCCTGAGAGTGAGCCCTAGTTAAGTAAGTCTGCAGCTTCGGTTGAAAATCCCCAGAGAGGTCTCAAGTCCAATTACATGGAAGCGGAAGCAAACATCTCTGACAGGACGGGAAATGCTCTGGGGTCAGCCATCTTGAACGCAAAGATGGGATGGCTGAGTGCTTGTCTGAGTTAATTACCAGTTAAATCGTTGGGTGGGATTAGCAGAATACGCATAACTCAGGTGGGTCTTCATTTGCACATAATGACTTTGGTCTTTTCCATAGCAAACGCTGAAGTGTGCTATAAGGAGAAAGAAAAATATCCATAATTACTGTTTTTTAATGCAGCAGACAGAATAACTAGCTGTAATTTTTTTTAGAGAAGGAGTACAAGTTTCCCCTTTTTTGCTTTTAAGAAGGACTCAGGAAAAGCTCACACTAGACAATTTTGCATAGCACTGCTGATAAAAAAATTTTTTTAAATAAATAAGTAAATAAATAAAAGAGCCAAGGTTGGTGGGGTATAGAGAGGATTCCCCACTCCTTCCTCAAAACACACACACACACACACACAAAGAAAGGAAGGAAGGAAGGAAGAAATCTACACACAGCAAATTAAGCAGAAACACAAGCAATCATTCTCTCCTACCCCATACACAGAATAACAGAAAAATCTGTGTTTTGTTTCTCAAGGTATAGAAGAGAGATTTTTTTTTTTTTTTGAATATGCTTTCAAATCCTTGGAGACTTTATAATTTATCAAGAAAGACACACTCTTACTAATGAAAGGTTACTGACCTTCATGAACGTGACAGTTCAATTACAGTCCTTTCATATGCAGAGCAGCGTTGATAAAGGATTTGGGGAATGTGACTAGCATAGCAAAAAAAGACAAATGTCTAGGAAATTATTATTAGTTTTTTAAAAAATTTTTAATTGCGAGGCAGGAATAATAAATAAGATTTGCTCAGGTAGGAGAACCTTTTCTTCTTGGGCGCCAGCAGCCCATTAGATTTGCTTCAATGACTATGCTGGCTCTTTCTTTCTTTTTCCTTCTTAATATTTCTGCCTTTTAATCCTCTGAACCGCTAAACCTAACAAATCAGCAAGCCCTTGGGGTTCTGAAATCAGGGTTTCAGTTTTTCCCCCTGCTATCCCTTTGACTGGCAGGGGAAGCTGGAACGTGTCTTAATGTTATTTTAAGTGTTTGACTACTATTTAGATGCAGAAAGGTGGAGAGTTATAACTCAGAGTGTTACATTTCGCTCAGCCACCCACATACATGAACCCGAGCCCAAGCTCACAGGAGGCAGGCCCCCCTCCAGGACAGCAAATAGCTCCGCCTGATTCTGGCTAGACTTGCTGGAGCCAGCCTTCGCCAAACTTGGGCGACACCTGCGAGCTGCTGTTTGCTTAGCTCCTCCAGGTGTGGGAAGGAAAATCAGGTTGCCACTTTGTAAATCAGCAGAGAGTGTCCCCCAGCCAGAGATCTCTGGAATACGCCAGAACCAGTTTCACTCCTGCCCAGCCCTCCTCACAACTGCTTGTAAAGAGATTCTCCTCTGACAATAAATTTTTCATTAAAAATAGGACAACATTTAAAATTCTTCTTGGGATATAACCAATGTAAATATTTTAAATAATTTTGAAATGTACTCATTATTTTCATTTTTAACACTTTACCTTGGAAGTTAACATCAGCCACGTATGTGTGTGGAATGAGTTGTTGAATGGTAAACCTGAAGAGATGGTAAACCAAAGAGAACATACGTGTCCCCAACACCCAGCACACTTCCTGGCACGTAGTGATCATTTGACCTTTGTTGAATGAACCCCTTTTCCTATGCCATTTCTTTCCCACTCCTTGGTGTTTGGATAAGCAATATGATCTAATTATCAATTATTCCTTTAAGAAATTTATCTGCTTTAATTTGCTCTTATAGGTTCCTCCTCCTTCTACCATTCCTGAGCTAAGCATTTGGCTTTAATTTACTTTCAAACCTGTCCCATCTTTGAGCATAAATCTACTACAGAGGGTTTTGTTTGTTTGTTTTGTTTTGTTTTGTTTTTAGTGAGAGAGAGAGAGAGAGAGAGGATGTGAGCCCAAGCTGGGGGTGGGGGCAGAGGGAGAGATAGAGAATCTTAAGCGAGCACCCCACTGAGCATGGAGCCCAGTGCCGGGCCTGATCTCACAACACTGAGATCATGACCTGAGCCGAAATCAAGAGTCTGACAATTAACTGACTGAGCCACCCAGGCACCCCGAGAAGGCATTTTTTTTTTTTAAAGATTTTTTATTTATTTGACAGAGAGATCACAAGTAGGCAGAGAGGCAGGCAGATAGAAATGGGGAAGCAGGCTCCCTGCTGAGCAGAGAACCCAACATGGGGCTCGATCCCAGGACCCTGAGATCATGACCTGAGCTGAAGGCAAAGGCTTAACCCTCTGAGCCACCCAGGCGCCCCCAGAAGGCATTTTTTTAAGGGAAAGAATTTGAATAAGTCAAAATAGGAGAACGGATATAAGCATCAGGTCTGTGTCTTCCTAAAACTGAAGAAGAATAAACCTTCTCGGTTAGACATTCATGTGTGAAATCATACCTGACCAGTAGGAAACTTTCCAACAGGCAATGAAAGACACCCAAGATGGGGCTGTCGAGTGTAGCATTAACTCTGTTCCTCTACGTCTACCGCTCTTGAGCAACATTGTGGAATGCTTTCTCAGACCTCTTTGTAAATCAGTATGTTGGGAGTTTGCACAGAATGTTATTCAAATAAAATCATCTCAAAGTACTATTTTCTTCTGTCGGAATATCCCATTTCAAAAAAGATTTATCATTTAAATACAGTGCCCTAAGAAATTGAAGTATTTGGGGAATATAAATTTAAAGACAACTGGTAGCCAAAGGCATAGATAAGCCAGGGCAAATATTTTAGTATGTGTCTCTTCCAGTTTTTAGGTTGTCCCATGGATAAATTGACTTATTTTTTTATTAATTATTTTTATTGACATATAATTTATTATCTGCCTCAGGGGTACAGGTCTGCAAATCATCAGGCTTACACACTTCACAGCACTCACCATAGCACATACCCTCCCCAGTGTCCATCAACCAGCCACCCTCTCCACACCCCCCCACTCCCCAGTATAGGAAAGGATGAGATAAGGAATGCTGTCTCACACACACACACACACACACACACACACACGTGAACACACATATGCACACACAAATACACATACTTTCTATACTAAGAAATATGTTAGATAACAAGGTAATTAACAGTTTGACAGTAAAATCCTTTTAAATTTTGAAATAGTTTTTGCCACTTAATAAACATTAATTTAACTTAATTAAAGTTCTATATGAGCTTTATTTTTCAAACTTAATTTTTGTTTAGGTGTCTTATTCATTCTTGCATAATTCAAAGGACATAGCGGTATGTTAAAAAGTGCTCAAAAGAAATTTCTCTCAATTACTGTTGTTCTATGTTTCAGCCCTAGACACATTGACAGCTCTGAGCATAATTTTTGGAAGTTTGTCAGTTCCGGCTCAGTGCTCTGGGAAGGGGAATTTGGGAATTTGAAAATAGAAACCCAAATCAGAGTCACATGTTTTATACCTCTTGACATTATTCTTGATATCTAAATATTATTTTTAATTTGTTAATTTTTCATATCACCCAGAACCACTATTTAATTATTAACAGGCTTCCTTTGTGCAAATGCTATGTATTTTATATTCTATGGATAAAAAACATTCACATCTAGAGATGGGAAGTGGTTTGCCTGACCCCAAAATCTTTTCACGTACCCGATTTGCTGCTGTAGCCGTACATACAATTAGCGACAAGTAGCAGGGAATCTAACCCAAAGTGGCTTAAATAATAAGCAGATGTTATTATCTCGTGTAACATGTGATCCTGGGCGGGGTGGCTCTGGTGTCCAGTCATTCAGTAATTTCAGTAATTCAGAGTATCGCAGAGGATTTGGTTTCCATTGTTTTCATCTTCTGCCCTCAGTGGGTGTGTTCATTCTCCTCATAGTCTTGAGATGGCTGCTCTAGTTTCAGGCATCACGTTCATATATTTCAAAGTCAAAGCTCAAAATATGGTAAAAAAAAAAAAAAAAAAAAAAAAAAGGAAACAAAAAACCCTGTGTTTTCCTTTGGACAGCTTTTAAAAGCTAAGAACTGTTTTTCTGAAGCTCTGCAGGGATCTTACTTTCATATTTCATTAGCCAGAGCTGGGTCACCTGGTCCTTTCTAAACAGATCACTGATAAAGGAAATGAAATTACCTCAATTGATTTAGATAAATCAGACTTTATTGGTGGTAGGGGCTGTCCTTTGCTCAAGGACATGGCTACATGGGTAAAAAAAAAAAAATGTATCTCAACAAAATTTGGTTTCCTCAGCAAAGATGGGGAAGAGCATTGGTAGACAACCCATGAAGGCAGTTATAACGGGGCTATCTCATGATCACCAGGGACGGGGAGAGAAAGACAGGGAAACACTGAAAGGGGGAAGTTGGAGATGAGTGGGAAAAAAAGAGAAAAAAATAGTAATCTTGTGCATAGCAGGTGTTTGATAATTGCCAATGACAGAAAATGAATGAAATACAATTTACAACAAAGTTAATCTGACACGTATTTAATGATACGTGTTTTTCCATGACATTTCAGGCCAATAGTTTAGTAGTCCACATAAATAACTGTAATTAGTACGACTTTTTGACAGATCTTTATAGCTTTTAATCCTCTGTTGTTAATTAACTAGTTTAAGAACACACATCAATGTTCAGAGGCTCTTTTTTTTTTCACTCATCTTACAAATAGTTGAACTTTAATCATATACCCCCTGACAAGTACCAGATCGATGCCCCAGCACTTGGACTAGCCCGCCTTCCCTCCGCTCTTCCCCCTTACCTGGTCATGTCCCCTCACTTCCTCAGAGAAGTTTCCCGCTGCAGATAGAATACATCCGACTATTAGGACACATTGCTGTCTGATTCCATCAGATCTTCAGAAAGCAGAGCAGTGAAAAACTGGTATCAGATCTCTTCCAATGTTGGTTAGAAGGGAGCACCCAGAAAGCACAGTTTGAAGATTCTAAGAGGTTTCCACCATGCATAACAGAAATGCTACTAGATAATAATTGGGAAACCTGGTTTTTCTTGGGCCAAATCCTCTCATAATTAAAGGACCAAAATGAACCTTAGATGTAGAAGGAGAACCTGGGAATAACTGGTGAGGAGTAGGGTTCCTTCCAGCTCTACCTTCAGTGATTCCTGTTTGCAATTTTGCCTTAGGCCAGAACAGTTTAATGCAATTATGAGCAGACACATAGAAATTGTATTAGAGGTAATTTCACATATTACTAGGAACATTGATTTTAATTAGTTAAATAGCATCCTAGAAATTTAGGTAACTTTCTGTATTTTCATGCTGCCAATAAAGGGCTCTAGTCTAGTAATGGGCTCCATCAACTCTTACATAATCTAAATGTGCACTAGCTTCTTGAGAAAAGGTAAAGTGCTCTATGTGATATTCTTGTTTTCTTTTTGGAGCCCTCATCCCAAATTTGAGGAATTTCATTTTATTTTATTTTTTTAAAGATTCTATTTATTTATTTGACAGAGAGAGAGATCACAAGTAGGCAGAGAGGCAGGCAGAGAGAGAGAGGGAAGCAGGCTCCCTGCTGAGCAGAGAGCCCGATGCGGGGCTTAATCCCAGGACCCTGAGATCATGACCTGAGCCGAAGGCAGAGGCTTTAGCCCACTGAGCCACCCAGGTGCCCCAAATTTAAAGAATTTTAAGCCAGTCCAAAGAAAGCTAAGATCAAATGTGATGATGTTTTTTATTATTATTATTATGATTATTATTATTTTTCTATTGGTGGCATAAGGTAGAGGCATCTGCCTCTACCTCCAAGAGGGCTACTGGGACCATGGGCTTCTTTCCCAGAGATACACTGGACAGTTTTTTTTTTTTTTTTTTTTTTTTTTACACTGGACAGTTTTAACACCCAGAATCAGAGCCTGATTCTGCCAGCAATTCCACCTATCTTCTTGTCCTATTATTTCCCTGGGGGAACCGAGGAAAGTGGGAATCCTGGAGTCACAGATTTCTTTTTGATGCTCTGCTCTCACTTTAGCAGGAAGAATCTGAGGTGAGAATTCTAGGCTTCCTCCAAGGAAGAGCTCAAAAACGGTCATCTGCCTTCTTGAGTCCCATGAGCCCATTTGAGCTGTCACAGAGCAGACTGGGAACAATTACTCCAGAGTTCCACTTTCAACACCAGAACACATGCGCTTATCCGATATACTGTTCCAAATGCCAAGCTTTCCAGAAGGAGAGTCATATCCTTCCTGTCTCCACTCAGCCCTGACCTTCTCAAACCTATGCATATTGTAAGGCCTCTTTTGCCAGGATCTTCCTCTGTCCTGAGCTGTTCTCAAGCACCAGATTTTACATTTATCTACTTTGCTGATGCATAGGAACTGCGAGGCACATAAATTTCTCTGGGAAGGTTAAGCCCAAGAGCATAATTTCTCCTTTCTTTATGCTTGTCTACTCTTCAGAACAGGTGTTATTACCAAACATAGTTTCAAGGGTGGAAAATCTGAAAGGATGAAATAATCGTAACATCTTGGGGAAAAAACTGTTCAAGAAGGAAAGGGAGATATGTTAGTAAATATTTGTTAACTTTCACACATTTTACTGACTGTTGTTAGAAATATTTTGCTTCATCTTGCTTGATTGTCATAAAATATGCACTCTAATTGTAGGAGATATGCTTACTCTATCCAACCTCAGGGTACGCTTTGCAAAATTAATTAGAAACTGGCTAGTGTGACTTGGTGAGACTTGGTCGTATTTGCTGAACTTGAGATGGGAAATTTTCTTTTGTTTCTTTTAAGCAAGATTCAGGTGGTTCAATAAATGCCACTTAACTGGGGCAGACTTGATCAGGGAAGTTGCTGAATTGGGAAACCAATTAAGTCTAATGATAATTAGCATGTGCTGCTGTTTAATTGGGATAGGTGGTCCATTGAGTTGGTAACACTAGAGGTAATTAAATGATGCTCTTGGAGGATAAGAGATAGAGTCTTCTTGATGCTTTAAAGACTGAAGGCAATTTATTTCTTGTCTCGATCATGCTTTTGCTGGTTGAGCAAAAACTCAATTTCCAAATGATGCCTCCGAAAGTTCTGATTTGAAAGCTCCTTATTTGTGTGTGTGTGTGTGCATGCACACACAATCTTCTCTCTCTCCCTCTCTCAGTGGACTGTAAAGGAATGAAGAATTATGCATTTTTTCAAATGCAAAGAACGAGACAGAGTTGGAGGGATTCCTTCAGAGTCACCACCATTTGGTGACTGGACACAGATAAGAACATGGGACTTCAGTATTTGACCCTGGTGATTCAGCACGGGGGTGTTCATCACTTGACCGTCAGGTTCAGAGAGGCTCAGCAGAGCAGTGGGAAGAGCATACCTGGGAGCCCAGGTACTTGTTCACAGCTCTGCTGCTGCCACACAGAGATAAGACACTTTGCCTCTCTGGGCTTTCAGGCACCTCTTTTATTAAATAAAGGTGTGGGACTGAATAGTCACGGAGACCCCTTCCAGCTGTAAAAACAAAAGTACCTCAATTCAGTTGCCTTATTTAAAAATTGTTACTGGGGGAAAAATGTCTTCATTGTTAGCATGTATAAAGCCTTTCATTATTAAGCCAGATCACTGGCAAAAAGGAATAATCATCTCTGGCTCCACGTTAAAAAAATATTATTATACAAGATGTAGCTGGCTGCTTTTTGTAAGATTGGGAGGGTGGTGGGGTGGGGGTTCATGGAAGGATTTTGGTCTGTGCTGTGAATAGAGCATACATCTAGGGTGAGAATGAAAGAGATACTCCTGAGTCTGGACAGCCTGAAAAATACATGGACATGAAATAGCAAAGGAAAGTAGAAGAGAAGGAGATTATTGGGCTCTATGAAAGAGAGAAGAATGGGTAAGGCAATGATGGCTAGGGCAAGGCAGTCACATAAGGTCGGGCACAGCATTTGGGAAGGCAGGAATGGGAAAATCAGGTTCCGTGGGCAGGTGTATTCTAATAGTCATGACCAGACAGAATAGTAGTCGTTGGCGTGGTCTGTTCTGCATTGTGTGGACTTAGATATGAATTTAAGATTTCAGATCAAAAACGAGTCTCATCTATATTTTTCCTATAAGAGTCAGCAAGATATCAATCGTCTGGACCAAGATACTCAATCATAATAGAAATGTGAGCATCCAGGCTCCCCTAGCTCCTTTTTCCCTTCCTTTCTTAATTCGTCTCCTTAGGCTCATCGTTGCACATTCCCTCAAAGTAATACCGCCATCAATTCTAGATCAGTGATGACTCATGATTATACTCGGAATACTAACTAAATTTGCAGAGTCCTGTACTTTCTTTTGAACTTGCAAACTGCTCTAAATGCCTCATTGATCTGCTAACTGTAAATTCTGTCTAAATATTTATTTTTAAGTCACAGTGTGGAGAGAAATATCATAGAAAGAGATGTAAACACATAGCTCGACATAGAGATGAGGATATAATCATCTCATATTTGGAAATAAAATGATATGCATCTGAAAATGTGTTTACTTTAAAACTGTATTTTGCTTCACCTCGTAGTCACCTCCCAGTTTCAAGCTAGTGCAAGGGCACGCTGAGGCTACTTTACTCTCTATTCCTATTTGTGCTAGGTTTTCACAGGCAAACTTGTAAAAAATCAGCAAACCATTGCCCACCACAGTTTGGGAGAATGCGTGTTATTTACTGAAGAAGACACCTGCAAACACATGGAAATTGCCAGTGGACTTCTTCAAGTTCAGAAGTCACTGTCTTTGTGGAGGAATTACTGACGGTGCTGTATCCAGTAGGAATCTGGGGACATTGGCCCTAAGCTGCAGTGACCTGAGTCCCAAGCTCCATTGCAATTTGCTACTTCCTCTTTGTGTGTCTCATAAATATACAGTCTACTTCCGGTGTTCGCTGAGCTTCATTAATTATAATTTTATTACTGGTGTGGTCCTTGAAGAGAGAGACTTTCAGTGGATAGACTTTGTGAACATTTCCTTTCTTGAGAAAAAAACCTGCTCCGTCTGGAATTAGGGGCCTGAGTATAAGTAAAACAATATTCTCTCCTTTAAGTGTGTTCTCAATGTCATGTGGGAAGTGCACTCAGGCACACAGGGACCAGAACTTTGGGGCAACTGCGTCGACTCTCCAGCCAAGCTCCCTTCGCCGGGGGGACAGAATAGTTCACTGCAACTCCAGCTTCAATGACCTTTAGACTCGGAATGCTTTACCGCTTGATTAAAAATGTGCTCATGCTTAAAGGCAGATTGCTGATGGGGTTTATAATAAGGAACAAACACACAGAGATTTATTAGAGGTACTTTATGTAACCATTTTTCGGAAATATGACTTTGTTTGAGAAGTTACTAGAGGCCAGAATGACAACTGCTCTAAGTCTCTGGTAACTTCTCAGAATCCGTTCATGTGGAAATCACGTTGCACCTGAGCAAATATTGAAGGGTGTAGCCAAAGGAAGGACTCACTTTAATTCGGCAACCACAAATATTACAATAGCTCACGCACATATTTTAGGATAACACTTTTTTCTTATGTGAAATCATTTGGCATGAAATTGCAGGATGAATTTCGGTGCTGTGGATAACCCGAGTCTTTCTTTCCCAGATACACCCCCAGGAGAATTAGAATATAAGTGCTCGCAGGAAAACAAATGGGAAACAGAGCTCATCTCATGTCTTGCCACCTATTAGCATTAGTGGGGTCATTTTACAACATGATGATGGATGGAGAAACACTATCTAGAAATTGATAAAAGCGCTCCAAATCTGACTATAAAAATAGATGATGATCATAAAACAGAGCCAATATTTAAAGATTGATCACAGTAGTCATAGTTGCCCATATTGAGTGTTTAATGTTCTGGGCACTCTCTAAAAGCTGTATATGGTTTCCACCATGTAATCTTCACAATTCTTCTACGAGACAAACCCAGTTATTATCCCATTGTACCACTAAGGAAACTGAGCCACAGAGAGAGGAAGTATCTTATTTCATGCCATACAGACAACATGGTAGAACTAGGAGCCAAACTGAAGTGGTCTGATTCCGCAGAGCTTTCTCTGAGGACATCCATGACACAAATTCCTTAGATGTACTTGAGTTAAACATGAAAGTGGCCTTTATTGACCAGTGTTGGTCAAGCAGTCAGTAGGAAATAATCCCAAGTCCTCCCTGAGTGTGAAGACCGCCCAAATGAACCACTAACTCTTCTGTTTTGCAAAGAATACCATAGAGGGTAAAAACAAACTTTTGGAGCCCAAGACACCAGAAATACACATTTGGCAAGCTATCTAACTTTATGCGTATTTCCACATCAAATACCTATTTGATTCCCTGCTTTCAGTTCCCCAGAAATGGAATTTCTGGATCACATGCTAATTCTACATTTAGCCAGTTTTTCTTTCTCCCTCCCTTCCTTCCTCTTTCTTTTTTTTTCTTTCTTTTTTTTCTTTCAACTGCCATGCTGTTTTCCATAGCACCTGCACCATTCTCCGTTCCCACCAGCAATGCACAAGGGTTTCAGTGTCTCCATGTCCTCACCAACATTTATCAGTTATTGTTGGTTTTTATTATTGTTATTTTAATAATAGATATCCTAATGAATATAAAGGGGTGTGTCATTTGGGTTTTCATTTTCATTTCCCTAATGATTAGTGATGTTGAACATGTTTTCTTGTGATTGTTTGCCATTTGTATATCTCCTTTGGAGAAGTATTCAAGACCTTTGCTCATTCTTAAATCAGGTTGTTTGTTTTTAGTTACTGTTGTCATGGAGTTGTAGAAATTCTTTATATTCTGGATATTAACACCTTATTAAATATATGATACATAAAGAGTTTCTTCCATTCTAAGAGTTGACTTTTTACTATGTTGACAGCATCCTTTAATGTACAATTGTACAATGTGCAGGAAATCACTGTCAAGTCCAGTATCATGAAGTTTTTTTCATATATTTTCTTTGAAGAATTACAGAGTTTTAGCTCTTACATTTGATCTTTGACCCATTTTGATTTATTTTTTTAATATGGTATAAAATTAAGGTCCAATTTCATTCTTTTGCATGTGGATATCCAGTTTTCCCAAAGACATTTGTTGAAAAGACTATCTTTTCCCTTTAAAACAGGCACTCGTGTTGAGAATTATTTGACTTTATATGTGAGGGTTTGTTTCTGGGCTCTATTCTATTCTGCTGGTCTATGTCTATTTTTATGACACTAACATACTGTTTTAATTACTATAGCTTATTGTAAGTTTTTTGGGTTTTTTTTAAGATTTCATTTATTTATTTGACAGACAGAGATCACAAGTAGGCAGAGAGGCAGGCAGAGAGAGAGGAAGGGAAGCAGGCTCCCCGCTTCAGCAGGGAGCTCAATGTGGGGCTTGATCCCGGGACCGTGGGATCATGACCTGAGCCTAAGGCAGAGGCTTTAAACTCACTGAGCCACCCAGGTGCCCCTTATTGTAAGTTTTGAAAAGAACAAATATGAGCGAACTTGCTCTTCTTTTTTAAGACTGTCTTGGCTATGAATTTTAAGATGGTTTTTCTATGTCCTTGAAAAATGAAGTTTGGATTTGATATGCACTGCACCGGGTACTATCAGTATCTTAAACATACTAAGCCTTTGAATCCATGAACATGGGATGTCTTTCCATTTATTTGTGCCTTTTAATTTCTTTCGAAATCATTGTATAGTTTTCAGTGTACAAGTCTTTTACAACCTTTGTTAAATTTATTCCTAAGCATTTTATTCTTCTAGATGCTATTGTAAGTTGGATTGTTTTCTTAATTTCCCTTTTGGATCATTTATTATTATAGTATAGAAATGCTACTAATTTGGAGATATTGATTTTTTTACCACAAAACTTTGAATTCATTTATTAATTCTAACAGTTACATGAGGAGTGGAATCTTTAAAGTTCTCTATATTGCTAGTGAGCAGAGATAATTTTGCTACTTCCCATATAATTTGAATGCCTTTTATCTTTGTTTTTCTTGCCTAACTGCTCTGGCTAGGACTTCCAGTACTGTGTTGAATAGAAGTAGTTAAAGTGGGCATCTTTGTCTTTTTTTCTGGTCTTCTAAAAAAAAGAAAACAACTTTCAGTCTTCTGAGTATGGTATTAGTTATGGGTTTTTTATATATCACTTTTAGTATGTTGAGGTAATTTGCTTCTGTTCTTACTCTGTTGAGTGTATTTGTTATGAAAGGGTGTTAAATTTTGTCAATGGCTTTTCTTTATCCATGGAGATCATCATATGTTTTTTGTCTTCCATTCTGTTAATGTGATAATGTGTTAAGTGTGTTAATTGTTTTCCATATGTTGAACTATCCTTGCATTCTAGAAATAAATCCCACTTGGTCAGACCATATAATCTAATATGCAGTTGAATTTGGTTTGCTAGTATTTGTTGAGGATTTTGTACATTAATATTCATCAGGGATATTGGTCTGTAGTTTTCTTTTTTGTAGTATCTTTGATTTTGGTATCAGGGTAATGCTGACCTCATAACATGAATAAGGAAGTTCACTCCTTTTCAATTTCTTGGAAGGATTAGTGTTAATTCTTTAAAGGATTGGTGTTAATTCTTTAAACGCCTAAAACAATTCAGATGTTAATTTGAATTCTGAGAAGGTTTGGTGTTAATTCTTTAAATGTCTAGAACAATTCAGCAGTGAAGCTATCTTAAATTGAGTTCTTTCTTGGGAGGTTTTTGATTACTGATTCAATCTCCTTGCTCATTATAGTTCCATTCAGAATTTCAGTTTTTCATGATTCAATCATGAAAGGCTGTTTTTAGAAAAAAATATTTTTTCCATTTTATCTGGATTATCTGATTTGTTTACATATAATTGTTCATAGCACTCTCTTACAATCCTTTTTATTTCTGTAACATAGGCAATAATGTCCTTTTTTATTTGTGATTTTGAGTCTTGTTTCTTTTCTCTTAGTATAGTTTAAGGTTTGTCAATTTTGTTGATCTTTTTGAAAAAACACTTCTTCATGTTGTCAATTTTCTCTATGTGTGTGTGTGTGTGTGTGTGTGTGTGTGTGTGTGTGTGTTTTAAGTGCCAAAGCCCTACTCCCAGGTGTCTTGCTTTAATTTAGTGTGAGATGGGGTTTGGATACCAGTATTTTCTAAAATCTTCTTATGTGATATTAATGTGCAACCATGCTTGAGAATCACTGGTATAAAAATTTCTTGATTCCAAGGGTATTTAATGGCATTTTCCCAAGTCAACATTTAGGTTTATGACAGGGAAGTTCTTATACAAGATAATGGGAAATAATGCTATTATATTATATGAAATTGGTCAGTAAAAGTGGTAAGTCAGAATTTTAATGCTGGGTCCCTCTTTCTTTTCAGTGATATTGTCCCCTCATAATTAATGAGTACTTGTTATTTATATTATGACAGCATAGTCAGCAAATATTCATTATAGATTAGGTATTGTACTGAATGAATAAATTAAGTAGTTAATCCCTGCACTCAAAAAAACTGGCAAGGGTCAAAAGAACCAAACACATATTAAAGTTAATTTAGAAAACTTTCATCTCTAATAGTTCTAAGTTCATCTCCCAAGTTCACTTCCTCTTGCCTCCTCATTCCTAGAACTACCAAGATAAAATTTTCCAAGAAATTTTAACTTCTATGTTTCATATAAGAGTTTAAGATCTACAACCACATCAATTTTAAGATGTAATAATTTTAAGTATTTTAATAAAATCTCCCCAAATGACATCATCAGTAAAGGTTATCACTCAATTTAAAAAAATGCATCCTAATTTGAGAAATATTAAAATGTGAAAAATAAGCATCTTTGGATCAACGAAATATGCATTTTTGTAGAAGTATAAATTGTTAGAGACAAAATACCACAATGTATCTCAAGACCCAATATATTCAATTATATTCAATTCATGGATCATTTGCTAATATGGGTCATTTATGCCAAAGAATGCTTGCATGTGTACAGCTAATCAAAAGCTGACTGTGTATCAGTTTATCTGGGATAGTGGACTTCGGCTGTAAGAGTCGAGGGAACATAAGAGATGAGTTCGTGATGTCTCTTCTGGCGTTCTGGATATGAATTCAATATAGCTTTAGGACAGGGGAGTTTACTAGTTAAATTAAGACATGTGGTTTCCATATAAGGGGCAATCAAACTGTGTCTGTTCCTTTGGAAATTCGCTCTTGCTGAGCAGTATTTGTCTTGTCCAGATTGAAGATTGTTCATTTCAGTCCAAATCTCCCCCTCACTTATGCTGAGAAAGCAGACAAGATGCAGCATCTCAGTTAGACAAAATAGTAAAACCATGGATCTGGATCTACTCCCATTCCAGTGGTCCTGCAGAACCAAATGCAGTGTAATGGCTTCTCCCATGTTATTTGGGAATTTGGCTGATTCGCTGGAGGGAATTCAGAGCTTAAAAATCCCAGGAGGAAATCCAGAACGTCATGAGTATTTGCAGTTCAAACGAATGAAATAGCCTGTCAGGTGACGCAGCAGGACTTTAAGATTAGAACCCAAGTCAAGAGAATATGCAGAAAATGAGGAACCCTTGACTCATTTGCTTCCCCCTTTCACGCTTTTCTCTTACAATATATATATTTTATGAAGATTTTTTAAAAAGTTTCTTTAGATAATATGTCACCTTACCCCATTTTTTTTCTCCTTTGAAAATGCAAAAGGCTCCTTTAAACAGAATTTGATTTGTCAGCTCTAAAATAGACAAAGGATTAAGTTAAAGAAACAGCCAGCTGCTTTTCAGTAGTTAGGAGTGAGGAAAGAGTAAGCTAGAAAAATTCCTGCTTTAGGCATGTATAGCTGCTTCTGCTCTAGGTTGTTCCTTCATTATCTTATTGCCTCTTCTTGGACTGTGGCACCAACTCAGTGCCCTCTTCCCAGGATCTTCAAATTTTAAGAGAAGGTAGCAGTGACTCAAGTATACTCTATTTAAAGTCCTCTTCAATTATCCACCTCCCACTGTCTTCCAAACATAGATATATAAATTCATAGCTTCATATGCAGCCTTTTAGTTTTGCTTTTCAGTTTTGGAATATGATCCTTTCCAACTTCCCATTGATATAACCATAAAAATGTGTGAAAAGGGATCATAGTAGCTGAAACAAAGGACAACCAATTTTCTCCAGAGGCTCTTCTGGAAAAAAGAAGATTCTCTATCACAATCCAGACATATCAGAATAAGAAACTGTTTCCTGTGCAGACTTCTGAAAAGGAAACCCTGAATAGCCAAAGTGATCTTCAGAAAGAACATGGCTGGAGGCATCATGGTCCTTGATTTCAAATTATGTTACAAAACTGTAGTAGTCAAAATAGTATGGTATTGGCATGAAAACAGACATATAGATGAATGGAACAGAATAGAGATCCCAGAAATAAACACACACTTACATGGTCAATTAATTCACAACAGAAGAGCCAAAAATACACAATGGGGAAAGACAGTCTCTTCAGTAAATGGTGTTGGAAATACTGGACAGCTACATCCCAAAAAATGAAACTGGACCACTGTCTTATATCATACGCAAACACTAATTCAAAATGGAATGAAAACTTGAATGTGAGACTTGAAACTATAAAACTCTGAGAAGAAAACAGGTGGTAAGCTTCTTGACATAAGTCTTGAAGACGGTTTCTTTGATTTGACACCAAAATCAAAGGCAACAAGAACCAAAACAAACACGTGAGACTACATCAGACTTAAAAGCTCCTGCATGGCAAAGGAAACCATCCACAAAACGAAAAGGCAGTCTCTGAAATGGACGAAAATGTTAGCAAATCATGTATCCAATAAGAGGTTAATATCCAAAATAGATGAAGAACTCACACAACTCAATAGTAAAACAAAACAAAGCAATTTAATTAAAGAATGGCCAGAAGATCTAAATAGACATTTTTTCCAAGGAAGACATCCAGATGGCCTACAGACACGTGAAAAGATGGTCAACGTCACGCATCGTCATCAAATCAAAACCACAATGAGCTATCACCTCACACCTGTCAAAATGGCTGTTATCAAAAAGACAAGAAATAGCAAGTGTTGACAAAGATGTGGAGAAAAAGGCACTGGTGGTGGGAATGTAAATTGGTGCAGCCACTGTGGAAAACAGTATGGAGGTCCCTCAAAAAAATTAAAAGGAGAACTACCACATGACCAAGCAACCACCATATATGATCCACTACTGGGTAAAGGATACATGTTCCCTCATGTTCATTGCAGCATTATTTTCAATGGTTATGATAGAGAAATAACCATCCATCCATTGATGGATGAATAGATAAAGAATACATAGATATTCTTTATTATATATATATCTATATATACATTATCTATTATTTATTAACATATTATTATATACCATAATACTATATAATACTATATAATTTATTAATAATTATACATAAATATATAATTATACATAAATATATATTAACAATTATATATTATATATATACATATACATATGTGTGTGTGTGTGTGTGTGTGTGTGTGTGTGTGTGTGTGGTGTATATATATAGCTATAAAAAGAACTGAAACTTTGCCACTTGTGAGTGACACTGATGGACCTGGAGAGCATTATGCTAAGTGAAATAAGTCAGACAGAGAAGGACAGATACTGTATGGTCTCTCTTTTATGTAGAATCTACAAAACCAAAAACAACAACAACAAAAAACCAAGCTCATAAATAAACAGGACTGAGGAGTGCTTGCCAGGGATAAGGGGTGGGGGCGGGTTGGGGGGGCGAAATGGGTGAAGTGAGTATTAAATATTAAAAAAAATAAAAAATTAAAAAATAAAAGTAGGCTGCCGAATAATTTTTAAAAACCCCCTTCTAAAGGAATGTCAACCTTGGTCCGATTCTTACGTCTGGCTGTTCACTGATCACACCTTCACCAGATTTTTAAAAATAAGAAGAAAATGTTTATTGCTTCCTGCTAGGATTTGCTACACATTTGCCACTTTGTAAGAGTAGGACTCCAGGATCCTGGGTTCCAGGCCACAGTCCTGTTTCTCAGGGAAGATTCTGTTTAGCACAGCTCAGCTGTGTGTTTGCTCACCTGCATATCAGATGTACTGGTCACACTTTAAATATCAGAGGGCAGAAGCAAAGTGCTCTCCTTTGAGCTCCCCCGTCACCAAACTGTTTACTTTGGATTTTCCTGATGATCCCGCATTCATCACATTTTAATCCCTTCAATAAAAATGATTTATGATGTCACAAAAAAATACATGCTTCCGAAATACTTCACTGGAGGGGTGAAGAAGCTACCCGGTATCTCATGCCAGTCATTAGACATCTGTTGAGAGCTTCTCTCTAGAGTTGTTGATTCCCGAAACTTCTAGATTACTGTCCAGGCAAAGGAAGAGTAGCTTTCTGTGGTTTGCCAAAAACTCTTTGGGCACAGAAGTGCAGACCCAGGCGGCTGGGAAGAGTCTGGAGCACGCTGGAAATACAGTGCCAGGCACATGGGAAGGCACTGAGAGCAAATGCTACCCTCGTTACTTACTGTAGCCTTCGTATGTCATTTCAAGCCATGTAAAGATGCAGATTACATACCACCACGCGCAATTCTTGAAATAGTTACTCCAAGGATATTCTAGCCATCAATGCAATGAACTAGAAGTTAAATGGCAAGGAGGAAGAAATAGCAGTAAACTCATAGAAATATATCTAAATACTAATAAACGTAGTGACAAATTGAAATTCAACAGACAGTGATTTTCTTAGAATATTTAAATGTTAAAAAACAAATTGATTCAACAGTGTTAGCATTCTCTGTTGTTACTGACAAACGACATTGACCATGATCAGAAAGGGGAGAGTAGAAGTGAATCAGAGTAAAATTATATTACATTTTTTTTTTTTTGGCAGAAAGTGCTTAGAAGTTACAATATATTTCAAATGTAAATGCAAAGAACACTGTAAACATAAAAGCAAAAAATAAAAAAAAATTTCTGGGTTGCATTTAAATAAAGACCAAAGTAAAGACTACTGTCCTACTCATGAACCAATTCTAGGTAGCCTCGATATTGAAATGACAGTGGAGAGCGTCATGGAATCCAAAGGCAGGAATGCAGTGGGGCTCCCCAAACAGGTGAAATCTGTAGTGTTAAATCCCGTCCAAACTCACACCTGTCCTACCTTCTCTCCCTTCTCTGTGACGGCTTCATTGCTATTTCTGCAGATTGATAGTCTCTCTTTCTCTGGCCCCATTTCACAGAGTATGACCATCTAAATCTCCTGATTTCAATGGTATATGTCCAAACCTTTGAAGACAGATTTCTTTTTCACTGGCTTTTTACTGTTTTGCCCCCAACATCTTTCCTGGTCTGCTTAGCTATATTACATTCTTTGCCAGCTTATCATTCCATTTTCCTAAGCCAGAAGAAGTCATCTTAATCTTTGATATCATATATAGAGTCAGCCGTTCTCTTCTGAAATTCTCTTTTAAGGGTCATTCTATTTCAACTAGGAAAACAGAAAAAAGAAATGTTTGTCTTCCTCCCTTCCCCCCCTTTCCTCCCCCTCTCCTTCCCCCTTTCCCTACTTTCTTCCTTCCCTTCTTCCTTCCCAAGGCTTTTGGTTTATTATCCACTCTTGAATTTAACGTAAAAATTTAACTTAAAAATTTACACATTGCCGTTTTATTTGGCTTTGCACTCATTCTAGGTCAATTCACAGAACATGATTGGGGTCACCAGGTTTGGTGAATTTGGGCAGATACTGCCTCATACAAACTCCCAGCAAGGATGGAGCGGTGGGGTTGGGGGGGGACAGGGTGCTGGAAGGGAGTCAGGACATCCCTGATCCAGTCTGAGGTTTTCTAACGCAGAGCTTGTGCAAGTCACTTAATTTCACAAAGCATCCATTTTCTTTGCTTCTGAAAGATGAAACAGTGCAGCTGGAGATCTTGAAAGTTCTTTTCAGGGTAGCCATACTATGACAGCTTGTGTCCGTGATGAAGTCACAGCAGGCTGACCTGCTCTGAGCTCGGATTCCCAGAAACAGCGCTGGTGTTTATCTCCTTTCTACAATGTCAAAAGCGGGATTGCTTGAATTTGCTCTGTCTGCAGGTTGTCCTTTGGTTAAAATATGGGTGAGGTTGCCCATTTGTGGGATGGCACCTCATGCGTGCGATCGTAGGTGCGAACAAGCTAGATGGTAAAATCATAAAACATGAAGCTTCTACAACCATGGGCTCCTCCCCAACCCAAGAGGGATGCTTTGTGCTAAGAAGGAAGGACCGCCCATCACGAGAAGACACTTTATTTCACTGGCAGCTACTTTAGCGATGACCAGGATGACCACGATCATTCTTGGTGCTCGCTTCTACTTAGCGAACTTGGAATTCGTGTAACTGCAGCAGAGGAAGATTTTCAAAAGGTGGTTCCTGGGGGCACCTGGGTGGCTCAGTGGGTTAAAGACTCTGCCTTTGGCTCAGGTCATGATCCCAGAGTCCTGGGATCGAGCCCCGCATCGGGCTCTCTGCTCAGCAGGGAGCCTGCTTCCCCACCCCCTTCTGCCTGCCTCTCTGCCTACTTGTGATTTCTGTCAAATAAATAAATAAAATCTTTAAAAAAAAAAAAAGGTGGTTCCTGTATTTTCGTGAGGCTGGGGCTCAGTCGTGGAATCAGCATTGTAAAGTCTCGCTTGCCTTCTCTCTGTTGAAGTCGTGTTTAGGGGACGAACCTGTCCAGCTCTGCTTCTGAAGTGTGTGTCTTCTTGTCGCAGAAACATAATTTGATCAGCATTCAAAAAGAGGATCTTTTCTCCCCTTTCAAAATTGTGTGGGTTGAAAAATTCACCATGCTGTCAAGCTTTTCATGACTAATAAATGTTACCTGTATCAATTCTCCTAATTATCTCCCAAGATTTCGGATTTTAGAGCCAGCAATTTCCTTACTTCACCATCTGCCAAAGAGTGTGTTTGGCAGGGTTCAGTAGAAAAATAGGCGATGTGGAGGAAAACTTGACTAATTAAATACGAAACCTAAATATAAAAATGATACCGTGGAGTTTTGCTCGCGCCAAACCCAGACTGCATTGGTATGCTCGGGTCCGTGGTGAATGAAGTGCTCACTGCGCTTCGCTTCCTGACCGTGTCATGCACACCAAGGGACAGCGAAGGGGAAATGGGGACACTCTGTATGACGGTTCATGTTCAGTTCCTTTGGAGAAGAGTTTATTACTGAAATGACTTATAATTTCAAGTTCTTAAAAACGACAAATTAGGGGCGCCTGGGTAGTTCAGTGGGTTAAAGCCTCTGCCTTTGGCTCAGGTCATGATCCCAGGGTCCTGAGATCGAGCCCCACATCGGGCTGTCTGCTCCGCAGGGAGCCTGCTTCCTCCTCTCTCTCTGTCTGCCTGCCTCTCTGCCTCCTTGTGATCTCCGTCTGTCAAATAAATAAATAAAATCTTTAAAAAAAAAACAACAAAAAACCCCCCCGACAAATTAGCACAGGAAGTGATGAACGTAAGTAAATTTTAAAAACCATTTTACCTTTGCCCAGAAATAATGTCTGCATTGAGACCCAGGGTGCTCTGGGTGATTCTTACAAATTCTTCTCTACTCATCGCACAAGGAGATGGAGGCAGGCGAATCTTAGACTTCCTGAATAATCTAGCACCTCATAGACGTGATAAATGGCCTGTACACAGAAGTTATGCCTGCAAGCCCTTTTATCTGAGAGAGACACGGAAGCGGACCAAGTCTTTCTATGCCATGAAGGTGCCAGACACCACTTTAATGGGGTCTTGATATGATAGCACGCGCTGTGCTTTGTCCTGGAAAGCCAGGCAGACACTCGGTGCTGGTGTATCTGGTCGCAGGTGCTTCTGCTGCGGTCCACTCTGGAACCTGGATTTGAACTCCAAATCTGCCATTTACTGTCAAGCCACGAGGAAATTTTCTGTTCTCTCCTTTATGCCTCCGATTCTGCCTCTGTAAGAAGGGATAACAACAATTATCAGTAGAATGATGTGAGGAATACACGAGCTCATATACGGGAAGCACATAAAACAATGTCTGGCACATAGCAAGCCCTCAATAAGTGTTACTGATACACAAAACATTATATCACTTAATAGAGAAATTCTATTTTGTTTCAAATTTTTATTTAAATTTTAGTTAATTAACATATAGTGTAATATTGGCTTCAGGAATAGAATTTAGTGATTCATCACTTACCTACAACACCCAGTGCTCAATACAGGAGCCCTCCTTAATACCCATGCAGCCCAACCCCTGCCCACCTCCCCTCCATCAACCCTCAGTTTGTTCTGAATAGTTAAGACTCTTATGGTATGCATCCCTCTCTTCTTTTTCCTTCCCATATTTTCATCTGTTTTGGTCCTTAAATTGATGTATGAGTGAAATCATACAGTACTTGTCTTCCTCTGACCGACTTATTTCACTTAGCATAATACCCTCTAGCTCCATTCACATCACTGCAAATGGCAAGATTTCATTCTTTTTGATGGCTGAGTGATATTCCAGTATATATGTATATACATACATACATATATGCCACATCTTCTTTATCCATTCATCAGTTGATTATAGAAATTCTATTAAGAAAAACTTTTTTTTAGAAAAATATTTATTTATTTGAAAGAGAGAGAGCATGCACAAGCAGGGTAGGAGGGGCAGCGGGAGAGGGAGAAGCAGACTCCCCACTGAGCAGGGAGCCTGACATGAGGCTCGATCCCAGGACCCTGGGATCATGACCTGAGCCAAAGGCAGACACCTAACCAACTGAGACCCCAGGTGCCCCAAGAAAAACTTCTTAAAAACGTATGTAAAAACAGAAAGATAAACATGCAATATAACAGTATAAATATGAAGCCAATTATAATGACAAAATATAAGAGAATAAAAGAATAAGCACAAGATGGTATAGCCATGCTATAGAATATTAAATGAAGTACATAAAGATTTAAGTAGCAAGAAATTATTATTTTATAAAATTTAGCAACTGAAATATATGGTAATGTTTATATAAATATGATTTCAGTTACATAAATCCATATGCAAAGATGGAATGAAATATAAAATGTTAATAGATACGATCAGATTTATAGATTTTTTTCTTGTTCACATTCTTGTTTTCTGTAATAAATATGACAATACAAATAAAAAGAAGTCTATATTAGTTTTAAAGTAAGTTATTAGCATGAATGAATTAGGGCAAGGTTGACACAGAAAGTCATTATAAAATATGAAGACCAGAAGGAATCTTAAACATCATCTAGACCAACCTCTGTCCTTGCTGAGAAGATGCCCGAGGCCCAGAAAGATGAAAGGACTAGTCCAGTGGGAGTGTAGGTTTTAAATTTCTGCTGTGGTCTAACTTGTTAAAATGGTATGTTGGAAAGTTTTTCCTGTGATGCTTTCTTATGGATATAGGATTAAGAAAAATAGGAAATAAAAAAAAATAGGAAATGATCCTATAGAAATTGGAAATTCTCTTCTTTGGCACTCTATGATAATATACAATGTCTTTGGAGGAACACATCATTATGGCATGGGCTATAGAACACCACTGATAGTTCAGCGCGATCGATTGGAATCTGTTTACAGCAAACAGGTGGAACATATTTTTAGTGAGGTAACAACCCTGAGCAAGTAACATTTTGGTGTTAGCATGGGTAGTTAAAACTGCAATTCTTAGCGGTTGACAGCAGAATAGCAATGGAATTTGGAACCACAGACTAATTAGGTGGAGTCCTGAGAGGTGACACCTCAGAAGAAAACAGTAACATCATGTAGCTGAGTTTATAAACTTGCTCTAATAGATATGTATTAACAACCTTTTTGTATGGTCTTATTCAAGGACAACACTGAGTTTGCGTACCTCGCCTGTACCCACGTCTTCCTATCATTGCCTGAATTCTCCCCTCAGTTAGGTTTTGTTTATCTTACTGTATACATTTTTTTCTTTCTAAGTCTCCACGATTCATTTCTAGACTGTCCTGAGGTATAAATGAGCTATTTTGATACTGGCGTTGCCATGTTATGCTGGGACTTAACTCCTGCCATTTTATTTTGTTTTCTGTTTCTTCTTCTTTCTTCTTAAGCCACTCCATATTTACCACTGAGGAAAGGGCATGTTTTATCCCTACTTGTCTTGGACTTGCTTATTCCGTAGTCCCCTGGTGGCTGCCTCTCATTTATGAAGACTCGAGTGCAAAAGTCTTCGTTAACAGGACTGAAGCTAAGCTACATTTTTTTGTATTTGTATTGCCTGTATATTACCAGGCAAGTTCATGTTCTCACTTTCTCCTGGTGTCCTAGATACCACCTCCAGTCTCCAGTCATGTTCGTATTTTCTAGAATGTCAATATCAGATTACAGGGATTGACCTAATTTTTATAAAAATGTGCTTATTTGGACAAAAACATAAACTTAGTAAGTTCATCCCTCTCCCTGTTCTCTAATATCTTACTGTCTCTTCCTCCATTTTTCTTTTCCCCAAAGGACAACTTCTAAGAATTCTTTCAAAGATAATCTTCTAGTGACTACCTGAGACACACTGTGCCTGAGAGTATCTTTGATCCTCTTGTGTATTAAATGCAAACTCAGCTGCATATGAAGTTATTTGTTAAAATTTCATTTCTTCGGCACTCTCAATAACGTTTTTAATTTGTTTTATTTTTTATTAATTATTTTTATTAAAATATAATGTATTATTTCCCCAGGGGTACAGGTCTGTGAATCATCAGGCTTACACATTTCACAGCACTCTCCGTAGCACATACCTTCCCCAATGTCCATAACCGAACATCCCTCTCCATACCCCTCCACCCCTAGCAACCCTCAGTTTGTTTTGTGAGATTAAGAGTCTCTTATGGGGGGGGGGGTGCTGCCTGGGTGGCTCAGTGGGTTAAAGCCTCTGCCTTCAGCTCAGGTCATCATCCCAGGATCCTGGGATCAAGCCCCACATCGGGCTCTCTGCTCAGCAGGGAGCCTGCCTACCCCCCTCTCTCTGCCTCCCTCTCTGCCTACTTGTGATTTCTGTCAAACAAATAAATAATCTTTAAAAAAAAAAAAAGTCTCTTATGGTTTGTCTCCCTCCTGATCCCATCTTGTTTCCTTTTTTCCTTCCCTAACCCCCAAGCCCCCCACCCTGCTTCACAAATTCCTCATATCAGAGAGATCATATGATAATTCTTTCTCTGATTGACTTATTTCACTCAGCATAATACCCTCTAGTTCCATCCACGTCTTTGCAAATGGCAAGATTTCATTTCTCTTGATGGCTATATAGTATTCCATTGTATATCTATACCACATCTTCTTTATCCATTCATCTGTTGATGGACATCTAGGTTATTTCTATAGTTTGGCTATTGTGGACATTGCTGCTATAAACATTCAGGTGCACGTACCCCTTCGGATCACCACATTTATAGCTTTAGGGTAAATACCCAGTAGAGCAATTGCTGGGTCGTAGTGTAGCTCTATTTTCAAATTTTTGAGGAACATCTATACTGTTTTCCAGAGTGGTTGCACCAGCTTGCATTCCCATCAACACTGTAGCAGGGTTCCCCTTTCTCTGCATCCTCGCCAACACCTGTCATTTCCTGACTTGTTAATTTTAGCTATTCTGACTGGTGTGAGGTGGTATCTCATTGTGGTTTTGATTTGCATTTCCCTGATGCTGAGTGATGTTGTGCACATTTTCATGTGTCTGTTGTCCATCTGGATGTCTTCTTTGCAGAAATGTCTGTTCATGTCTTCTGCCCATTTCTTGATTGGATTATTTGTTCTTTGGGTGTTGAGTTTGATAAGTTCTTTATAGATTTTGGATACTAGCCCTTTATCTGATATGTCATTTGCAAATATCTTCTCCCATTCTGTCAGTTGTCTTTTGATTTTGATGACTGTTTCCTTTGCTGTGCAAAAGCTTTTGATCTTGATGAAGCCCCAAGAGTTCATTTTTGCCCTCACTTTCCTTGCCTTTGGCGATGTTTCTAGGAAGAAGTTGCTTCAGCTAAGGTCAGAGAGGTTGCTCCCTTGTTCTCTTCAAGGATTTTGATGGATATCTGTCTCACATTGAGGTCTTTCATCCATTTTGAGTCTATTTTTGTGTGTGGTGTAAGGAAATGATCCAGTTTCATTCTTCTGCATGTGGCTGTCCAATTTTCCCAGCACCATTGTTGAAGAGACTGTCTGTTTTCCATTGGACATTCGTTCCTGCTTTGTTGAAGTTCAGTTGACCACAGAGTTGAGGGTCCATTTCTGGGCTCTCTATTCTATTCCATTGATCTATGTGTCTGTTTTTGTGCCAGTACCATACTGTCTTGATGATTATAGCTTTGTAATAGAGCTTGAAGTCTGGAATTGTGATACCACCAATTTTGGTGTTCTTTTTCAACATTCCTCTGGCTATTTGAGGTCTTTTCTAGTTCCATATAAATTTTAGGATTATTTGTTTCATTTCTTTGAAAAACATTGATGGTATTTTGATAGGGATTACATTAAATGTGTAGATTGCTTTAGGTAGTATAGACATTTTCACAATATTTGTTCGTCCAATCCATGAGAATGGAACATTTTTCCAATTCTTTGTGTCTTCCTCAGTGTCTTTCATGAGTACTTTATAGTTTTTTGAGTACAGATTCTTTGCCTCTTTGGTTAGGTTTATTCCTAGGTATCTTATGGTTTTGGGTGCAATTGTAAATGGGATTGACTCCTTAATTTCTCTTTCTTTTGCCTTGCTGTTGGTGTGTAGAAATGCAACTGATTTCTGTGCATTGATTTCATATCCTGACACTTTACTGAATTCCTGTATGAGTTCTAGCAGTTTTGGAGTGGAATCTTTTGGGTTTTCCACATAAAATATCATATCATCTGCAAAGAGTGATAGTTTGACTTCTTCTTTGCTGATTTGGATGCCTTTTATTTCTTTTTGTTGTCTGATTGCTGAGGCTAGGACTTCTAGTACTATGTTGAATAGCAGTGGTGATAGTGGACATCCCTGCCATGTTCCTGACCTTAGGGGAAAAGCTCTCAGTTTTTCCCCATTGAGAATGATATTCGCTGTGGGGTTTTCATAGATGGCTTAGAAGATATTGAGGTGTGTAACTTCTATCCCTACTGTGAAGAGTTTTGATCAAGAAAGGATGCTGTACTTTGTCAAATGCTTTTTCAGCATCAATGAAGTTTTATTATCTTCCCAAGCCAATGTTACTCTTAAGATATCTAATGTCCATCCAATTTTTGCTGGTTTGTGAAAGATCTGATTCTTCTCTTTAGAAACTTCTAAAATCTTTGTCTTCAGTGTCACTGAAATCTGTCTAGAGTTCTCATTTACCCTGTCAGTTAATCTAAGTCAGATTAATCTGAAGTATTAGAACATTTACTATTTGCAAAATTCCCATTATATGCTCAAATGTTTCCTCCTCTTTGTTTTTTTTCTGGAGCTTCCATTGGGTAAATATTGAATGTTTATTGTTTCTGTCCATGCTGGTTACCATTTTCTTCACCATTTGTTCTTTCCTGATGCCCTCCGGGAATGTTCTTTGAGCTAACTTCCTGCACACTAAGTAGTTCATTAGCCTGTCCATTGAGATGATGTCACTAACTGTATCTCTTATACCAGATTATGTCCAATTTAATTTCTCTTCATGGCTGCTTGTTTCTACTTCATGTTTCCAATATCTTCTCTTACCCATACATATTTTAAATTCTTTTTTTTTTTTTGTATTTCATTAGGTCAGCTTCCTTTTCTATGGCTTCCTAAACTTATCACTTACTTTATTATTCCCTTAAGTCTTTATTTCCCCAGAAACCTACATTTTATCCTCTTTTCATCACCACCTGCAATGACTAGTAATGTCTACTTTAGGGGAATTGATGAAAACATAGGACTTAGCTTGTACTTACCTCAGTGAGGCTAGAGGGAGGAGAGTCTACTGTTACACTCCTTCCCTCTTAGTCTCCCCAGACATCTCTTGACAGTAGAGAGAAGCACCCAGTGCCTCTGACCCAAGCTATTTTTTACATCAAGTGTAGCTACCATCTTAGAATACTCCCTGCTTTAGGAAGTGGGGAGAAAATGGTTTAGATAAGCTGACATGTATTCCTGTTGGCTGCCCAGTGGAGCTTAGGGGTAAGCAATGAGAAAAGGGCACTCCTAGAAAATGATCCTTAGGTCAGGCCATGAATGTACACCCTGGAGATCTCCCAGTGGTGGCTGTCCCCCACATATTGAGACTCACTCACTCCTACTCTCATCACAAAGGTTCCTCACAGCAACCTTTGTTAGTTGCTGTGGCATCTCCAGATTTGAGTTGAAGGGAGGAAGCCAGAAGCCTCTATTTGTTACTTGCTTATAAATATATACAATATCATTTGTACATAAACTAGAAGTTATGTTGACTTACTTCTTAGCCATATCAGGAATTTTATAACTTGATTTCAGAGATCCACAGAGATTTTAACTAAGCAAAAACCATTATAAACATGATAAGAAATTAATGCAAAAATTTTAAATGAATTCTTCAAAAAATCAATTAGAAAGAAAATATAGATGTGTAGATGTGCCTGGGTGGCTCAGTAGGTTAAGTATCTGCCTTCAGCTCAAGTCGTGATCCTAGGGTCCTGGGATCGAGTTCTGAATTGGGCTCCTTGCTCAGGGGGAACCTGCTTCTCTACCTTTGCCCCTCCTCCTGCTTGTGCTCTCTCTCCCAAATGAATAAGTAAAATCCTTAAAAAAATTTATATATATCTAGAATTCCCCCCAAATATAACAATAATATATTAATATGGAACACATGTTAAAATTGCATTCTACAGAGAGAAAAGGCTTCATCTTTTTAGGCACTTATGGCATATCTTACCAAATATAACTCCTTTACAAAGCTCTGGAGGAAACCACAATAAATTTTGGAAGGTAAAATTTTAGCCAGTCACATTCTCATATAGAATCTTAGCAAAAATAAACAAAAACAAAAAGCAAAAAACTCTGGAACAGCAACAGCAATAATAAAAGGTTAAACAGCCACTACCAACAACAGAACTGTCCAGCTTCATAGAAAAATTAAAACTTATCTGTTAAATACCACTGAGTTCCAATTATAAATTAAAATGCTGGTTATATACCAAGGTTGTCCAGAGTGTAGGAAAATGGCATGAATATATACTATTGTTGTACGAACTGATAGAGCCATTAGTGGAGTGCAGTGTGAGAGTACTTATCAAAATTAAACATGTACATACTCCTTGACCTAGGAAACCCACTCCCTGGAATCTATTATAGGGAAATATTTATTCATGCTGGCAATGATTTGAGCATAAGAATTGTTACAGCCTTTTTAATGTAATGTATTTTATGTGAATAAAAGAATATTTGAAAGAATAAAGAGACTAACTGTTGGTACCTTGAAAAGTTGGTTTGAGATAAGGAAGATAAGAGTATTTACATTTTTAGTTATATATTATATGTTATAATATACATTATATATTATATATTATAGTTATGTATTTCTGTATAAAATTCTGAAATTTTATAATTTTTATTTTTTTTAAAGATTTTATTTATTTATTTGACAGAGAGAGATCACAAGTAGGCAGAGAGGCAGGCGGAGAGAGAGAGACGGAAGCAGGCTCCCTGCGGAGCAGAGAGCCTGATGCGGGACTCGATCCCAGGACCCTGAGATCATGACCTGAGCCGAAGGCAGCAGCTTAACCCACTGAGCCACCCAGGTGCCCTGAAATTTTATAATTTTTAAAAACAATATAATAATGGTAGGGTTTTCTATTTTAGACTATTTAGGAAATAATCATGATATGATTTAAAAATATCATTATGATATGTGGTCAAAGATCTAGTCACATGTCAATTCAGACCCTTAAATGCCAACATTATACTAGAAAGAATGACAATATGTAAACAAAATATTCAGTAATAGAAATTGAATATGCACAACAAAGCGACTCTAAGAAAAATAAGGAAAGAATATTAAAAATGAAAGTTAACAATTAATGATTTAACAAATATACCCACACATGGGTCTTTGAAAAATTTGATAAAATGGAAAACACTTTAGAAGACTAGATAAAATGTAAATACTCAAGATTAGAAGTTAAAAAAAAAGATATAACTAAAGAGAGAAAAATTTAACCTAATATTTTTTATAACTTTTAAGTTACTTTATTTATGTGCTTTGGTGAAATCCATTGCTTTCAAATTCACAAAACTCATCCTTTTTCCTACACTATGACAAACCAAAATAAACCAAAAGCCAAGATCTACTAAAGGTTCCAGGACCTGATGATATACAGAAAAGATCTTTCAAAATTTTAAGGACTGTATAGTTCATAAAGTAAATGAAACCTAAAACAAATGGAAAGCCTTACAATCTTTTTATGATTATTATTATCACTATTGCTCAAAAACCCATTTTACAAATGTGTATTTGAAAAATTTGGAAGAAAAATTTTAGGTCAATCCAAGTAGTCCTATGCCTAAGGAAGACATATTCTGAGAATATAAGGAGAATTTAATATTATAATGTTCCTTAATAAAATAAAGCATGTCAATAAGCTACAGTATATTTTCTAGATCAAGGCAAACACTTGGCCCCTTGGAAAACAAACAAACACACAAATAAAAAACCACCCAGAAACAAAACAAGTCATTTGTTGCAGTACTACATCAGTTCCCAATAAAAATTCTCAGTACACTAGAAATAAAATGGTACTTTCTTAATATTATAATGAGTATCTCAACCAACAGCTGCATCATTCCTCAGAGGAACACTAGATACCCTGTAAAGAATATACTATAGTAATGAATAATAGAATCATACCCTCTCTGGCAGCTGGTGAGTTCCTACTCAAGAATTACTTCTTCTTCCCTCTGCTAATATAATCTCAATATGATTCAGGCACCAAGTGGTCATGTACTTTGTAAGTTGCTGGGTCCCTCTCCAGTCCCAGAGTCTAAACTTTGACAAACCTGAGGCAATCTTGGTAATACTCTGTTTGCCTGGGCAAAGATTGCCCTGGAAAAGAGCAAATGATAACATTCTAAAATGAAATGTGAGATGCCTTCTTGTGGGTCTTCTGGGGAAATGGGCAAAATTGATGAACGAAAGTCTCTGTATTCTGGTTTTAGTATGTTTTGGTGGGAAGATGCCAAACCTGATAGTAAGGCATCCTCTTACAACCCTGGGGAACGGTCAGCTTCCTAAACGTGGCAGAGAGGAAAGATGGAAAGAATCTGGATTTTTTTTTTTTTTTTAATTTTTAGAGAGAGAAAGAGAGAGAGACCGAGAGAGAATCTCAAGTAGCTCCATTGGGCTCAGTGCAGAGCCCAGTGTGAGGTTCAATCTCATGACCCTGAGACCATGACCTGAGCCAAAATCAAGAGTTGGACACTTAACTGACTGAGCCACACAGGTGCCCCAGAATCTGACTTTCTAATGATGTTGCAGAGATACAAGAACCATTCCTGGACTAATCCTATTTTAAGGTTATTTGAAGTGAAATAGTCAATCTTATTTACTGTTTAAGCCACTTTTATGTAGGATTTCTATAAAGTAGAGCTGAAGCCATTGATAGACCATGTTTACCAAAATTATTAACATGTGTTTTGGAGTTAGGACAAATTAAATAAAACTGGAAAAGAGACAAAAAGGTGTCTGAGATTTTGACAGGAAATCTTTAGCTTTAGAAAAGGAGGGAAAGCATGATTGACATTGGCCCATAGTATTACTGTCTCCTTGGAAAACTCAAGTGCTGTCTGGTGAGTGCCCCGGAGACTGCCCCTTGATGGGGCCAGTGCAGTCATTCATCAGGGCTACTTTTGTAACAAGACTTTTGTTTAAGCACCAGATCCTTCTCCAACATGGTTAAAGCCTTTTGTTTTAGATGTAAACCTGACCGATGGATCTCAATTTTAATAGAACCATTTGAATTTAGAAGCCAATACTATGTCTGGAATGTAAGAGTACAGTAGAATTACAGCTCAGCGAATTTTCACCAAGCGAGAAACTGCAACCACAGTACAGAACAGGAAACAGAAGGTTACTGGAATCTGCGAAACCATCACAGTAATTTATTTCTCTACTGCTGATGAGCGCTTGGGGAATTTTTTTTTTTTTTTAAGTATTTATGTTAAACTAATTTTAGACTTATTACAAAGAGTGCCTGTATACCTTTCATTCAGTGTTCCCCAATGTTAATGTCTTACATAACCATAGTACAGTTATCAAAATGACATTAACATTGGTACTATACTGTTAACTAATTAGATTCTATTCACATATTACCAGTTTTTTGATTCAAGTTCTTTTTGTGTTCCAAAATCCAATCCAGAAATCCTCATTGCATTTAGTCATCCCGTCTCCTTAAACTCCTTCAATTTGTGACAATTCCACTGTCTTTTCTTGCCTTTCGTGACTTTGACATGTGTCTTGCATCCTCAAGTATTTCGTGGAATGTCCATCAACATCAGTTTTTGTGATGTTTTCTCATGCTGTGAATGAGACTACACATTTTGGAGAAGAATACCACAGAGGCGATATACCTTCTCAGTGTATCCTGTCAGAAAGTACAACAAAGTTACTATGTCTCATCACTGGTGATGTTGACCTTGATCATTCAGTCAAGGTGTTGTTTGCCTGGTCTCTTCACTAGAAAGTCTTGACTTCCCTATTATAATTAATAAGTATTCTGTGTGGAGATACTTTGAGACTATGCAAATACCCAGTGTTTCCTTAAATATCACTCACTATTTTTTTTTTAAGATTTTATTTATTTATTTGACAGAGAGATCACAAGTAGGCAGAGAGGCAGGCAGAGAGAGAGAGGAGGAAGCAGGCTCCCCACTGAGCAGAGAGCCCAAAGCAGGGCTCGATCCCAGGACCCTGAGATCATGACCTGAGCTGAAGGCAGAGGCTTTAACCCACTGAGCCACCCAGGCGCCCCCCTATCACTCACTATTTTTAACATCATCAGATAATTGTGCCAGCAACTATCACTATGATGCTCTAATGTTGATTTTCCATTTTAAAATTTCTTCCACATGTATGAATCGGAATTTTTCTGTATATATTTTATATCAATGTGGACACATAGATATTTATTTCATTCTTTAACTTACAGTCCAATGCTAATGTTATTGTTCCAATGGTCCCAGCTTTGGCCACGGGGAGTTCTTTCAGATTTATGTCTGTGTCCTTTCAATGTGTCCCCATCTTTTCTTTCTTTCATTCTACATCTTCCTAATCATAAATTTATCCCAATTCTTCTGATTCCAGTCCAGCACCACAAAGTTTACCCAAGCATTCCTTCTTTGTTTATTTGTAATGTACAAATGTATTTGTTAAATGGGTGACAAATTTACCAACTATAGCACAATGTTTGCCTTTAGTTTTTCCCATTTTTAACTGGGAACTGTCTCATTGTTGAGTTAAGATTCTCTTGTCAGGTAAATGACTTGCAAATATTTTTTCCTAGTCTGTGGATCACTTGCTACACAAAAATTCTTAATTTTGATGAATCTCATGTTATCTGTGTTTCCCATGGTCACTTGTGCTATATGTGTTGTATCTAAGAAGGCTTTGTTTAATCCAAGGTTACAAGTATTACCTCTCTGTTTTACTTGAAGATTTTTAGAGGTTTTGTTCTTGCATTTGGTTCTATAACTTATTTTGGGTTAATGTTCATGTTCGTGTAAAGCAAAGCATCTAACTTCATTCTTCAACATGTAGCTATCCAGTTGTCCCAGCACCATTTATTAAAGAGACTGTCCTTTCTCTCATTTAATGGTCTTGGCAACCTTGTTAAGAAATCAATCCACCATAAATGTAAGGATTTATTTCTGGACTTGTGATTCTGTTCAATTGATTGATATGTTTATCCTTATGAAAATAGAACACTGTCTTGATTATATAGCTTTTTGTAAGTTTTGAAGTTGAGATGAGTGAGTACTTTAGCTTTCTTCCTCTGTTGCACTTTTTAAAAATATACATATATTCTCTATTTCAATATGAATTTTAGGATCAGCTTACCATTTTCTGTTAAAAGTCATTATTGATATTCTCCACCAGCGTGATACACTTGTTACAATCAATAAACCCACACTGACACATTATATTCACCTGAAGTCATCGTTTATATTCTGGTTCACTCTTGATTTTGTACATTCATTGACTGGGTTTGGACAAATGTAGAATGACATGTATTCACCATTCTGGTGTCATACAGAGTATTTTTCACTGTCTTAAAAATCTCTGCTCTGCCTATTTAGCCCTCCCCACTTCTCCAACCTCTGATAATCACTGAGATTTTTACTGTCTCCATAATTTTGCCTTTTCTAGAATGTTATAAAGCTGGAATCCTACAGTATGTAGCCTTTTCCGATTGGCTTCTTTCCATTAGTAAAATGCATTTAAGATTCCTCCATGTCCTCTCATAGCTTGATAGTTCATTTCTTTTTAGCCCTGAATTATACTCCATGGTATGTTTACCCATTCACCTACCGAAGGACATCTTAATAGTTTCAAAGTTTGGTCAATAACGAACAAAACTACTACAAACATCCTTGTACAGATTTTTGTGTGGACATGTGTTCAACTCGTTCAGATAAATACAAAGGAGCGTGATTGTTGGATCTCATGGCAAGAGTATGTTTAATTTTATAAGAATTTTACCAAACTGGGGCACCTGGATGGCTCAGTGGGTTAAGCCTCTGCCTTCAGCTCAGGTCATGATCTCAGGGTCCTGGGATCGAGCCCCGCATCAGGCTCTCTGCTCAGCCTGCTTCCCCCTCTATCTCTGCCTGCTGCTCTGTCTACTTGTGACCTCTCTCTCTGTGTCAAGTAAATAAATAAAATCTTTTAAAAAAAAGAGAGAATTTTACCAAACTGTCTCTCAATGTGTACCATTTTGCATGCCCACCAGCGATGAATGAGAGTTTCTGTCCCACAGGCTAGTCAGCATTTGGTGTTATGGCTGTTGCAGAATTTGTCCATTCTAATAGGCATGTAGTGGTATTTCATTGCTGTTTTAATCTGCATTTTCTTGATGACATATGAGCTGGAGTGTCTTTTCATATGTTTATTTTCCATCTGTATATTCTCCTTGGTGAGGTAACAGTTCTGATCTTTTACCCATTTTAAAATTGGGTTTTTCTTTTCCTTTTTTTTTTTTTAAGATTTTATTTATTTATTTGACAGACAGAGATCACAAGTAGGCAGAGAAGCAGGCAGAGAGAGAGAGGAAGAAGCAGGCTCCCTGCCGAGCAGAGAGCCTGATATGGGGCTCAATCCCAGGACCCTGGGATCATGACCCGAGACGAAGGCAGAGGCTTTAACCCACTGAGCCACCCAGGTGCCCGGGTTTTTGTTTTCTTAATATAGAGTGTAAGTAAGAGGTTTTTTTGTTGTTGTGTTGTTTTTTATAAATTTTAGGTAATGTGCCTAATTGGATATATATTTTGCAAAAATTTCTTCAGACTTTTAATTCCCTTAACAATGTCCTTAATAGAGAAGAAGGTTTTGATTTTAATGAAGTTCAATTTATTATTTTTTTCTTTCATGGATCATGCTGTTAGCATTGTATTTAAAATATCATCACTCAACCCAAGATCACCTAAAATTTCTACTATATTATCTTGCAGAAGTTTTATAGTTTAGCATTTACATTTAGGTCTGTGATCTATTTTGAGTTAATTTTTGTGAGGGATATAAGCTCTGTGTCTAGATTATTATTTTTTCTTCTCATGTGGCTGTCTAGTTGTTCCGGCACCATTTATTATAAAGTCTCTTGTTTATTGTATTGCCTTTGCTTTTTTGTTAAAGATCTGCCAGCTGTATTTATGTGGGTCTACTTCTGGGCTCTCTCTTCTGTTCCAGCAGTCTGTGTTTCTGTTCTCTCACTGATACCACACCATCTTGATTATTATTGTTTTATAGTGAACCTTGAAATCAAATAGTGCCAATTCTCCAATTTTTTTCTTTTCTCTCAATATTGTGTTGGCTATTCTGGATCCTTAGTCTCTCCTTATAAACTTTAGAATCAGTTTTTTTGTCGTTGTTACTTGTTTTGTTACAAGTAACACTCTCTGTAAGTTATCCACAAGATAACTTACAGGTAATTTGGTTTGTATTATATGAATCTATAGTTTAAGTTAGGAAGAACCAACATCTTAATAATATTGAGTCTTCCATCCATGAACATGGACTATATCTCCATTTCTTTCTTTCTATTTTGATTTCTTTTATCACAGTTTTATAGACTTCCTCATATATACCTTATATGTATTTTGATAGATTTATACCTAATATTTTCTTTGTGAAGGTGTTCATGTAAATGATACAGTGTTTTTAATTTCAAATTCCATTTGTTCATTGTTGTTATACACAAAAGCAATTGGCTTTTGTATATTAGTTTTGTATCATGCAACCTTGCTATAATGACTTATTAGTTCCAGGATTTTTTTACGTTTTTTTGTTTGTTTTTAGACTTCTTCATAGACAATCATGTCACCTGTGAACAAGAAAGTTTTAGTTCTTCTTTTCCAGTCTGTGTAGTTTTCATTTCCTTGTCTTGTCTTACTAATTAGCTAGAAATTTTGGTACAATGTTAAAAAAGAATAGTTAGAAAGGTTTAATGGGTTGTTATTAAGTGAGAGTTTATCATTTATTTCAACAAACACTGATGGGGTGGTTATTATGGCTATATGTGCATCACAAAGATGAGTAAACTGCTGTCCCCGTGGACAGCCAGGGCTTCTGTACTTGGATGACTAAGGACCCTGTGCTCATGCTTTTAAAAAAAAAATTTATTTAATTTCAGTTTAATTAATATATACTGTATTATTAGTTTCAGAGGCAGAATTTAGTGATTCATCAGTTGCATATAACACCCAGTGCTCATTCCATCAAGTGCCCTCCTTAATGCCTGTCACCCCAGTTACCCCATTCCTCACCTACCTCCCCCCAGCAACCGTCAGTTTGTTTCCAAAAGTTAAAGTCTCTTATAGTTTGCCTCCCTCTCTGTTTTTATCTTATTTTACTTTTCCTTCCCTTCCCCTATGTTCGTCTGTTTTGTTTTTTAAGTTCCACATATGAGTGAAATAATATGGTATTTGTCTTTCTCTGACTTATTTCATATATATAAATCACACTGTCTTTATCCATTCATGTTGATGGATATCTGGGCTCTTTCCATGTTTTGGCTATTGTGGACATCGCTGCTATAAATATTGGGATTCATGTGCCCCTTCAAATCACTATATTTGTATCCTTTAGATAAATACCAAGTAGCGCAATTTCTGGGTCATAGGGTAGCTCTATTTTTAACTTTTTGAGGAATCTCCAAACTGTTTTTCTAGAGTGGGTGTACCAGTGTGCATTCCCACCAACACTGTAAGAGAGCTCCTCATTCTCCACATCCTTGCCAACAGCTGTTGTTTCCTCAGTTGTTAATTTTAGCCATTCTGACCAATGTGAGGTAGTATCTCATTGTGGTTTTTATTTGTATTTCTCTGATGTTAAGTGATGTTGAGCATTTTTTCATGTGTCTATTGGCCATTTGCATGTCTTCTTTGGGGAAATGTCTGTTCTTATCTTCTGCCCATTTCTTGACTGGATTATTTGTTTTCTGGGTGTTGCGTTTGGTAAGTTCTTTATGGATTTTGGATTCTAGCCCTGTATCTGATATTTGCAAATATCTTCTCCCACTCCATAGGTTGCCTTTTAGTCTCATTGACTGTTTCCTTTGCTGTGCAAAGGCCTTTGATCTTGGTGAAGTCCCAATAGCTCATGTTTGCTTTTGTTTCTGTTGTCTTTGGAGACTTCTGTCTAGAAGAAGTTGCTGCCACGGAGATCAAAGAGATTTTGCCTGAATTCTCCACTAGGATTTTGATGGGTTCCTATCTCACATTTAGGTCTTTCACCCATTTTGAATTTATTTTTGTATATGGTATAAGAAAGTAGTCCCAGTTTCATTATTCTGCATGTGGCTGTCCAATTTTCCCAAAACCATTTGTTGAAGAGACTTTTTTCCATTTGATTTTCGTTCCTGCTTTGTTGAAGATTAGTTGACCACAGAGTTGAGGGTCCATTTCTGGGTTCTCTATTCTGTTCCATTGATCTATGTGTCTGTTTTTGTGCCAGTACCATACTGTCTTGATGATTATAGCTTTGTAATAGAGCTTGAAGTCCACAATTGTGATGCCTCTAGCTTTGGTTTTCTCTTGCTAGACACATGTGTTTTTGCCTCACCATTATCTATCTAGCTATTCTGACTAATTTCAGTAGTGTTATCAAGATCTCAGTCCACATCTGGGACACCCCTGAATGTGGAAGGCACAGGGAAGATTATATGTGCCATCAACAACCCAGGATATTTTATTTTTTAAAATATGTATTTATTTATTTTAGAGAGAGAGTGAGAAAGAGCCTGTGAGAGACAGAGAGAGAGAATCCTAAGCAGACTCTGCTCTCAGTGCAGAGCCTAGTGATCGGACCTGAGATCATGACCTGGGCCAAAATCAAGAGTTGACCACTTAACTGACTGAGCCATCAGGATCCCCAGCAACCCATGATATTTTCTTTGTAGAAAAGATGCATTGAAATTTTCATGAGATCCTTCTTTCAATCAAAGATGTAGAAAGTTGGAAATAGAGCTGGTATTGGCTTTGTACAAACACCTTGCCAATGGTTGTTTGGTTTCTTTGTATGTTTGTTTTCTCAGTTTATGTGTATTTTTATTTTCATAATTATCTTCAAGTTCTCGCTCTTCTTTCTCCCCTTAACAAATAACAGCCATCCCTTTCTTATATCCTTTAGGAATAACCTTTTCTAGCTGTTGTGCTTGCTCTTAAAAATTATATTCTTCCTCAGGCATACCTGGGTGCTTTAGTCAGTTAGGCATCTGATTCTTAATCTCAGCTCAGGTCTTGATCTCAGGGTTGTGAATTCAAGCCCTACACTGGGCTCCGGGGGAGGAGGAGGGGGAGGGGAAGGAATTTCCTCTGTATGAGACTGCCATGTTACTCCCAGTGTTTGTGAAGAGGGTGCCTGGGCTCCTCCCTCCCTCTGCTCTGCTTGTGTGCCCCCCCTCCCCCTCTCAAATAAATAAATAAAATCTTAAAAAAAAAAGACAAAGACATGAGGATGTATATCAGTCAATCACTGACATACTTAATGGAAAACATTATTTTGAAATATATATGTATACCCATATATATCCACATGCTCCACCTCCCCCTACACACATCTGATTAATGTCTACTCTCATAGAATTCCTGTGAAAAATTATGTAAACATGGGTTTTCCAAAGTCCTTTCTTATAGCTTTAGTTTTACATATGGCCATTGAAACTCTCCTTTTAAAAATATGTGTTTTGTAGTGACCTACATGATTACACATAAGGGAGAAATTATTTTATGTTAATTTTAAATAATGGCCAATAATCGAGGCAGGAGTAGAGAATAAGTTACACCTTAACTAGCATTTTCATTTCTTCGAAAGAACAACAAAGGAGTTTATGCACCCTGTTTTGAAAAGCTTATGGTAACACAGACAAGAAACCTGGGGAGGCAGGGACTTGGAGGCAGGGATTGCGGTGTAGTTCACCAGTGAGCACAGACCTCTCTCCACCAGGGATTAATTTTCAGATGAGCTGATCACCAGCCAGAGCAGGGAGATTCCGAGGGTGCCTTATAGGGAAGAAAAATCAGGTTCTGGGTTCTAGGCACCTAGATGTTTGCCTCTTTCCGGTCCTGTGCTCATTTGGTGGTACCAGTTTGTGAGGGATTTTGTTGAGCTTTTCTATTAGTATTTCCCCCTCTCACTTCAGTAAAATGTAAAATAAACTTACTGGGTTCTAAAACCATGTTCATAAGTAAATGATGACAGAGAGACAAAAGGCAGACAGTGCTGCACCGGAGAGCAGGGAGAAGGGTGAGGGTCCAGCCTTCCCTAAGTCTTTCTATGATCCTCCTTAAAATGACTAGTAAACACAGATGAAAATACTCAGAAGGGGAAAAAAAATTTTTTTTTAAAGATTATAAAGCAAAGAGGCCAGCAACAACTATGTGACACAAAATGTTCTGAAGCCACTTCCCTGCTCTCACTCTCCAAGCTGTTTTGGCTTGTTTTCAGCTTCCAGGGTATGGCTCAAAGGCACCTCTGTGTCTTGGAATCTTGTCTGTGCCAAGAACCCTTGGTCCAGAATGCCTCTGGGAGCCTGGCTGCGTTCTGGGGAACTGGCATAGGCTCTGGTGACTACAGAGAGGAAAAATATTTTTTTTATTCCAAAACCTTTTTCCTCCCCCTCAACTGGTTCTATCTCTTTCCATTTTCTTCACAGTTTGACATATCCTGAAGTAGGTGAAAAGCAAAAGTAACACAGAATAGTGAGAAAGAATTTTCCGAAGTCTGGAGACCAAAAAAATTAAAGGAAGAACATGAGGGAGCTTTACTAAAGCTTCCAATGAATCCTTCTGATCTCTGTTCCCATATAACCCCTTCAGTCATTGCTCCTGTCAACACATAATTTTCTCTTCATCTGAACTCTTACCATTCTTATGGTCTTCATCATTTATGCTGATTCTTTAGATTTTTACTCCAGGATTATCCTTAGAGAGTTCAGGTTTTCATGGTCTCATCCTAGCATTGCATTTGCTTCTCATAGTTCACACTCCATCTGTTGAAAGCTACCCGTAAGTGCCCCTGTCTTGTTTAACTCTTCCAAAGCACAGCATTATAGAATCCCTGCATAAACATGGCTGAGAAAGTCATCGTAGTCCTTCTTCGCCTCCTGGAAATCACATAATAGCAACAGATGAACAATAAAAACCTCTAGAAACTCTAGTTTTATCAAACACAGAAGGCAGTTAAAAAAAATGGGATTTTGGAATTACAAGCAATTGTCAGAACTCTCTTGGGAGATAGTAAATCTATGAAATACCAAGACTAAGAAGGAGCCCATGGCAGCGGAGCTCAGAGGATAATAATAAAATTATAGTGACTGGAAGTGAGGGGGCTCACCACTTTTTGGCCCAAAAAAAAAAAAAAAATCAGCTTTAGTTGATGTCAACAAGCTATTGACAGAACTTCACCTTTCACTGTGTTTGACCCAGAGAATCGGAGGATTTAGAGCTAACAAAAAATTCATACAGAGGAGTCCTATTTGTAGACAGCTGTCTATCTTTGTGGAAGATGAATAAAGATGCATTGTGTAGTAAAAATTCGAAGTTACTCTGGCTACAGCTTCCACTTTCTCCCACCAAATGTCTAGAGACACGGATCCAAAAATAGGTAACTCGTTCAGTGGCAGGGAATGTGAAAAGAACTAGCCCAGCAAACATACAAAATTCTTAGGTGAAATCATAGGCGAAGAACAGCATCAAAACTTACCCCACAAGGAACAATTACAAGAAAATGATGACATGGTGAACATTTGACCTCAAATTTGTCCAGTAAATAAAAAATTAATTAGTTATTTAATTAAACAATATCCTTTAAAAATTTAGACCCCTAGTCAGTAATACTAGAACTCAGAGAAATATCGAAATTGCAGTTGGAGGAGATAAAAACTGTCCTGGTAGATGGGGCGCCTGGGTGGCTCAGTGGGTTAAGCTGCTGCCTTCGGCTCAGGTCATGATCCCGGGGTCCCGCTGCTCGGCAGGGAGCCTGCTCGGCAGGGAGCCTGCTTCCCTTCCTCTCTCTCTGCCTGCCTCTCTGCCCACTTGTGATCTCTCTCTGTCAAATAAATAAATAAAATCTTTAAAAAAAAAAGAAAAAAAAAAGAAAAAAAAAACTGTCCTGGTAGAACTCAGGAAGAAGTAGAAGAAAAACTAAAATCAGAATAGAGATGAAGATGAAAATTCAAGGATCTCTATCCAGGATACACTGTGGAAAATAGAGTAAAGGAAATAAATAATAGAAATGAGACATATAAATGAAATGTATTTGAACTAGCAGACTAAAACAACTTTAAAGGTCAGAAATAAAATGATAGGGAAAGCAAACAAAAATTAAAAAAAATAACATGGATATCATTGGAATCTCTGAAGAAAGAAACAAAAACAGAATGGGAAATATCTTATTTTTAAAGAAATAAAGAAAACTTCTCCAAAATAAACCTGTCTTAAGTTCTTATGTCAGGAGACAGTAAACACTGAGCAACAAAGAAAGAGGGACACCATCATAACTAAGCTTACAATTTCTACATTTCAACAAGTGGATCATTTGCGTGGTCGAGCGAAAACATTCCATGTACAAATGAGACAAGATATAACAATCTGGCTGTCTGCATACTTCTCTCTCCCTCTCTCTTTAGAGAGAGTGTGTGTGAGCAGGGGGAGGGGCTGAGGGAGAGAGGGAGAATCTCAAGCAGGCCCCATACTCAGTGCTGAGCCTGCCCCAGGGATCAATCTCATGATAATGAGGATGACCTGAGCTGAAACCGAGTTGGACCCTCAAACCACTGAACCACCTACGCACCCTTGTCTGCATATTTCTCTACAGCAATGTACAAAGTCAGAAGTCAGTAGAGCAACACATAAAAGATATTCAGTAAGAGGAAGAGGCCTATATTTTATATTATTTTATATTAATATTTATATTTTTTATCCAGATAAATTTACCTTCAAGAATAAAGTTTTAAGTATATAAAACCTAAGCTTCTTTTAAGGAAACTACCAGTAGATGATCTTCAGCCAAGAGAAGAGTGGGAAATACATGGCAACAAAACTGGTGGTCAGCATTGAATTTATTTACTCGTAAGACTGAGGATAAAACAAATGTGGGTAGAATGGGAGTGTACACACACACACCCATATATAGATGCATCCTCTGAGAATGTAGATATTAGGTGCCAAAAAAATTGGGGAGGTGAAAGAGGGTGGGTACATTTCTGCGTTGATTAATTTGTGATAGCTCAGGGTCAGAGATTGATAATAAATGTTAATAATTCACATAAGGGAAGTAGAGGTTTTTTTAATAATACAAAGTAAAACAACAAAGTTGAAAATACTGATAAAGAAGATAAAGTGAAGGAAAGAAGGTACAGGAAAAATACAGGAAAAATTCTATTGTTCATATTAGGTAACTATTAAATGTTGCATAAAGAAATATACATCTACTTTATCCATTCATCTGTTGATGGACCTCTGGGCTTTTTCTGTATTTTGGCTATTGTGACATTGCTGCCATAAACAAAGATGTGATACACACACACACACACACACACACACACGTATGCACATGCACAATGAAATATTACTCAGGCATCAAAAAGAATGAAATCTTACCATTTCCAACAACATGGATGGAGCTAGAGGGCATTATGCTAAGTGAAAAAAGTCGGTCAGAGAAAGATAAATACCATATGCTCTCGTATGTGAAATTTAAGAAACAAAACAGATGAACATAGAAGAATGGAAGTGAAAGTAAAAATAAGATAAAAACAGAGAAACCATAAGAGACTCTTACTTATAGGAAACAAACAGGGTTGCTGGAGAGGCGGTGGGGGCGGAGAGGGGGTAACCGGGTGACGGGCATTAAGGCGGGGACTTGATGGAATGAGCGTGCGTGTTATATTCAACTGATGAATCACTAAATTCTACCCCTGAAATGAACAATACAGTATATGTTAACTAAATTGAATTTAAAGAGAAGGAAAAAAATATAGATATAAAGACATATCATTTTAAAGGTGTCAAGTATTATCTCACTCTGGTTTTGATTTGTATTTCCCTGCAATTAGTGATGTTGAGCATCTTTTCATGTGTCTGTATGTCTTCTTTGGAAAAAATGTCTATTCAGGTCTTCTGCCCATTTTTTTTTTTTAATTTCTTTTCAGCGTAACAGTATTCATTGTTTTTGCACCACACCCAGTGCTCCATGCAATCCGTGCCCTCTCCAATACCCACCACGTGGTTCCCCCAACCTCCCACCCCCCGCCCCTTCAAAGCCCTCAGATGGTTTTTCAGAGTCCATAGTCTCTCATGGTTCACCTCCCCTTCCAATTTCCCTCAACTCCCTTCTCCTCTCCATCTCCCCTTGTCCTCCATGCTATTTGTTATGCTCCACAAATAAGTGAAACCATATGATAATTGACTCTCTCTGCTTGACTTATTTCACTCAGCATCATCTCTTCCAATCCTGTCCATGTTGCTCCAAAAGTTGGGTATTCATCCTTTCTGATGGAGGCATCATACTCCATAGTGTATATGGACCACATCTTCCTTATCCATTCGTCCGTTTAAGGGCATCTTGGTTCTTTCCACAGTTTGGCGACCGTGGCCATTGCTGCTATAAACATTGGGGTACAGATGGCCCTTCTTTTCACTACATCTGTATCTTTGGGGTAAATACCCAGGAGTGCAATTGCAGGGTCATAGGGAAGCTCTATTTTTAATTTCTTGAGGAATCTCCACACTGTTCTCCAAAGTGGCTGCACCAACTTGCATTCCCACCAACAGTGGAAGAGGGTTCCCCTTTCTCCACATCCCCTCCAACACATGTTGTTTCCTGTCTTGCTAATTTTGGCCATTCTAACTGGTGTAAGGTGGTATCTCAATGTGGTTTTAATTTGAATCTCCCTGATGGCTAGTGATGATGAACATTTTTTCATGTCTGTTAGCCATTTGTATGTCTTCATTGGAGAAGTGTCTGTTCATATCTTCTGCCCATTTTTTAATATGATTGTCTGTTTTGTGTGTGTTGAGTTTGAGGAGTTCTTTATAGATCCTGGATATCAACCTTTTGTCTGTACTGTCATTTGCAAATATCTTCTCCCATTCTGCGGGTTGCCTCTTTGTTTTGTTGACTGTTTCCTTTGCTGTGCAGAAGCTTTTGATCTTGATGCAGTCCCAAAAGTTCATTTTTGCTTTTGTTTCCTTTGCCTTTGGAGACATATCTTGAAAGAAGTTGCTGTGGCTGATATTGAAGAGGTTACTTCCTATGTTCTCCTCTAGGATTCTGATGGATTCCTGTCTCAAGTTGAGGTCTTTTATCCATTTTGAGTTTATCATTGTGTACGGTATAAGAGAATGGTTGAGTTTCATTCTTCTACATATAGCTCTCCAGTTTTCCCAGCACCATTTATTGAAGAGACTGTCTTTTTTCCACTGTATATTTTTTCCTGCTTTGTCGAAGATTATTTGACCATAGAGTTGAGAGTCCATATCCGGGCTCTCTACTCTGTTCCACTGGTCTATGTGTCTGTTTTTATGCCAGCACCATGCTGTCTTGGTGATCACAGCTTTGTATTAAAGCTTGAAATCAGGTAACATGATGCCCCCAGTTTTATTTTTGTTTTTCAACATTTCCTTAGTGATTCGGGGTCTCTTCTTATTCCATACAAATTTTTGGATTATTTGCTCCAGCTCTTTGAAAAATACCAGTAGAATTTTGATCAGAATGGCATTAAAATTATAGATTGCTCTAGGCAATCTATATATAGACAATGTATAAATGTATAGATGTAATAAAATGTAATAAAATGTATAGACATTTTAACAATGTTTATTCTTCCAATCCAAGAGCACGGAATTGTCTTCCATCTTTTTGTGTCTTCTTCAATTTCTTTCATGAGTGTTCTGTAGTTCCTCGAGTACACTTCCTTTACCTCTTTGGTTAGGTTTATTCCCAGGTATCTTATGGTTCTTGGTGCTATAGTAAATGGAATCGATTCTCTAATTTCCCTTTCTGTATTTTCATTGTTAGTGTATAAGAAAGCCACTGATTTCTGTACATTGACTTTGTATCCTGCCACGTTAATGAATTGTTGTATGAGTTCTAGTAGTTTGGGGGTGTAGTCTCTTGGGTTTTCCATATAAAGAATCATGTCATCTGCGAAGAGAGAGAGTTTGACTTCTTCATTGCCAATTTGGATACCTTTTATTTCTCTTTGTTGTCTGATTGCTGTTGTTAGGACTTCTAATACTATGTTGAACAAGAGTGGTGAGAGTGGGCATCGTTGTCGTGTTCCTGATCTCAAAGGGAAGGCTGCAAGCTTTTTCCCATTGAGAATGATATTTGCTGTGGGTCTTTCATAGATAGATTTTATGAAGTTCAGGAATGTTCCCTCCATCCCTATACTTTGAAGTGTTTTAATCAGGAACGGATGCTGGATTTTGTCAAATGCTTTTTCTGCATCGATTGAGAGGACCATGTGGTTCTTCTCTCTTGTCATTAATTTGTTCTATCACATTGATTGATCTGCGAATGTTGAACCATCCTTGTAGCCCAGGGATGAATCCCACCTGGTCATGGTGGATAATCTTTTTAATGTGCTGTTGGATCCTGTTTACTAGGATCTTATTGAGAATCTTAGCATCCATATTCATCAGTGATATTGGTCTGAAATTCTCCTTTTTCGTAGGGTCTTTGCCTGGTTTGGGGATCAGGGTAATGCTGGCTTCATAGAAAGAGTCTGGAAGTTTTCCTTCTGCTTCAATTTTTTGAAACAGCTTCAGGAGAATAGGTGTTATTTCTTCTTTGAAAGTTTGGTAGAATTCCCCAGGGAATCCATCAGGTCCTGGGCTCTTGTTTTTTTGGGAGGTTTTTGATCACTGCTTAAATCTCGTTACTAGATATCAGTCTATTCAGGTTGTCAATTTCTTCCTGGTTCAATTTTGGGAGTTTATAGTTTTCCAGGAATGCATCCATTTCATCTAGGTTGCTTACCTTATTGGCATATAACTGTTGATAATAACTTCTGATTATTGTTTCTACTTCCTTGGTGTTAGTTGTGATCTCTCCCTTTTTATTCATAATTTTATTAATTTGGGCTTTCTCTCTTTTCTTTTGGATTAGTGTGGCCAATGGTTTATCGATCTTATTGATTCTTTCAAAAAACCAACTTCTAGTTTCATTGATACGTTCTACTGTACCTCTGGTTTCTACTTCATTGATCTCTGCTCTAATCTTGATTATTTCCCTTCTTATGTGTGGAGTTGGTTTGATTTGTTGTTGATTCTCCAGTTTTTCAAGATGTAGAGACAGCTGGTGTATTCTGGATTTTTCAATTTTTTTGAGGGAGGCTTGGATGGCTATGTATTTCCCCCTTAGGACCGCCTTTGCTGTATCCCATAGGTTTTGAACTGAAGTGTCTTTATTCTCATTGGTTTCCATGAATTGTTTAAGTTCTTCTTTGATCTCCTGGTTGATCCAAGCATTCTTAAGCAAGGTGGTCTTTCGCTTCCAGGTGTTTGAGTTCCTTCTGAACTTTTCCTTGCGATTGAGCTCCAGTTTCAAAGCATTGTGATCTGAGAATATGCAGGGAATAATCTCAGTCTTTTCGTATTGGTTGAGTCCTGTTTTGTGACCCAGTATGTGGTCTATTCTTGAGAAGGTTCCATGTTTCTGCCTGTTTTTTTAATCAAATTTTTTTGGTATTGAGTTGTATAAGTTCTTTATATATTTTGGATATTAAGATAAAGTAGGGACCAGCAAACCATAGCTTATGGGCCAAATCTTGTCAATTGCCTGTTTTTATGTGGCCTACAAAATTAGAATAGTTTTTCCTTTTTTTCTAACAGTTAAAAAAAAATTGAAGACAACAGTTCATGATAGCTGCAAATTGTAAAAAATTCAAAATTCGATATCCATAAAAGAGTTTTATTTGTACACAGACATACTCATCCATCTACATATTGTCCCTGGCTGCTTTTGTGTTATAATGGCTGAGCTGATTAACTGTGACAGAGACCCTGTGGCCTGTATTTTCCAATTGTAGTAAATTAGAAAAATGACAGATCTAATACGTAAAAACAAAATCTATTTTGTTTTGTTTTCTTTTCTTTAAAGATTTTTATTTATTTATTTGAGAGAGGGTGTGCAAGTGATTGGGGGGAGGGGAAGGAGTAGAGGGACAAGCAGACTCCCCGCTCAGGACTCAAACACATAATTCCCAGATCATGACCTGAGTGGACCAAAGGGTTACTCTCAGCAAAGCTCAGGTTTAGACACTTTCATAAGGGAATTTTAAAAAGCAAATAACACCAAGGCTATTTAAACTATTCTAGAGAACAGTAGACCAAAGAAAACTTTCCAGTTCTTTCTGGAAAGTGGGAATGCAATTGATAGTGAAACCTGATAAAGATGTTGCACGCACAAATGAAACTAGAATAATCTCAGTGATAAATAAGGATGGACCTGTGCTAAGAAACACGGTAGTGAGTGCAATCCAAAAGCATAGAAAGAATCATTATTTCGACAGGGGAATGAATTCTAGAAGTCCAAGAATAGTTCATTATTAAGAAATATGTTAAAAGAGAGGTTATAGTTTTGGGGGGGTGGAAATGATCATTTCCATACATGCCAAAAAGTCATTTGAGAAAATACAGTAGCCATTCTTCACGGACACATTCAGTTAAAGCAGGATGGATGGACACCTTTTAAACGCAGTAAATGTATATTCATTTCAATCCAGAAGTCAGCATCGCGCTCACTGGAGGTACATTAAGAGGTATTCCTCCTAAAATCAACATCAAAACAAGAATGCCACCACCTCTGTTATCCCTCAAAGTACCTGCATGGCTAGTCAATAAAATCAGACAAGATAAAGGAAAATGAGAAGCATAAACATTGTATAAATATAAAAATGAGAAGATAATATGATGGTACATTTGAAAATCAACCAGAACACTGAAAGAATGAGAGAACTCAGGGAAGTAAGGGGATAGAAACATTAATAAATGGAAACTAATAAATGTATTATGTACAAAAATCAAGCAGTTAGAACACATCGTGGGAAAAGCATTTAAAAGAGCAAAACAATATTTCTAGAAATAAAGTTAATTAAAAAAATATATATAAACCCATATGAAGAAAAATTAAGACATTCCTCAAATGTGAAGGCAAATAGGGACCTTTCAATAAATGGTGTTCGTATAATCCATCTGGGGAAAATTGTCGAACCCATAATGCATACCCAACCTCAGGATCAATTTCAAATGGAATTTTTTTTCACATTAAAGAAATGAAGTCCTAAAAGTTCTAGAGAAATAAAGGGCAGAATTCATTTATAAACCCAAAGTGGGAAAATCCTTTCTAACCAACAACTCCAAATTAAAACTGTAAAAGACAACATAAGAAAACAGGAAAGAAACACCCATGAGCAAATGCAAACAAAACAAAGCAAACACCGTGAATAAAGTCAGGGGGAAAGACCTGCAGCTCATATCACAGGCACAGAGATATTTTTCTTAATGTATAGCCACTTTGAGTCATTAATAAAAGACAAACCGTTGAAGAGAAAAAAATGAGGAATTGTTTAAATAGTTTATGTGCAAAAAACTTGCAAAAACCCTTAAATTTATGACAAGTGATCACCTTCACTCATACTAAAAATTGCATAGGTATACCATTTTTTTAAATTTATTTATTTGACAGAGATCACAAGTAGGCAGAGGCAGGCAGAGAGAGAGGAGGAAGCAGGCTCCCCGCTGAGCAGAGAGCCCAATGTGGGGCTCGATCCGAGGACTCTGGGATCATGACCCGAGCCGAAGGCAGAGGCTTAACCCACTGAGCCACCCAGGCGCCCCTATACCATTTTTTTAATGGATAGTGTAACCACAAATGCCAAAACTTCTAGCTCTTCACAGGAGAAGCTGAGGGGACGTAGGCACTCTCACACATTGCTGATGGAAACGTGTTGTCACAGAGCTTCCCCGCCACCGGAAGGGGCTGACCTCCTTGGGTTGTTGGCAGCTGGAGAGTTTCTGGCCAGTCAGACCTCCAAGGCTTGTTCCATTGTCCACAAGTCACTTTTGTGGGGCTCCAGATCCCTTCTGGTTTATCCCAAATGCTGATGGTTTTATTTACTGTGAGTGTTATGATACAAAAAAGCTCTCCTATAGGAAGTCCAGAAATGGTACAATTATGACAGAGGACAATTTGATAATACCTGTCAAAATGATAAATTTGTATAACTTTTGACCCATTTCCAGTTTGGGAATTAATCTTGTAGATACACCTGCAGACATGTTCAATGAAATACATTCACAGTCTCCAGCGTATCAGTACCTGTAATAGCAAAATATCGGAAAGAACCTAGATATCCATAACGAGTTTACCAGGGCTTAGATTATGATCATCTAAGCAATGGGCCATTAGGCAGTGAAACTAGAAAACAGACAGAGAGAGAGAAAGAGAGAAACTAGATGCTAATATGGAAAGATCTCCAAGTAAATTATTAATCAAAAAAAGGAGATGCAGAGCAGTGCATACAGTACGCTAACTTTTGTCTAAAAACAGAGATAAATAGTATATATTCATATTTGTTAGCACACACATTAAGAAACTCTTAATGATACATAGTAGACAACGCTTTCCTGGAGTAGGTGATGTTGAATTGACAGGTAAATGGGGATCAGAGTTAGAAGCAAGACATTCCACCATATGTATTTCTGTATTTTTAAACTGTTTTTGGTTTTTGAACGATTAAAATATATTACCATACCTGAAACTAAAGTGAAAACAACGCGGCAGTACCTATTTCCAAAGCAAGGAATTAGGACAAGCGATAGCATTGGTGAAAACGGCCGTCATGTCAACTTTAGACAGAAAGGAATGTGTATTGAGTCCGTCAGGGCATGTCCTGGTCAGGAGGTGGCAAATGTCCTCCTAAACAATTTTCCCCAAGCCACTGGTAATGGTGCACTGTGGTCTGACTTTTTTTAAAGACTTTATTTATTTATTTGACAGACAGAGATCACAAGTAGGCAGAGAGGCAGGCAGAGAGAGAAGAGGAAGCAGGCTCCCTGCTGAGCAGAGAGCTGGATGCGGGCTCGATCCCAGAAACCTGGGATCATGACCAGAGCCGAAGGCAGAGGCTTTAACCCACTGAGCCACCCAGGCGCCCCTGCAGTCTGATGTTTCAAGGAGATGAGAGAATAGGCCCTTTTCTGAGCGGTTTGCCTTCCCCTCAATCAGGTTCAAAGCAGCCTCATATTGATAATATATATTTTTTTTTAAACAAAAGCTAGAATTAATACCTTTTTTTTTTTTAAAGATTTTTCATTTATTTGACAGAGCGAGATCACAAGTGGGTGGAGAGGCAAGCAGAGAGAGAGAGAGAGGAGGAAGCAGGCTCCCTGCAGAGCAGAGAGCCCGATGCGGGGCTCAATCCCAGGACCCTGGGATCATGACCTGAGCTGAAGGCAGAGGCTTAACCACTGAGCCACCCAGGCGCCCCTAGAATTAATACCTTTGGATAGAAAGTTGAGTCAGTACCTTTCTCTAAGGCAATAGGATGGTGTGGAGATCCCAGACTCTAGGGGAGCCTACTGAGTATGAGTTCAGATTCTGTGTTTAAAGATTTTGTTTATTTATTTGAGAGAGAGAGAGAGAGAGAGCAAGAGAGCACAAGCTGGGGGAGCAGCAGGGGAGAGGGAGAAGCAGGCTCCCCACGAAGCAGGGAGCCTGACGCAGGGCTCAATCTCAGGACCCTGGGATCATGACCTGAGTGGAAACCAGATGCTTAACTGACTGAGCCACCCAGGCGCCCCAGATTCTGTGTTTAGAAACATTCCTACATTCCTATAAAATGGATCAGGAAGAGAGAAACCTTAATCTTACCCACCTCTGAGCACACCTAAGATTTAGCACGTAATGAGCATAGGGGAGCATGTGTACCACTTAGAACGTGCTCCTTAAATTATGTTCTGCAAGTCTTGTCATGGTCAATAATGTCTCCCCCCATGAGCCCACAAACACCTCGGAGCCCTACTGTACATTTCTTCTTTACTCACCATGGTGCCTAGAAATATGCTAGGTATGACCTGTTGCTGTTTTAAATTATCTTGGGGAGCAATCCCCAAACTTGTTTTTTGACCTTTTTGTTATTTTTCAAAGGACAATGAAACGTAAAGCTTACGATGACGGGTTGTGTCCTGGTTTTAAATTAGGACGGCGCGGTGACTGAAAGCACACGCCTTGGAATCACAGGGCTAGAGAACATGTCCCAGCTCTACCAATTACTTGCATCTCCATGTTTCAGATCCTTGCCCCAATCAGCTTAATGCTGGGCTCACCAGGGTGAGCTGCCAGTCGAAAAAAAGAACAGGTGCCAATTATATAGGTGCTATTATGTTTTTCTTTTAATATTTCACCATGATCCCCCTCAGACACATCTAGCACCCAGTAAAAAAGAGGAGAAAAAAAAAATCAGAATCCAAAGGCAAATTCCCCAAATCAATTCATACTATTTACATTGAAGGGAAAGCTGAGATTAATTTTTTTGGGAAAACTCCCATCTCGTCCACCAGACTTGGTAACATTTTCTAACTTCTGAGGCTCGTTATACTCTCTCCAAACTCTATCATACTTCAGTTGTATTTTAGGCCTTAGATCTTGGCTTCTAGAGGAATACTGTTTTTTATAAATAGCATAAGGTCACATGTTACAAAAGCCTGACAATTCCCAGGGGGATATTCCTGTGAGGGGCTGCAGCTGTCCCAGATTCTGCTGATGAAAGCTTCGCTTCTTTTCCTTGCCCCAATACCATTAAATGTTCATTTAGTAAATTTTATTTTACTGTAATAACAATTCACATTAAGTTCAGAAATGCGACCGTCTTGCTCGCTGCTGCTTTTGCCGTTCTCCAAACCTTCTGGTGAAAGGCCTTTATACAATTTGCCGAAAGGCGAGTCTTTGTAGAGCTGCCTCCCTGCTGCTTGAGTTCAGCACCTCGGAATAAATGTATGGTCCGTGATGATAACTTGAGCGTCATTAAGTGGAATTCTGCCCGAGCCGCATCTCTGGAGTCCCGGCTATCTGATTATGGACTTCTGGGGTATTCCTTGCCACCTCTTTTCAGTCTCAATCTGTTCCGAGTCCGTGGGGAGGCCACCGTGATGAAATGTTATCTCGAGTGAATGTAAAATTAAATAATCTACTGTGCCATACCAGCCTTGTATTATTAAATGTACCATAGTGGATGGGCCATCTGTCATGATAGAAACTGTTTTGATAAAAAATATATATGTCTGGGAGTTTAGAGCAAATTTTAAACCATAGTAAAAGATTTGTATCCCAGTGACACAGATGCCTAGTGTCTAGGTAAGTATCATTAGAAATAGACATTTACGTGTCTATCACTAGAAATATACGTCTGCGTCTACGTATAGGTCTGTGTCTTTGTGTATGTGTGTCTGGGTCTCATGTTCACCAGTTCTGTCATAGGGATAATGACATCTCATCGTGTAGGTATTACCCACTTCTCTACAGTGTAAAGATTGAATAAGAAAGTCAATTAAAACTTCATTTCTGTGTCTCGGTCAAAATGTAAAAAAAAAAAAAACAAAAAAAACCCAAAAAACGTATTAGGTGCTTTCAGGGCCTGGGTACACCCTTTTGCACACATGGCACCTTTAAAGTTCTACCTCTTGGTTTGGGGCAAAAATAATGGCCCAAGACTGGCTGGCAGAAGTAGCTAAATGGGGTAAACTTAGCAATATTAACTACAGTGACATCAGGAATCTTGGAGGGAAAAGGAGCTTAGATGTCATTTTTTTAGTCGAATGCCTTTTATATAAATAAGGTATACTTTCTTGACTCATCACCCTGTCCTTTGTTCCACTTTTCAGAGAGACTGTTGGCAGGGTTTTGTCTGATAGAAAGAGCTATAATGGGGACCTAACAAGGCATGTATTTTGGGGCATAGAGATTTGCTTCTTATTTAAATAATACATTACGATAACACTGAGTAGAACCAGTTTAGGACCACACATAAACCCTCAAAGTGGATTATTTTTATTTTACCTTATGCTCAACTAGGATTCTACTAAACCCAAAGCCTCCACCATTTTACTATAACGGCCCATTCCATAGTAGATATTGTATATCCCTTGAAAGTAAAGATAATGACTTATTCATCTCTGTTTTTCTATCAGTGCCTATGTAATGCTTTCCATATACAAGACTCCTAATAAACATTTAGTGGATATATTAATGGTTTCTTTAGAAAATCTTTCCAATTGTATGGATTATAATATATAATTCATATAATTAAAGGGATATTCTACTTGGTGTTATAGCTCCCTTGCAGAGTTGTGTTGTTTTTTTTGTTTTGTTTTGTTTTTTGTTTTTTTTTAAAGATTTTATTTTTTATTTATTTGAGAGAGAGACAGTGAGAGAGAGCATGAGCGAGGAGAAGGTCAGAGAGAGAAGCAGACTCCCCGCGGAGCCGGGAGCCCGATGCGGGACTCGATCCCAGGACTCCAGGATCATGACCTGAGCCGAAGGCAGTCGTCCAACCAACTGAGCCACCCAGGCGTCCCCAGAGTTGTGTTGTTTAATAAAGCATGAGATTCATGGAGTAATTGGAGTTTTCTGTTTTTCCATATGGCTTTGATGTAGGTAATTGCCATAAGGAATAGACAGAAAGATGAATTTAATTAATGCTTCTCTTTAGGGTCAGTTTTTCTGGAAGACTTTTTCAATGGTTAAGCATCAAATACAAATGTTACATGGCTCTTTCCTCCCAATATTTCTTTTTAAAGGTTTTATTTATTTATTTGTCAGAGAGAGGGAGAGCACAAGCAGGAGGAGCAGCAGGCAGAGGGAGAAGCAGACCCCCCACTGAGCAAGGAGCCCAATCCGGGGTTCGATCCCAGGACCCTGGGACCATGACCTGAGCCAAAGGCAGGCACTTAACCGACTGAGCCACCCAGACATCCCATCCTCCCAATATTTTTGCTATTGGTTTTAGTTTCTAAGTGATATATATTCATTAGGATGTTGCATTGTCAAATTCAATTTTCATTTACTAGCACCTAGACAACTGCAAAAATGTCTTTAAAAAACTAGCAATGCTAAGGATTGCGAAGGATGCAGAGCAACTGGAATTCTCAGATGTTGTTGGTTGTGATGCAAAATGGTACAACTACTTTGGGAAATAGTGTGGCAGTTTCTCATACAGTTCAATAATATGCATTTACTATATGACCAAGAAAAAATATTTTTAAGTTTTTATCTAAGAGAAATGGAAATAAATGTTACAGAAAAACCTATATGTGAATGTTCAGACTTTAAAAAAAAAGTGGAAACCACCCAAATGTCCCTCAAATGGTGGTATATCCCTACAATAGAATAACATGTGGCAATTTAAAAAGGAACAAATGCAAATAATAACAACTTGGGTAAATCTTAAAGGCATTGTGCTAAATAAAAGTCAGATTCAAATGTACCATGATTCCTTTTATAAGACATCCAGGCAAAGGAAAAACTATAGGGACTGGAAATTCATCAGTAGTTGGTCAAAGCTGTTTGCTGAGTGAGAGGGAGGAGATTTGAGCAAGGAATGACCCAAAAGGACCTGAGAGAAAATTTAGTCATGATAGAAATATTTATATAATTCTTGATTATAGTAGTGGTTACAGGACATTTGTCAAAACCCTTGGAATATATCTCTAAAAGCGGGTGAATTTTACTCTATGTAAATCCTACCTGATGAAACACAGAAAGATAGTTATGTACTATTATGCTGTTTGGTAATAGTGAATATTACACTGAATTTAATTATAGAAGGAAAATTGAGGGAAGACAAAAGGAAAGCTGAAATTCTGGCTTATTATTCTATGTAACAGATTTATCATTCTCTAAAAGATCATTTTAAGACTAAGGAAATAATCTATTTCCTAAGAAACAAGTATCAGTATTGTTTTTGGGCATGTCTTCCCTGGACATAGCCGCAGACTTTACTTCCAGGAAAGATAACAACACTAACACTCATGCCACTGTCTCCATCTGCCCTGCTCTCTCCTCCTGATTTTGTTAATTATTTATTTAATATTCTCAAGGTTTCTTTTGTTTACATCCTACTTTATAATAAGCTGTAAATTTTTAAGCGTTAATTCTGTATTAAAGAAGATACCATACACACACCCTCTAAATCTTATCTTCAATTCTTTATTTTCAGTAATTTCACCATTTGCTTAAATTTTGTCCTCCTATGGGTGGGTTTGGTTCTGTTTTGTTGTTTTGCAGTTACAGGGAGTACATCAGAACTGGGTGGTGTAGCGGTAATCCATGAATTTCTTTCACATTTTTGAACTCTGGCTTTTGCCTTTAGATTTGAATTACATCATTCTGGAGCTTCATTTTCTTTGTCACAATTTCTTTCATCCAGAACTTTGTTGAAAAATATCTGACTTCTGTCCCTGAACATTGCTGAAAAGTCTATTCTTTCTTCTTTGTGGTCACTTTTTCTGTTAGGGTTCCAGAGGAATTCTTTATTTTTCTTCAAAGTCCAATACAGCAAGATGTGTCTTGACTTACAGCATGCTTTTTCAATTTGCAAATTTAGAAAATTTTTTTTCCAAAATAAGTCTTTCCATGCCTTTGAATGTTGCTTCTTCTCAATTTGCTGGGTTTTTAAATTCATGGATGCCCAATTACCACACATAGGGTTATTCTTCTCTGGCTTCCATTCCTATGAGCTTTTCTCTCTTGCCTTAATTTCTACATTTTTCATAAGACTTCACTGTACTTACCTCAGAACTTCCTCTTTGTAATTGTCAATTATGTATGCCATGGTTCTTGCTGCTTCTAATTTATTTGTTCTTTAATGATACTTATTTTGTCCCTCATTTGTTTGTGTAGGCCTGGCATCTCTTTTCCTTTTCAAGCTAGATATATTAAGTTTGTGCTCTTGGGAAGATTTTCTATGGAATAAAATATGCATATGGAATTATGTAATGTGAATAAATCCTCTGAGGTAATTTGTCGGTTGCCAGAATTTACCCCATTTATGGGGAGGTGTGTCCCATTGCCATGAGAAGGATATTTTCGGCCTCTAGGTATCTCCCCCAGACTGATAGAAGGTTCTGGATCCTTGACATCCTTCTTGCAGTCTCTTTGGACCCTTCCCCTTCACTCCTTTCTCCCCAGCAGCTGTTGCCAGGAAGAGGAGGGAAGTCACACATAAGAATATCTTCTCAGAATGAATCTTTTAGACTCAGGTATTCAGGTATTGCTGAGAATGCTAAGGTTGGGTTGAACATCAGTGCAGTATTTGCAGGTGAAGGTAGTAATTATTGGCACCAGCTCCTTTGCATTTTGCCTCTAGGCCAAGTTCCTGCATTCGTTTCCTTGGTTTTTACTCCTTGACATTTAGGACATTGGGTCATCCTTTCATAGTGAGTCAATGTCAGGGATTCCTGCATTGCTGCTTGTAGGACACCATCATTGAACTGGATCCTGTTCTCCCATCTGGTTCTGCCCGACTCTTTAAAATACAAAGACAAAACAGAAGGAGCTGCACAGTTATTTCAGGTGCAGACCATAAACTCTAATGACAAAGTATCTTTCCTCAACAAGTCTTTGACCCCAACACTTGATATTGCCCTAAAAAATCTATTCGTTCCCTCCAGTACATAAAGTGTACGTGTGGTAGAGGGAACCATTAAAAAATTCAGAATGGCACCCTGAAAAATATGCCTTATTGTGTTGATATTTGTGAATGTCTGGGGACAATGTGCACACTACAAGTAGTTCCTTAAACTAGGAGGTCATCGGCACCTTATGCCCAGCACACTACATAAACACTTGAGCCAGACGCTTTCTTAGATATTCTCTGTTTTTACTGTTTTGACATGACCGCTGACAAAGTGCTTCTAGCTTCCAGTGTTAGGGCAAAACTTACACTGCTAAACCCTCTGGCAGCTGTATTTTCCCCGAGTTGCGATGCCATGTACTTTGAGAAGGCCACATAAAGACAGTCTTGTCACACATCTGGAGGTCACTGGTTCATCTGCTTAAGAAATCCCAAGGGAGGTGCTGAGCCTTGAATATTAATCTTGTAGAAAACTTGAGAGCCCTGAAGATTACATTGGAGACTGCTGGTCTAGTGGTGCACAGTGTCGATGCTCAGTCTATACTCCATAATTAATTAATTTTCCTTCTGGAACCTTACAAAGGCCTATGGCAGAAGCAAATAACAGGGTCATTTCCCTTAACCTCACCCTAGTGTGCTTTTCTATTAAGCTCAGAGAAATGAAAACAAACCAATGTATTATTCTTGGAATGAAAAATTCACATTTTGGGTTGATTTTGCCTGTGTGGCAAACCAAATTTAAGAGGGTACTTATAATCATATATGAAACCTGAAATGGATTTTCAGAGACAACTACTTTGCTCTGCCATTATCATTCCCCTCTAACACAGACTAACACAATAAAAATGTCAAATAATTGGTTGACGTTCTTCCTAGTTTTCAAAGATGCAAGCAGAGTTCATTATCATCTCTAGAAAGTGCTCTTAAATTCAACTTAACTTTGTCCAACTTTCTCCTTTGGTAATGGATTTCCAGAGCTGTGGAAGGGACAACTTTGTGCTTGGTTAGTGGCTGACTGTGGAGACATTAGTGAAAGGGGCTTACAGTAATACTCGCTTCTGTCCTTCAGCATTCTGGTCCCTTCATAAGCACCTGATGCTCTTGCTGTAGTCAGCAAGATAAGGATTGGAATTCTTTTGGCCAACCCCATAATGTTAACCAAGTTAAAGCTGGATGGAAGTGAGAGGAGGAGATAAGAGTTGCTTCTTCAAAGTCATGCTATACTTCTTCAAGGTCATGCTATATAGGCCATTATCTAAGTTATAGGCTGTATCCACCTGCTTCCTGGGGAAAAGAAAACGTAATCTCTTTTCAATGTGCTTAGGTCTGCAAGCTCTAAGACAATGGAGATGAATCTTTCAACTAGAAAAAAAAGTGTCTTCCTACCAAACAGGAAAGGTCCATCCAGGTCCCAGGCCCTCCCTAGTGTGCTGTGTTTGCTGGCTTCATGGGCCACTTGCAGCATCTTGGTTGAGGTAATATAAGAGGAGAATTCTGGCCTGGGTCTGCATATAAACCTGGTTGAGGAATGGCAGGGGGAGCTGTTATTGCTATAAAAAGAGAAAAAATCTTTCTCATTCACTTCAGAACTGCAGGAATGAAGAAAAAAAAAATTCACAAGACAACAGGCTGAATACAAAAAAATGCAATTATCTTTTATTCATTCATATTCCATTTAGTAAGAGAAAAATTATATGCTGTTGGGCTTGGTACCCTTTAAAACATTGAAAAATCGATCAATCAAATAAATTCGGTACTCCGTAATTTTGTAGCCGATGCCAAGGACGTACCATAGGGATTGCTTATGAATTCAGAACTATTTTTTCTAAGATACATTGCATTAAAAATATTTTGAAATGACTTGAAGCAATACAATATAATAAAAATAAATGTAGAAGGAGTTATTAAAACAACTGGGCAGGGGCTTTCTTTGGATGGAGAAAAGAATATATATATATATATATCCATCCATGCAAAGCTTGGCCCTGTTACATTTCAAATGTGGTATCAGGGCTTTATTTTTCAAAAGTAACTTCAAATAGAGTGAAGTCTGCTAAAGCCCACGGGTGGCCTTGTTGTACAGTGTCGAGAAGTTTTTGTCACATACTTCTCAGCCTGAGAATTCATTATGCAGAATCAACCACTCTTCCCTAGGCGGTGTCCATATTCCCCGGCAATTCTAAGGTCGGTCTCCAAGATGAAAGCCCGAGGCAGCTGCTCCATGGACTTACTGATCAGTGTAAGGTGGCATTTTTGCCCCTGTTTTGTCTGTCTGTCTGTCCAGCTATCTAGAGACGCAGTTATCCCTCTGTAAGCGACTGTCTTTGGGCGACACTGGTACACGTATTTTAACATACACATTTATCAGTTGCTTTTTGTGTTTTCCGCTATCAGTGTTTTAGCGTCTAAATGTATTTCTTTTTTTTTTTTTTTAAAGATTTTATTTATTTATCAGAGAGAGAGAGGAAGAGAGAGCGAGCACAGGCATACAGAATGGCAGGCAGAGGCAGAGGGAGAAGCAGGCTCCCTGCCGAGCAAGGAGCCCGATGTGGGACTCGATCCCAGGACTCTGGGATCATGACCTGAGCCGAAGGCAGCTGCTTAACCAACTGAGCCACCCAGGCGTCCCTCTAAATGTATTTCTAAGTTAACACTTTTTTGTGCTTTTTAGAAAGATTTTATTTATTTATTTATTTATTTATTTGCATGAGCAGGGGGAGGAGCAGAGAGGGAGAAGCAGACTCCCCACTGAGCAAGGGGCCCACTGTGGGGCTCTATGTGGGGCTCGATCCTTGGACTCCGGGATCATGACCTGAGCTGCAGGCAGACGCTTTACTGACTGAACCACCCAGCCGCCCCTGTTTTGTGCTCTTCTAATGCAAAACCCAACATACACAAATAGGAAGTACTATGTGATGATAAAGTACTCCTAAGCTTTGCAAGAATAAGCAGATTCTATTCAGTGTCACTTGAGTGGAAGTAGTACTCTAGTCCTATTCCAAAATTTAAGAAAATGTTAACTCATATATGTTACATTTGGGAATTCACTTTATTGGAGAGTTGATTATTCATCACGTATCATTTTTTAACTCTTTGGTAATTCATTTTACACTAATGTGGTATCTATTTAAATATTTATATCTTAGTGACTTACATCATTGGACAAACAATATCATGATAGTTGAAAAGTATTTCTGGGTTCTGTAAGGACAGAGCACAAGGGCTGTTTATGTTAATATAAGCAGGGACATTGTGGTTGTGGGAAAGTCACCAACAGAAAAATAGAGAGGAGAGAGCAGGGACTAATCGAGAGAGAACCCAGCATCATGGTGGGACACCGAATCCAGGAGGATGAGGGTAATAGAGAAAATTTCCTAGAGACATGAATGTGAGATTGGCCAAGGATTATAGAGGACAAGTAGCCTTCTTGATTGTTCAGTAATGTAACAGCAATATGCATCCTCGGGCCATCAGTAGTATCTTGTACACGTATCTTTAGTCCAGTGTTACTCTGGAAATCGAAGGCACCATGACTTTTTCCCCATAAAAAGATAGAAAGTTGAAAGGAAGAGCATCTTGAGGAAATCAAGTGTGGAGACTGAGAACAGAAGCAGGATATAAAGCTAGGTAAGCGGGAGAAATACCCTACCTCAAGAAATTCTCAGCAAAAATAGATGAGGGGCCTGGGTACTCTACATGGGACAGGGGTGTAGGCCAATATTCATTACATTGTAAAATATTTAAAAGCCTTTAGAGCACCCAAAAGTGTGTGGGTTACGTTATCTTAAAAGCCCTAGTAAAATTCTATTCAGGGGAACACAAAAGCCTCTCAAGGCAGAGAGACGTTGATTGTAACTAAAGTAAAACCCCAACGCCCAGATTCAGAATCTGAATACAAAACAAGGGGAGTAAGAGGGCACCGAAGCCAGGAACTTGGTGGAAAAGAAGGTTGAAGTTGGCACCAAAATGAAAGGAGGAGTTGCTGGTGAGGCTTCTGGGACTAATTCCTTCTTACAAATGTCATTGCCTGTTCATGCTAACTTGAAGATGCAGGAGAACTTTACCTCATAATTCTGCCAAAACTTAAAGCACTAGTTACCTGGGGGTGTGAGATGGTTGTTTTATGATGAAATCATGTTTATGGGAGCGAACTGCGATGGCAGACCCTCTGTGGGACCGGCCCTCCCTGTGTGACAGAGGACTGTTACCAGCCAATCTGAGCCTCTTTTTTCTCATATGCAAAACAGGTTACTGACAGGCAATTCAAACAATGGTTACAGGATTAAATGTTTGAAGTACCTAACCCAGAGCCTGGTTGGCCAGGGATATATTAGCGTCATCACCAAAGGCTCCTGAGCAGGGCAGGTGCTCTGAAGTCCACAGTCGGGGCAGGAAATGGCTCACTGGGCTGTTGGCCATGGCTCCTAGGGTATTAATCATCACAGCTGGGACCAGGATGCCAAGGCTAAGGGAGATACGGGAAATACAGAAATAGGAATAGAGAAAAGTCAGCGTGTGCTAGAGTATGGCTTGACATTGGGGGTTCGAAGTCAAGAAAGATCCCTGAGACTGGTCAGTCTGTTGAGAAACTCCAAGGCCTGAAAGGTGCGTTTCATGAGAGCCGCTTCAAAAGAGCAGCTCCAATTGGTTAATCAATGCAGGCAATGCATTTGAATATTCTTTGAGTCATTATGACTACCTTAGGTAACCATTAGAATCTCAGTAATTTACATGAAATCTTCAGAATTGCTTTCCCAAATCAACTGCATCTGTTCCTCAGACCTGCCTCAGGCCATAGCCTGGACCAAAACTGGGTTATTATGGCTCCCCACAAAGAGTATTCTACCGAGAGTAGGGTGACTGTGGTTTCCCTGTTCACTCCCCTTCTTTAGAACTTCTCACCTTCTACCTGTCTTGTTCTATGAGCTTTTGAGTTAGATTTTGGCTCTGTCCTTGAGACTTACATGCCTTTGGCAAGCCTCAATTTCTTCGCCAATGCTATATGATTTCTAGAGGACCAGAGGGCAATAATATCCTGCAAAGTGCCTTGAAAAGTAAAAGTGTTATCCAAATAGAAGTCACTTGATATGGGATAGTTTTGAGGGCAAGTGGTAAGTGAGTTTCCTCGCACAGGCAAAAGAAAGACCTGTTTCTTATTTGCCATCTTCCTCCTTCTTTAGCTTCTGTTTCTCCTGTTGCTCTTGTCTTAATACATAAATCTGTCCATCGCTAGCCTCAGATTTGTCCATGAGCCCCTGCTAGGATACACACTGGTTTTTCCTCCTTACTTCAGTACCTCAGTAGGAAGGAATGGTCGCTGACTGAAAACACTGCTTCACTCTGTAATGATCGGCACATGGCAGGCGGGCACCATCTTTCTTTTGATGCTCCTGGTAACAAAGGAGAGACCAAACAGGACTGGTTTCTAGAGAATCCCAAACCTGGATGCAAGAAAGTATTTGGCCACTTTAGAGGAAGGACCTTAGAAGCCAGTGATCATTCTTTAAACATTTACTATTAGAAAATGAACTGGAAAGTGTCCCGGGTAACATCAGAGCACCAAGATGTTGAACCCACATTGCTCTCCGAAAAAGTGGGAGAACATCATGATGTGTTCATAAAAATAAATGTATTAAATTTATAGGAAGCCCCTAAAATAACTACGGCTGTTATTTAAGCCCATATATCTTGGGCAAATGCACCATGGCTTCTTTCAAGCATTGTGTGACCCATATGGCCACCGATGTCTGGTGTGTCATAGGTCCTCTGCAATTTTTGATAAAGTAGTATGTTAATAAAAAAAGTTTGTATAACTTGGGTCAGTGGTTTCCCATTTCTTACATTTTATTTAACAGAGAAAATCCTTGTGTGCTTTTACCGATATGTGCACATCTCATCCAACAACTGGAAAAAGTACTGGGCCTACCGTCAGAGAATAACCTGACTTTGAATCTGGCCTGCCACTAACATACTATAAGACTTCAACTTATTTACCTTGAAATTGAAAGATTGGGCTTGAACATTCTATTCTTCTATATGGCATATAATCTTACACAAATACAAACAAATATACCTATCCTGGCTGATAGTTAAGAGAAAATCTTGGGAGTCTGCCGATAGTACAGGCCAAATATAAAGGAATGATTCAAGTTCATGATAATCTCTTTAATGCAGAAGAATCTTGGTGCTAATTATATAAAGTGTTACCAGGCTCTTGTTTAAATCCTGATAGGGGCCTTTTATTCAACCTTCAAATATTTGCAATGAACCTTCTATGTCCTGTCATGGGGCCACAAGGCAAACCTCATACCTCCCACTGCTCACAGATTTCCTAAATTACAGAGAAGTGGAGTGTGGTTTTGCAGAGATAAGGAAATAAAGAGGAGCTGAAGTTTCCCCAAAGAGAAGCAGTGGCTGCTGGGGTGAAGATGATCCGATTAAAGGCAAAGAAATCAGAGAAAAGAAGCTGCTGCAGCAGGGGGCCTGCTTATGGGATTGGAGCGTGCCCCAATCTGAGGCTCAAACTCCTTAGGAAATCCCATAACTTTTTCTCATCTTCCTCTCCTCCCTTTCCAATATGACCTCAACCCAAAGAACTAGGAGAGCTCTTGTTGGGCAGACTGGTGTGGGATCTTCGGGATGCAGGGGGCAGAAGGTACTACGACCTGAAATCACATGATGGTGACCTTGAGGGTGGGATGGGGTGGGGATAGCATGTCTCAGTAATGTCCTAAATCCTTCTGGGCCAGTTTCTGCATGAGAGACTCTTATATACCTCATCAGCTTAGTCTTTTTAAACATTGCTGTTTTCCTAAATATTCAGTATTTTCTGGGTGCCTGGGTGTGGCTCAGTTAAGCATCTGCCTTTGGCTCAAGTCATGATCCCAGGGTCCTGGGATTGAGTCAGCAGGGAGTCTGCTTCTCCTGCTTCCCACCCCCATCACTCACGCGCTCATGCTCTCTCTCTTGAAAAAATAAGTAAGTAAAATCTTTAAAGAAATGTTTTCAAGCACACAGAAAATAACATGACATCACTGTACTCCCCATCCACATTCAACACATGTGAATATGAATGCTAATATTCTGTAACAGTGATAAAGAGCTTTTTTAAACTCTGGAAATAAAATCTTACAGTCAGTTGAAATGCTCCCTCTTCCCCCATCCAACTACGTTTCCTATTTTTACTATTCACATGAAGAACAGGGGTGTTGCCCACCTGCTCTGCCTGCAGCACAGCCCTTGAGGGGTGAGTCAATAGTGGCCAAACCGTGGCCCCCGAGAGAGATGCCTGGCCAAGGAAGCCACAGGGGAAATCTCCAGGGGCGGGGAGTTCCTGAAGATTCCATAACTGTGCCCCAGGAAAGAAAGGGCAGCAACTGTGCCTCTGCCAGGCCCAGCCAGCACCAGCATCCGGATTATAGTTCTACTAGAAAAGCAATGCTATTTCTGCCCTTCCTCTACTCCCTCTCTTTCTCCAAGAGTGTCAGGTCTTTTAAATTAAATCTATATCACTGGTTCAGTCGTGGTCCCAACAGGAAACAGATGGCACTCTCCAAACAGTATAATTTGAGGAGGGTTTATTTACAACAGGACTGTTTACAAAGACGTGGGTAGAGGGAACCGCAAGAGACAGCAAAGTAACCCAGGGCTGAGAGCAGCTGGGTAGTTAACTGCAGGCCCAGAGAGGGGAGGAGAGGGAGTGCTTCCGGAACCCAGAAGCCCAGAGAGCAAAGTGGAGGCCTATCCTTTGAGAGGAGCCATAAACCGTTGTGGGACAAGGCCAGCCTACCTTTTGGGATAAATGCCAGGAGAACAAATCCCCTAACATGGATTTCCAAACTCAGTCTGATTCCCTGCTAGGGTTCCGTTATGAAGCCAGAGGGCACTGGGACTCATTTACATAAATCTATACAGGTCAGCCATAAATTTACATGTCAGTAGTATTTTACCAACACCACAAAGTTCTGCCATGTGGTATTTCATGGTTTAGTACAAAATACTTTGCAAGTTCTACTATCGCATCTTCGACCCAAGGATTGTTTACAGATGAATTTCCAGATTTTCAAATTTGTATCTCCGTGGCTATCTTTTATAACTGAATTCCAATTTTCCTGCTTTAAAATCAGAAAGCATGGTCATATATATATATATATATATATATATATATATATATATATATATGTTATTTTGTTTGTGACCTAGCAGTCAATTAAAAAAAGGTCAGTAGGTAGTGGATAAGATTGTGTAGTCTCTAATTGTTGACTCCAGAGCTCAGTATATGTCCATTAGATCTAGCTTGTTACTTTTTTTATCCAAATCTTATGTGTTCTGAATTTCTTTTATGTTTTTCTAAGAATTTCACAGTTTTATTTGTGAGTTTGGTCCTCATTTTTAACTTTTCACTTTTCAGCTCTTCATTGCAGTTCCGTCTATATATTTATATAATGTGTAATTATGGAACAAAAATTAAGCTATCCCATGCCAACAGAATTTAGCATTGCTATGTAAATCTTTGCAAACATTTCCTTCTATCATTATAATAATTCTCTTTGTCCTTAATCAGTTTTACCTGGAATTCTCTCTAATCTGCTATTGATGTGGCTAAACAAACTTTATTTTTAATAATATTTTCTCAGATATATTTTTCATCCTTTAACTTTCAAACCTTTCATGTGCTTACATTCTATGTATCTCATAAACAGCATGTAGTTGGATTCAATTCTATATTTTGGTCACCGACAAAAAAATAAGAAGCAATTTAATTCTATTTACTTTTATTAAGATTAGTAATATATTTGGAATCTTCTGTTTTCTGCAACTATGCTTTTTCTTTGCTATAGTCTTCTCATATCCTGACTTACTTGAATTGATTGAAACTTAATTCTTTCTTTCCTTCCTTTTTTCCTTTTTTTATACCTGGTTAGAATTTATACATTTATTCACTTTCTTTCTATTTTCTTATGGCTTTCTTAATTCAACTATGCCAGGAGTGAAAACAATTTCTCCACTATAGTCCTACAAAACTAAGGACATTAAATCTTTAAAGTTTGCATTTTTCATTTTGTTACTATAATTTTGTGTTTTATTGTGGGGTTTTTTTGTGTGTTTTACCTTATTCACAAACCCCACTAAAATCATTTATTTGAATTATTTTGGTTGTTTGGAAACAATGCTTCCTTAGGTTTACTCATTGGTTTCTAGCTCAAAGCACTCTGTGATAACTGATGTGGGAAACAAAGGCAGAAGAAAAATTATTCAATTCCCTTACTACCTATAGCCCACTGACAAGTCCCTGAAGCAGGCAGAGTGAGTGACCTTCCTCTAGGAACTCAACTGCCTCAATGTTTCATACTTTGCCAAGGGCAAAAGGCAATCCTAGCCTGACCGACCCCACACGCCCATCCCAAGATCCTGTGAGTCTACTTTAAGGTATGAAACTCCTTTGGAAACTTCCTTCTTTATCTCTAACCCCCCACCCCACCCCAAGATATATGTTGGCAATCATCCCCCAAGCAAATGCCCCACTGATACACATCTGAAGGGTCTCATGACTAAGATTTTATTAGATGTTTTCTCAACAATAGCTAGCCTCCTCGAGGTTCTGGAAACCTTGCTTCCAAAATTCCTTAGAAACTTCAGGTAACCCCTGCCAACTGAAAGTATATAATGGGCCACTCCCCATGACCCCATCACAGCTCTTTCTGCCCATGGGTCCTTTTTGCACCAAAGATGTCTCAATTCTTTCTCGGCTATTGGCTTCGAACCCTAATGTCTTTCCTACACCGATGACTTGATTCTTGAACTTTCGCTTCTTCCTTTGGGTTGGATTCCTCTCTGGCTGATATTCATTCTTCTACAGTTTTTAAAGCAAGGGTTAGTGGATGGTAAATTCTCCCAATTTTTTTTTTTCCCCTAAAAGGCCACATTTCTGTTCTCCATCATGGGCATTATAACCCTTTTAGCTAACGGTTTGGTGTATTCTCTCATCCAGAGACCCTGAGGCCTCCTTAGTATTAGCCAAGCTAGAAATTCCTTATTTATTTTAACAGAATGAGGATTTCTTTCCTTTTATTTTGGGCACCATTCTGTTTTAGCCTGGATTTCTGAGGGTTTGAAGGGCAAGGCGAGTGCGCATTTCAGTTCAGGCAACTATAATGTGTGTTCTTAATATATTTGACAATTTTGTGTCACAGGGATATTTTTCATTCTTTTTATAAAAACTCGCGGAGCATCTACAACGTGTAGTGTTTTAAAATCCTGGGAATACAGAGCTGGTTCAGGTACAGTCCACGATCTAAGCGGCACGTCAACCATCACTGCAATTACAGGGGAGAATTTCTGAAGTGGAGGGAGGCATGAATAAAATGACACGGGAGCCCAGAGAGAAAATCTGACTCACTGCTTTTTTAGGGGGAAGAAGTGAATTTCAAAGTACTGATAAGGACTTGCCCAATTTCAAGCAGGTATTAAACATGGAGCCAGGAGACACGGTCTGCACAAAATCTTGTATTTTTTAAAGCAACAATAGCAGCTGTATCTTCAATATATGGGTTATGTTGTGAGCAGTGATCACTGGCTTAGAGTTCTGGTACATGTCAGATTTAGGATGAATAAATGCTTATTAATTAAATACCCTCCCAAGGATCTCACATCCTTCATCCCCATCCCCGTTTAAAGGAAAAGCAAAAACCAAAAAACTTCCACCTGAGGTCTGAGCTTCCTCTTGCCTCTGCTTACCCAGCCCGGAAGAGCTCAGAGGCTAAATGAAAGTGGATTGTAAACCAGACATTGTTGTTCCAAAGTATGAGGTCACAGGAAAGAGCGGAAAAGGAGCCCTACTAGACCGAGAATTTAATTCTAGAGTAGAGGCTTGATAGAATTTTATACTCAGTGGGAGGGAAGGAGATAATATCTGGGACAGTTTAGAGCCGCACTAAACAGGGACTTCACGTTAGAAACATCTAGGGAAGGGCGGCCAAGCCTCCTGCTGTTCCCTCCTATTGATGAGCAGAGAGACGTCTCAGAGAGCTCACCTTCATTTCCTGCCCGGTTGGTAGCCTTTGAATTTTTCAATAAGTTTTACGTTAAATAAAGTTGTTGGGGCTTTTTTTTTTTCCTTCTTTAAATGCCAGTTTTGTCATGTGATTTGTGTGTGTTTTTGATCTGGGAAATGCTCTGAAAGGCATTAATTATTTCATCTGATATTAATTTGAACTGAAAAACAGAAAAGAAGGGGTAGGCAGACTTGCTACACGGATGATGTTTTATAGCTAATTTGATTTATTGGGTAGGAAGAAATGTCAGGAAAATCTTAAGGATTCACTTCAGCAAATATGTCTCTGCCTCCTATTAACCCACCACCGTTTTCTTGTCAGAACGTAATGCGGGAGTTGAGAATACTCTGCTTTGGAGCCTCTGGCTGTCTCTGCAGCCTGTCCGTCTTGGCTGAAGAGTTCAGCCTCAGGTGACTGTCAGATTTCAAAAACCTGTCCACTGGGGCTCTGTTTCTTAGGGTCTTGGAAGAACTTCAGTTCTTCTAATGTCTTCAATTTCTCTCTATTAAAATACAATTCTTTATCAGCTAATAATTTAGGAGTTGACAGCAAAGAGCGGGATTGCAACATGGATCAAAGAAAAGTTTTCAGAGGGACAGCATGACACAATGAGACGTGAAATGGAAGCATCATTTTTGTATCATACACGTATTACGTAGAACATACGCTCAGCCCGGATCTTTCTCCTCATATACCTAGATGAGTCAGGCACCCACTGGACATTATACCACCAGCTCAGTATGTCCAGAACTGAATCTACTATCTTGTTAGTCTTCCCTCCCCCACCTGCCTTTTTCTTCCTACATTCCTTAAATGAGTGAATGGCCATACCATTGAACCAATCCCCCAAACTTATAAACTTGGACAAAATTTTGATTCCTATGTTGTTCTTTCCAAATCTCACACTGGAATACTGTGCTTGTGATTTGCTATCATCTCTTGGGCACCTTTTATGTGGGTAGGCTCTTAATAGGTGAGATCTCTATATATTTATAAATGAGATGGTGTATATATGGATATATAATGCTGGGAACAACCCTCTGTGCAACCTGTTACTGTTCCATTTTTCAGATGAGAAAGTTGAGGCTCAGAACAGTTAAGCAGCATGGTCAGGTTCACACAGGCGACAGTGTCGGAGTCAACGCATCACTTTCCGTTTCCCACACAGGCCTCAAGGGGTTGCCTTGAGCTGTCCTTCACCCTCTGACTCCTTCTCACCTTTCTGACAGAACTCAGCTGAAAATGCTCTTCCTCCTCTGATCTCCAAGTCTGGTCTGCATGCCTCTTCCCACCCATCCTCTCTATCTCTTTCCCTGTGGTTGTCCCTAGTGCACTGCTTTGTACCTTTGCTTAAGCCTGTGACCACCACTGTATCACAGGCCTGACAAGGACGAAGACCAAGCCATCTCCCTTGCCACCAGATTCCTAGGCCACAGCGTAGAGCAGATATTAGATATTGGTTTAAAGAATGGAACAGTTCTGGGAGAATTAGAAACACACGTTCTGTGGCTTCTCAGCTGTTGCATGGGGATGGCCCTTTAATATTTTCCTTTTTCTAGAACTATTCTTGTCCTTAGAGCTGTTCCATCTTAGTTCTCCTGTGTTAAACACATCAACAGACTGTACAAGTTGCTCACTTGAAGAGAGCAAATACAAGGTTCTACCTTGTTTATTGAACAAAGCAGAGTGTTTTGCTTTTTGATATTCTAGGATATAAGCTCGGGAGGAACATGGCTTTCTTGTTTATCCTTCTTCGTGGTGCCATTTCATAGGATTATGGATTGTCAGTGTTCAAACGGAAACTAGAGACCATTTAATTAAATCCCTCAGAGGAAACAGAGTCCCAGAAAGATAAGGCAATTTACCCAAGATGCTGCTGCCAGCAAGCCGGTAGCTTCTTTCTGCTTTATGTACTCTGTGTCTCTCCACAGTCTTACCTTTTACGGGGTTAGTGTGGTCTCCATCTGGGGAGGTGACCACACCTGCCAGTCCGAGTCCACCGTCCTGCCCTTGACATTCCAGAGGGCCCCAGTGCACTGCTTTCTTTCTTTGAGGTCAGCCACGATGCTAACGTTAGGATTAAAGTCGTCATCTGGTGTTACAACCTTAGAGCAGCCAGCAGACTGAGCAGTCACACCCGAAGAAGCAAAGCACCGCACGGAACAACGGCCAGTTCTGTCACCCGTCCAAGGATCTGTAGCTCAGCCATGACATCTGGCAGAAGCATTTCCAGAGTCCAGTACGGAGCTCACTGAAGCCATGTACTCACATCTGGAGTCTAGACTGAGTGGCTCTCACTTGGGCTCTCAGCCCCTTCACACCTCCTCTACCTCTCTCTCTGGCTCTCTCACTTTATCCCTTTTTCGATTTGCCAAAAACTTTCCCCCTCTATCTGCCTCTCTCCCTGATTTCTTTTTTCTTTTCTCAAATCATTTCTTGCTTAAGTTTTTCCAGTTACCTCTGACAAACGTCTTTGCGGTTTTCCCAACGAGGAGTCGGGGCGGGGCGGGGTGTAACGTCAAAGTGGATGGGGTCTCAGCAAGGTTCTGGTTCAAGATCTTCTCACCAGCTGCATGACCTTAAATACTCTGTATCACTGGGTCTCAACTTTTCTTATCTTAAAAATGAAAAAGTTGGACATTTGCTGTATTCCATATTTTTTAAAGCTACAGTATTCTTTCTTCAAACAAAATCTTTTAAGGAACATCAATATAGAGAAAATACCGGAGACAAAGCTTTTCTGGTTAACATGGGCAGGGGGGCGGAATGATCGTTCTACCCTCAAGCGTTCCTAGGGGATGCCCTCGGGAGCACTAGAATTCTGGAGTGTGGATGATCATCCAGGTGTCTTCTATTTGGTAGGTGTGGCCGAAACTATGATGATCATCACATACTCTCTCTCCCTCACATTCCTTACACCTGATGGTTCAGGCCTTTGTGGGCAAAAATGATTTGTGTCCTTGGAGTTGAAACCCAGGAGACTCATGTGTGGTTCTTCATGCTGTCTTCCCGGGCTACTGTGATTGAAGAGGCTGCCTCTTGTACAGGATGCCAAGTATAGGATTATGGACCCCTTGTCAGACTGGGTCCTCAAATAACTCAATGGGGCAGAGGTTCTTGTGGTGCTGTAATGGACATGGTGGGAATGAAAAGTAACCCTTTGATATGTTAAGTTACTGGAATTTGGGGGTTAGCTTTTATGCTAGAATAAAGCTAGCCTGTGTTGATTAAAGGGGCAAGTAAGGAGAACAAAATGAGGAGAACAAGGTCAAGCTCTCGTGTTAGGTCTTATTTAACCATCTGCACATGTGCAACCATCTCTTTCTACTGGGTTATATCATTAGACAAAACCAACAGTCCCCATATTGGTTTATTTGAATGAAATTTAGCAGAAAAGGGGGCTGCTGATTAACATAACTGGGAACAATTTGAATATCATTCATCTAGAACTTTTCAAATTCAAATAACAATTTTTAAACAAAACCCTTTTCCAAAATAGGAGCCCATACAATTTTACAGAATCCTATACCTTGGAGATAAAATATTACAGCTCTCAGAGCCTCGTTGGAGAGGCTGCAGCAAAGGTGGCTTTTGCATTGCAATGCATGATGTCTGCTTCTTGAGGCCTCTCCTGTCCCTCCTCTTCTTCTGCTCCCCTCCTCCCTTCCCCTCCCACCACAAAAGGGCCCTGCTAACTGAGGATTATTAATGAATATAAATACTCCAGCTCCTTCCTGGGGGCAAGGGAGAAGTGGAGATAACGTTGAGTCCCGTAATCTACAGTGAACCCTGCAGTTCCCCAGTAGGACTAAACTCCAGATACTCAATGGGTTATTTGGTTTAATGACTCACCATTTTGGGGGGGGGGCTGTCTTTCTGTCTAAACTCCCCCACCAACCCATTTCCCCCCCGCTGTTGTTTCCTAGTGTCACACCCAAATAAACCACTCACACATGATCCTTATCTCAAGATGTGGGAGGAACTCAAACTAAGACAGCAGCCATCTAGCCGGAGCATTCTGGTTTCCATAGATTCAGATCTTATCTGTCTAGGAAATTTCCAAATGGACTTATTGGATAAGTGGCAATTTCAGGCAAGTGGGTGTGCTTTTTAAAATGGATATCACAGGAGGGTTAAGAATTTTTAATGGAAATTCAGTTATACCTTCCACTGTGGAACCACAGATGTGCTTCCTGGTATGTTTTGTAATTAAGGAGATTAGCTAGAACTCATCTCACTTGTTTAAAAAAAAAAGTCTTTTAAGAACAGAAGGCACCATGTTTTTATGTTGAGTCTAACATTTCCATTGGTTCACAAATAGAGGTATATTGTTACAGGATCAATGTTTCCAAAGCATACCTGTTTTCCTAGGTCAAAGTTGTTCAGGGTTCTTGGGAGAGTGTTGGGCTATGGGATGGAAAGGGCTAATGGATAGAAAGAAAGGGAGTATTATTTACTGAAAGGCTTAATGTCAAGTAGCTTTGTACACTGGAAGCATTTGGTGCAGCAATGGAAGAAATGATGTTCAGGGTTACGGAACGTAATGTCTGACTTCATGATTTCAGGAATGGCACAGTAACAAATCAAAATATACTTGTAAGGTGCGGCCAGACAGGCGTAGTCTCCGTGTGGGTTGTATTTCTAATCTGTGTTGGTAAAGAGCTTCACGTTTCCAAACGCAATGTGCACTTGTCAGTCTTTATTTTGATGGATTTCTTAGAAGGGTTAGCATTGTTTATTTCCTTTTTCTGGTAAGACATTCTGCCAAGCTCCATGGCTGCATGATTTTAGGAGTTTCCTTCTTTTGCAAATACCTCTTTTGAAAATGGCGTTACAGGGGTAACTGGGTGGCTCAGTGTGTTAAGCTTCTGCCTTCGGCTCGGGTCATGATCTCAAGGTCCTGGGCTTGAGCCCCACATCGGGCTCTCTGCTCAGCGGGGAGCCTGCTTCCCCCCCCCTCTCTGCTGCCTCTCTGCCTACTTGTGATCTCTGTCTCTCTCTGTGGAATAAATAAATAAAATCTTTAAAAAAAAAGAAAAAGAAAGAAAGAAAGAAAGAAAGAAATATAGAAAATGGCATTCCATTGGTGTCAAGTCCTCCACTGTCAGTAATTCTCAGTCAGCAGTCTTCCCCGGGTGATTACATCCACGCTCCTGGTGTTAGTCTACCCGCATGCCCGTGAGCCCAGAGTCAATGTCTAGAGCCCAGACTTATTTCCCATTTCCTTCCATGAGTCTCCACTCGCATAAATCACTGGCATCCCAAACACAACATCCCTGAATCAGAATTTTACACACCTCTACCAGCTTCCACCACCCACCCCCACTGAAGGCTCACAAAACACTGTTTCTATCCTTTTTTCCCTCCATCTTAATAAATGAGAACCCTGGGACCCAAGTTCCCCAAAGCCAGGGTTGTTTATGAATTTTGTCTACTGACGTATCCCCAGGAGAACCATGCCTTAAAAAGAGTAGTTATTATAAATGTGTGTGTGTGTGTGTGTGTGTGTGTGTGTGTGTGTATTTGAATGACTGAATTCTTGACTCCTCCATCCTTTATAAAGTCAGTGAGAGTCCTATATAGCTCTGGCTCTGATTAGTTGCTTCCTACATTTCTGTCCTCCTCATCAGAGGGCAAAACCTTAGTAAGAATCCAATAATAGGAAATAAGTGTAGAACATCATTATTAGCAGCACCAAAATTTGGTAATATACGCCTTTCAATAAGGAAATAATTAGGCACACAGTCATAGTATGACTAATGATAGTGCTTGAAAAGTATTGCAGGAAAAAATAATATATAATGTTACATTCTTGAACAGGAACATGGGCTATCTTAAATATAGGATATCTGAAGTCTACATATATAACTCTACATATGTTTAATGTATAAAGAAGTGATCAGGAGAAAATATAGCAAAATGTTAATACTGACTATCCTTAGAATAATGGGCAACTTTTATTTTACTCTTTATGTTCTTGGCCCTTTTCCAAATTGTCTACAAATAAGCATGCCTTGATTTTATTTTATTTTTATTTTTTTTTTAAAGATTTTATTTATTTGACAGACAGAGATCACAAGTAGGCAGAGAGGCAGGCAGAGAGAGAGGAAAGGAAGCAGGCTCCCTGCTGAGCAGAGAGCCCGATGTGGGGCTCGATCCCAGGACCCTGAGATCACGACCCGAGCCGAAGGCAGAGGCTTTAACCCACTGAGCCACCCAGGCGCCCCGCATGCCTTGATTTTATAATAAGGAAAATATATAATTAAAATACGTTTATATAATAGAATCAAGCATTTTGTTCTTGCTCTCTTTTTTTCTTGTTATTCTATTTTCGTGGCTTTTATTATTCAGTGAATTTTACTGAAAACATTTTCTTTTGATTTCTAATCATGGAGCCAAAAGCTTATTTTGCTATAGAAGTACCATTTGGCTTCTTTTATTTCCTATGTCTCATTGCTGTTCAAAGCACCAATACACAGTGTAGTATGGTATCCTTTTTATTTTATGCAACTATTTACACAAGAATTGGGCCCTAGATGCTTCTGTAAAAGATACAGAGCCAAGTAGCAGACCAATTTTGATTTTTATATTAATGAAGGGGTGGATGAATTACCGTCATCCTGAATCCGAACTGCCATTCACGAACTTCATAGATCAGCCAGTAGACCTATCAGTTTCAAATATCTTGAATTTCAGAGAGCAGCATCTGGGAACCAAAAGACTATCTTTTTTTTTTTTTTAAGATTTTTTATTTATTTATTTGACAGAGAGAGAGATCACAAGAAGGCAAAGAGGCAGGCAGAGAGAGAGGAGGAAGCAGGCTCCCTGCTAAGCAGAGAGCCCGATGCGGGGCTCGATCCCAGGACCCTGGGATCATGACCTGAGCCGAAGGCAGAGGCTTATAACCCACTGAGCCACCCAGGCGCCCCTATCTTTTGTTTTATGAGAGTTCAATACTGAGAAAGAAGGGGGACTATATTATTTCTTTACCTACTTCCCAACCACCTACAAATTTTAGCCATACACGTCAAGGAAGCGATTGTCCAGAAGCCTCTTCATTGTCCCATCATGCTCTCCAGCATACTTCCAGTCACTCTCCTCCTATTTTGGATTAAACAGTCATGGACTTTTGTTGAAAATTTCTTACCGTGCCTCTGAGATTAATTCTCTCCATTAAGTGTGCACCGATAGAAATAATTAACCTTTTGCTTAGTGTTAATAGAAAAAAGTAGAATTTCAGTAGCACTAACCTACTTTATAGGCTGTTACCTCTATCGTCACCCTCCCATCTCTGTTATGTGACCATCTGGTTCGCTCAGTGCTAGCTGTTCATTTGTGTTATTTGCATGACTAGGGGTCCAAAGAGCATCATAGAAGACGAAGGAAATCACGCACATAGTGGAAGGGAGAACTACATTATGTACCAAGGAGTTCTCAGGCTGGTTCATTTCAGAAGCTGCGTCGTACATCACTGCTGGGCAATGTGGTTGTTCCAGCATTGTTCTGACCTCAGAAGGGGAGTGTGGACACAGCAACTGGTGTTGGGAAAAGAAATGTGATTTGGTATTACATGTTCAAAAGACATGTGAGATTTAATAAGTATGAATATAGCATCCCTGGACTAAGTACATTTTGTTCTAATCATGAGAAATGAAATCTATACAATATGGTGCCTGACATTAAGTTTTAGAGTCATAATCCTGCCCTGTAGAATCTTTTTTTTTTTTTTTTTTTTTTTTTGACAGAGATTGAGATCACAAGTAGGCAGAGAGGCAGGCAGAGAGAGAGGAAGGGAAGCAGGCTCCCTGCTGAGCAGATAGCCCGATGTGGGGCTAGATCCCAGGACTCTGGGATCATGACCTGAGCTGAAGGCAGAGGCTTTAACCCACTGAGCCACCCAGGCGCCCCCTGCCCTGTAGAATCTTGAGGGCTTCTTGGCCATCATAAGGAAGATCTCTGGATTGGGACCCAGGAAACTGTGGTTTAACAAGCACTGTGGAAGATTCTGGTTCTCCAGTTTGAGAACCACACACGTTAACTTCTCAATTGTCCCAAGAGATGTTTCTTCCTAATATACTGTTTTGTTTGTATTTTTTTTAAGATTTTATTTGAGAGAGAGAGAGAGAGAGAGAGAGCATGCGCAAACAGGCGAGAGAGGGAGAAGCAGGCTCCCCATTGAGCAGGGAGCCTGACATGGGGCTCCATCCCAGGACCCAGGGATCATGACTGAGCCAAAGGCAGATGCCTAACTGACTGAGTCACACACAGGTGCTCTGCTTGCTACATTCTTAAAGGGTCTCATGACTGCCTATACATCTCACCAATAGTTAATATTGAACTGAATGATAAGCATCAGAGAAATCTTACAAAAGTGGTTTTATGAGTAGAAATTAGAAGAAGGCATTTAGGACCTAATACTCCATGCATTTCCCCTTGTTCACTAAGCATATAACCACCAGCAAAAAAAGCAGTGCTTTCTGCCCACGGATCCTGTGCCCATGCAACTTAAATAAATTTACTGAGTTGCATCATACAAGTCTCAAAAATTCTTTTTTGGCTGTTGCAGTCAACTAGCCCACAATAATCATGAACAAAACCATTAATTTCTACAACTCTTTACTCAATAGCTTACATGTAACAGACTTTCCTTTATATTTGCTTTTGACAAATGAATAAAATGCTTACCTTTAGCCAAATTGTTATTCAGATGATTGAAACATTATTTCTTGGTCACAATTCACTATGCTGAAAGAAAATTACTATAGTGTATTTGGATGAAGGTCACTGTGATGGGCAGTCATTCTCTTTAGAGACAGCAGAGCTGTGATGCCCAGTGGTAGTGAATAGTTCCCAGTCTGAATTATTAGACCAGGTTAAGAAAAATGGACACTGTGTTCAGGTCTTGTCAGAGAGTCCATAGACAGAAAGATAATGTCCTGGGGATATTTTCCAATGATATAAATACTGGAGAGGAAAAAAGAAAAAGAGAAAAAAGAAAGAGAGAAACTCTATTTCCTTCTGCTTGCCTTTGCTGGGGTTGAAGTAGTATTTTGGAAAATGAGAACATTCCATCAAATACATAAGTCATATTATAAAAGATGTCCTGATTGTAAATTCCAGATTAAGACTTGGCTTGCTATGTGGTATTGGCGAAGCTACCTTACACTCTGATTCTCAGCTTTTTCATTGATCAGACAAAGGTCTATAGTGCAAGTGCCTGACATTAAGCTTTTGATTGCTCCGCCATCCATCTCAAGGACATCCATCTCCAATAAACACATGACCTGCTAGACAACTAGATAAGAGCCACGGAGCCCACCTGTGAAGTTCCCCTTTTGGAAAGTCCTACATAAATCTGGGTAAGTGACCCATGCCTTAATTCCCACTTTTATGTTTTAAATTCACAAATAAGGAGTAAACCTGTTATATCCTAGGCCCCCACCCTCAGTCCCAATATAGGGGAACCCCAGATCCCCTCTCTCTCTCCCCACCATCTCTCTGAGTGGCCATTGTGTGCTGTGTAGCCTCTAGGAACTGTAATAAACTGTGTTTGTTCAAAGTTCCTGATGGGGCAGGGTGTGGGTTGGGAGGTTGGGCTCACCACTAGCAGTATGACCCAGCGGAGTGTCCCCAGGGATTCCTAGTCATGGCATCGCTACGGATAGTCTGAAACAAACACAGATAAGATCCTATGCCTCTTCCCTGAGGTTCTTACAAAAATTCAAGATGATGGTGGCTGCTCCTGTATCCGAGTTTGGAAAAGTACGTCTCTGTCATTCTGGGGCTAGTTTCAGGCTAAGGTATGGGGAGTGGTCTTGGGAAATTGGAGGAGGAACCCCATATGATGGTTAGTCAGCTATTAGGGAAGCATGGGAATAAGCATGAGATTGGTCCTCTGGTCCGTCTACTGGTCCCAAACACTTATGTGGAGACCCCCCCCCTGCAGACTCCCTTTGGCCCATTTGCTTCAGCATGCCCCTGGCCTTAGAAGATCATCAAATATGCTGAACTTATTTCTTTTTCCTATTCTGTCCTCAGATCCTGCCAACCCTGGATTTTTTTTTTTTTTTTAAGGTCCTCATCTAGAGCTCCTTCTTGCATTCCCTCTTGCCAAAGAAGAGAGGAGACTGATGGCCCATTTAAAAAGGCCCAACAGCTATAAACCCAGAGCCAGTCTTTTGTCCAGCTTGGCAAGCAGGTGGGGCAAATCCCTGTTATTTGCTCCTGATGTTTCACCCCTCAAAAGACCAACAAAAAGGTTTTTTTTTGTTGTTTTGTTTTTTTTTTTTTTGCTTTAGCTGTGGAAAATAAAATACAAGTGAGAGCCTCAAGGCATGCCATAAGACAAGCCTTTGGCAACGTGCCCTGCCTCATTTATATTTCAATAGAGCCTTTTTTCCATATTAAAATGAACACGGGGAAATCAGAAGAAGGAAAAGGAGAGGAAAAGATGGATGAGGTGGTGAAAAGAATCCAGAAGGAAAAATTTAGATCTCAGATTAGCAGTATATCTCTGAAATTTCGTTCTGTCAGTGCCTCATTTATCTGTGTGCTAATCAAGGAAAACACTCGCCACTCTAACCTTGACATCTCATGGACACATCTGACTGAAAGCAAATCTTCCCACACATCACAGTCCAGTACTCCTCAGCCTTCGGGAAACCGGAGGTACTCTGCTCCACACAGTCACTCAGGGACTCAGCTCAGATCCCTCCATTATATTATTTGCCCTTGAGCAAATGAAAGAAAGTCCAGCTCAAGTGGAGAAACTATCAGGAACTTTCTAAGAGTCAGGACTGAAAGAGGCATACACGACTTCCTTCCACATTCTGTTGGCCAGAACTCAGACACACGACCTCATCCATGTGTAGTGGAAGCTAAAAATATACTTTAGTTATGCAGATAGGAATAAAAGGAAATGGTTTATAGAAAAACAGCTCTATGTAACAGTGCGGGACCAGAGCTAGGAATGCTTTCTCCCCCAACAGTACCCCTGGCTGAATGACTGACCAGGGAGTGCCCAGCCAACCTATGGGAGTCCGGTTGGCTTTCCTAGAGTCACACTGTCATACAGTAAAAGGAATTTTGAGTCTCTTTTGCACTCTGCACAAACACACAAAATATACTATTAATTTTTTCAATGTAAGTAAAGAGGTTTTTATAAATTAGGTCATATCTTATAAAGTTGATGCTATGAGAACATTTGATATGGGGTTTATATGTGTGCTGGCTTAGACACTGAAGAGATTTGCATAGAAAATTATTATTTGGAATGTACCTGGAATAGAATTCTTGCAATAGATGTTTTAGTGACTTTGAAAACTATTCAAAAACAAACAAACAAAAACTAAAAACAGAAACAAAACCTGGTGTGTTTTTTTCCAAAAGAATTCCTTTACATAGAAACAGAAAAGGTTACTGTCTGGTTAAAATGGCAAACTACAAATCCTTTCAGCAAAACATGTTTCTTCTCACTCAAAAATACATAATAGCAAATACCCAATCGTTAATTGTAGCCCCACATCATGGCAATAGTTGGGTTGTTTGCCATGTTCCCAATTCTCTTCTGGCTTGTCACTATTGCAAGGCACTAAATGTTATACGCACAGAGGTAGACAGGTCAGGATTTAACCAGAAATGTGAAACCAGGGGCGCCTGGGTGGCTCAGTGGGTTAAGCCTCTGCCTTTGGCTCAGGTCATGATCTCAGGGTCCTGGGATTGAGCCCCGCATCAGGCTCTCTACTCAGCGGGAAGCCTGCTTCCCCCTCTCTCTCTGCCTGCCTCTCTGCCTACTTGTGATCTCTCTCTCTCTCTCTCTCTCTCTCTGTGTCAAATAAATAAATAAAATCTTTAAAAAAAAAAAAAGAAATGTGAAACCAGTTCAACTATTTACCCTCAGGGAACTGGTGATACAGGTGTGTGGAGTAGCTGAAAAACCAAAGGAGGGACAGTGAGTTGACCCACGTGCTTTCAACAGCAGGGAGCCACTCCCACCCGGACTGGAGAGACAAAGAGAGGACAGGGTGGTCTTTCTGCCCAGGGACCAGGTCACAAGCTGGAACAGGTCACATAGCAGATTATCTCACGCAGGAGCTGGAGATGTGGAGCGCTTGAAGCCCACGTCCAAGAACATGCCTGGGGCAAAGAAGAAGGGGGAGGAACCCATGGCTTTTTCCTCTCCTAACCTTCCACACCGTCCTGCCCAAAGGGGCCTGAGACAGACTGGAAAATGTTCAATACCCCTCTTCCCTCTGGAGGCAAGAGGAGAGGCAGGTGAAGAGGACTCCCTCCCAGGGTGAGCGCGACTGGGATCTGCAAACTCACTGAATGCACTAAGGAGGAGTGTCACGTGTGGTTTATATTCTCCATTCATCTCCCTCACACAACCCAAAGGAGGGGCCTCTCTCCACGCAGGGCCTATACCGTGCCTGCCAGTTGAAAAGGCTTCCAAATCCTTCCAGTCATGTCTTCGAGGAAAAGTTAGGTTCAGTTTAAGCCATTGCTATCTCAGATCCCCAAACATGCCGGGTTAGCCGCAGAGTTCTGGCTTTGTGTCCTTGCTGGAGAAAGACAAAATAAACAAACGAAGCCCAAAGTCGCTGGGCAAATGCGTTTAGTCTCAGCACGCAGGAGGCCGTCTCAGAGTCTACCTGAGAGATGACGGTGCGGAAGGGCTTGTCTCCTTGAGAATCAGAGACGCGAGCGCTTTCAGCTAAATGTCAACCTGACAAAACAAGTTAATAAACCCTGGGAATTCATTCTCCTGTCAATAAGTAAGAATGATACAAATGAATCCCCATGCTTCTTATACACTTCTGAAAGTCCCTAACCTTTCTTTGGAGTTAATTTGTAGCAAATGAAAAACAACCTAAAAAAAATAATAAATTTCAGCCCGCAGCTCTTTGAAAGGTGATAGAAATGAGACAGAAGTAGCAAAGAGGAAAGAGTTGGGTGCAGCCAGAATCCCGGCACTAATGAAAATGACACATTTTCAACCCAGCAGCACTAAACCTGATTAAAAAAAATGTCTGGAAACATGCAAAATGCTTTAATCGTTCATCAATATAATTAGGGTTCTCAGCAACTTTAGCCAAATGGATGTCATGGGAATTCTCTAAGGACAGTGTCTACTGTGTACTTTGTGGAAGGCTGTTTTTTAGAAGGAAGTAGGGTCTATAGAAAGAGACTGAGCTGGACGGGCAAAACCACGTAAAATTAAAATTCTGATTTAGGCATCGGCTAAATGTGTGGTCCTGGAACAAGGCATTTTACCCCTTCAACCTTCAGTTTCTTTCTTCATTAAAAAAGGGGATAGAACTTCTCCTATGGTTTATAATAAGAACTGGCAATATTGCTGACAATGGGCATGACCCGGAGTAAGTTGGTGTTCCATATTTCTTGGTTGTAATTATTTTATACTTATTATCTGCGCATTCGCTTGCCACATATGGACAAGCTATCTCTTTTTAGTATTATGAATCTCCTCATCAAAAAAGATATTTGACCCTCTGGGAGACCCCTTAGAACATGGAAACACCATGAAAGAAAAATGCAAAGCCAGTGGGAGGAGTTACTCCTTTAAACAGTATCTGTCAACACCGGGGTTAAATTTTTAACACTTCTGCAAAGATCGACGGGCAGCCACCTGAGAGCAAATTCGGGAAAGGCTGTTTGGTGCAAGTACGAGGACTCTGAGAAAACGTCCACATATTCATCGAAGTGCTTGTCGAAAGTACAGGGTAAGAAAGCGCCATGCCCAGCCTGTCAGAATCAGAGAATCTGCATGTGTAGATGTATTTAATAAGCAAGCCAGTGGGCACACGATCCCACTTTGCAGATAATTACTCTAAAGACAGGCAGGAGGGACCGAGAGGGGCTAGTGGTCATCCCACACAGACTCCAGCTCTCAACACAATACTACCAGGTGCAGGCTTTGCTAAGCTCTTTGTTTCTGTTCTAGTTCATGGCCAGGTAAACAAGAACAGGCTGAGAGTTGCCTGAAGGTTCATGTGGCTTGATACTATAGCGGTGAGTTCAGGGATTTCTTTGGGGGGCGGGGACTGTATCTATAAGCGCACATTTATAATTGTATTTTGGTAAAATTTTAAATAAAATAGTCACTCTGCACAGTATATTGAATTTATCAGGATTTATCAGTTCAGGTAGTGTAAATTACTAGAGAATGTAAATTCCTAGAGAATGGGCAGATGCCTCATTTGGGACAGAGATGGAGACTGGGCAAGCCTGGCTCACACCTGAGAATTGTGCTTCTGCCTTGCTGCCTGACCTTGACCTGTCTTTCCTTGCTTGCCCTATTTCTGACTTCTTTCCTACATTTTGGACTCTCCACACCTGCCACCCTTTCCTCTTATCTATCACGACTTGAGTTGGGCTATAGCAACAATGGGCACGCTCCTCTCCTATATGTGAAATGAAAAATGTTGTGAAAAACATCTTTAACGCCAGGTTTTACAATAATTACTAACAGTATTAGCCATTAATGATAAAAAATCATGATCCGTCCCTTTACACTTTCTCCTGCCACTACCAGGGCTATAAAAAGTCAGTTTCAAAGTATGTTAGAAAAATTAAAAATACTTTGTTAATATGAGACTATTGTTCTTACTATCTTGTTATTCCCATCAAAACCTTGAAAAATATAGAAGTTCATTGTTATAAATCAGTCTTCAGCACCGAGATAATGAACCGTGAGTAAATTCATTCCAGCCTGAAAAGTAATACACATTTGCTGTTTGCCCCCTCCCCTCCAATATCTGCCCTTTTTTGTGGATGGGGAAAAACTCACTTGCCAAATCGTAGCATACACATGCGAGCTGCCTTTGTTGAAGTTCGTGAGATGTGTTCCTCCTGCTCTCTCAGTGTCTGTGCTAGATTCGTTCTGGGCTCGAATGCCTTGTTCTTGGGTGCAGTGGACAATACAGGGAAGCCCCAGAGATGAGCCTCAGTTACTCTGATCGCTTCAGAGCCCGGGGATTTAGGGGACTGAAAGCACATCTTTGGAATCAGAAAGGGGTTAAGGACTAAATTCAATTTTAATCCGAATTCTGAGAAAGTCCTCTTTTCCTTTTGGTTCAGAGGTGCTGGGAGGTACGAAACCTGAGCTGGATACCAATCCCAGTGTTTGGGGGTTGGTCAGTTTTTATACCGTGATCAGTTTCATAGCTGATTTCTCTTCCTTGCCCCAAATCTGGAGAAATTTATAAATAATACAAATACAATAATACAAATTATAAAATAAGAAGCAAACACAGCAAATCTACCCTGAAACATGACTTATTACAATAAGTATTAAATGTAAGGATTAAAACCCTGGAAGTCAAATATAACTACTAACTTTCATTCTTATCAGAGACATAAAGGTCTCACTGTGATTTAACTTATAATTATAAAACTACCATTTACTGGGTGTCAGATGCTAAGATACATATACATATTCCTTCCCAAAACCCTGTGAGGTGGTTTTATTAATATCCCCATTTAACAGATCAGACATCTGTGGGTTCTCCCCCACGCTGGTGGTAAAATGACTATGGAAGTTCCCGAATTGACATTTCTTTCAGTAGGCTTTTTTTTTTTTTTTTTTTTTTTTAATTAGATCACCTCAGAAACCACCTCTTGTCTTCTCACTGGTCCACCTGAGTCACACTCACTGAGGTGTGTCCCTTGCCATTCCTCAAAGCATCCCAGTGGGCTGGGGAGTGATGAGTGCTGATCAGTTATGGTCTATGTTCCTGAACTATTTCCTGACAAGGGAGTTGAAGTTCTTCTAGAAACTGGAAGCCCTTTTTGCTGGGGATGGTCAGCATGGGGTGGTGATGACAGGAAGTTATCTCCTTGGAAAGAAACTGGGCTTTGAGTAGACAGCCAAGGATTTCCTTCCATGCTTCCCCTATCATGCCCAACCTTCCAGCCTCATCTTCTGTGTGCTTTGCTGCCTTTGGTTAAGCTGAGCTGTCAGTGTTCCCAGACACGTTCTTGATAAGTCACCTTTGTGCCTTTGCTACTCTGGAGAGCCATTAAACTTGAGCTTTTGAGTCAGAGACAGCTGGTTTCAAATTCTGACTCTACTTCCTACAGAATGAGAATCCTACACTTTCCAAGTCTTGGTTTTCTCTGTGGGGGTGGGGGTGGGGAACAGGAAAAATATCTGTCTCATCGACTTATACTAAGTATCAAATTAAAAGAAGAATTTATCACAATGCCTGTGGTAAGAAATAACAAATGATTCCCGTTCCCTTGAAATGTTCTTGAAATAGCTCCTTGCTAATACTGCAGAAACCTCTTCTGGCTTTTTATCCTCATCTCTTTCTTCTCTTAGCCAAGAGTTAAAAAATAACCAAGGTAGGGGAAGAAGGGAACACAGAACCAAGAGTTTTTTCCCTAAAAGTTTGATTTTAGACATTGGCAAAATGGTCTTCTAAAGTATGTCCTGAATGGTGGCAATGAACTCTAGACACGGAAAGATGCCAGCTTCTTATCTGACCCTCTGTCCCTCACAGAAGTGGCTCATGCTGCTGGAAAGCCTGACTACGCCTCCCCAGCCTCTTCCCATCTGGCCAGTTCCTGTACTTCTCAGCATGGTCAGCACGTCCTCAGGGAAGATGTTTCTGATCCTCCAAACCTCCAGAGTAAATGAAGTCCTCTGTTGTTGGTTCACAAAACACCCCATCGTCCCCCTTCTGTAACCCTCACCACACTGATTTCAGGTCCTCTTTGCCTCACTCTCTGACCTGTGATCCCCCGAGGACCCAGAAAACTCTATTCCTCTGCCATAGCCCCCATGCCTGTGTGGCTCTTGGCACGGACACAAGGTACTCAAAAATCACTCTTAATCAAATCAGTGAACAATTACAACACGGACTGAAAGGTGACAACTCTCAGACTCTAGAAAATTCGACTTATTTGCTGTTATATGCCTGGGTAAGGGGTAAGAAAAATGAGCAGAAATAACATGTTTCTAAAACAGCATATAGATCTCTCTGTTGCCTTGTGAGAGTATTCGAGATCCAGAATGTTCTATGAAAAGTGAAAAGAAGACTACATTGGGCAAATGTCACTTCTGGTTGACAGACACATTCTTATAGAAGCTCCGTGTCATTTTTACTAGATCAAACCGTACTTCACAAATGCAAAACAAAGAAAAATTCGGAGCGAGGAGAAAATGGAGTGTAAGAGAGAGTGGAGGCAGATATGGCAAAAAAAAAAAAGTTATTTAAATCTAAATAAAGCACAAAAGTCAAAATTTCCTCAAATATCTTTAAAATTTTCATGAAATATTAAAATGAAAATAACTCAAGTCCAAATAAGGTGCCTGATTTTATTAATATGCCAAATCACATTTGGCAATTATTTTTTATTTGTGTTTTTAAAAATACCACATGTAAGTCTTGCTATAGGACTTGGTGATTTATTTTCTCTGGTTCCTGAATTCTAATACTAAATCTGAACACTTCAGATGACCCAAGAGCTCAAAGGTAACTCATTATGAAACTGATAAAACCAAATACGATACCATGTATCACTCCAGGAATTAAGGCATCTTCAGTTCTCCTTGAAAGGGGGTTGAAGGTGAGCCCCCCCTACCCCCGGCCAAGGTGACTCATAAAGAAACATACAGAATTTAACTAGAATCAACTTTGTAATTTGAAAAGTTGAAGCCTGAGTGAAATGTATTCAGAGAACATTTGTGGTGAACGGGGGTGGTATGCAATCCATGTTTTGAATTCAGATTTTCCTGGGTTTAAATTCTGATTTTCTGCATGCTTTTCAGTCCCCCGTTTAATTGCTATTTAATTACTCTTTTTTTTTAAGCTATTCAATAAGGATGGTAATAATAGTAATGATAACTCCATATAATTTTTGTTTGTCTTAGAAATAATGGACACCATGAACCTGACACAGAAATAATGGACACAACAAAAAGCCGGTTTAATTTTTTGTGTAGGATGATAAGAAGCCTCCTCTTGTCAACAAGACAATAGGCCACTTCTTTGCATGGAACCTAGTTCATTTTGACACTATGGCGGAAACCACCAATGGTTACAAATGCCTGAGTAAAAAGCAACAAATTTGGCAGGTATAGAATAAAGAAACAGCTCTTATCTGCTGCAAGTTCCACTTGTCATAAATCCCGCTGACAGCTTTGGCGAGAAGGCTTCAAAAGGAAAATATTTTCAAAACTATGCATTGAGGACTCCAAAGGAGAAAAGGACACTATTGCCAGGAAAAAAAAAAAAAAAAAAATCTGCAAGAAAGCTTTGTTTTCACTTGACCTTTTCCCTGCCAATCTCAAAACCACCCGTTTCTTCCACTAACCTGCAAACATGAACAGAGGAAACAAAACTGATGGATGAGTTCAAAGCCAGATTTCTTTAAGTCTGTGATGACAGGATGGGTTCAAGGATAAGGATTGCTCCTTCAAGTGATCTGATTTCTCAAACTTAATTTCCCAGTCTATCAGCTGCCAGAGAAACATAATTTTCTTCAGCTTGGTCAAGTTAAAAGCAAGATTTCACAGACATAAATAAAAAGAGTAATGTCTTTTCTCAAGGGAATATTAATCCCTGGAGACAAGAGCCAACTTCTCATAGTTTCTTGTACTTCTGGTGTTTCCTGAGACGTTGGTTAAATGTGGCACACTTTTTTTTTTTTAAGATTTTATTTATTTATTTGACAGAGAGAGAGAGATCACAAGTAGGCAGAGCAGCAGGCAGAGAGAGAGGAGGAAGCAGGCTCCCTATTAAGCCGGATCCCAGGACCCTGAGATCATGACTGGAGCCGAAGGCAGAGGCTTAACCCCCTGAGTCACCCAGGTGCCCCAATGTGGCACACTTTTAACAACTTTAGCTTCTCCCTGTGGAAAAAGAGGTCCAACAGCATCTGAAAAGTGCAATGAAGGACTTTGCACCAGCGGATAAATATGACCATAAGATCGGTAACATCAGTGATGTTATTCTTAAGTAAATTAGCACGCCTTTAACATATTTCTCTTGAATAATTTGAAAAACAGACTTCTTTGTCTAATAGATGCAATCCCAAAACAAGTAAGCAATTTCCAGAAGATATTAACCTTCTATGGAAGATTTGTGGACTGTGAAACGTAAGATCACTCATGGTGGAGATCTTGATGTATTTATATATGATTCATTTTTATGTATTTATGTCTTGCCTTGTTCTAAAAGGGATTTAAGATGTCTAAAAACAATAGTGTATGATTTTTAAAAATGAAACCTTACCGAGGATATTCAGGGCAGGTAAGAGTAAGATACATAAGATAGATTTGAGGTTAGAACAAAAGCTGCTAGCCATGTGGTGTTAAATAGGTGTTGTTTTTGTCCCTGATCCAGAATTAATTTCCAGTATATAACCAGATGACTAAAAATCTATGGCCCAGGAGAGGCTTTACTCTTTGAAGACCCAGAAAAGAGAAGCCAGTCCCTGGAAACCCCATCTTGTCCCTCTACTCTGCCATACTGGTTTCTCTCCTGGTCTGTATTTTTTGAGGTTACTACCTTCGACAGCCTGTGTGTCCTCCAGCTTGATAACTGGTGGGACTTCAGGAGAGGGAAAAGGTACCCTGTAGATAATGGAAGTAAGACTTCTGTCTCAATCACGCTCTTCACCCTTCGTGTGATCTCCACAGTTGTACTTGCCAGAAAGGCGTTAAAAGCTTCTGGAAGAAAAGTCAGATGAGACGAAAACCTTAGAAATAATGTAAATGACAATGACCATTGTAGAGATGAGCATAGGAATCTACAGAGAGATTTCCAAGGTCAAGGTAACTTTTCTTTCCCTCTGATTCCCACCAAGGGATCTTGTATGTCAAGGATGACAACAGATTTTTACACCGAGTTACAACTTGGATCAATTGTCAGTTGGTAGTCGATAGCTAAAGCTTTATGTTGAGAACAATTCTTCACCCATACCTGGGCCGGGTGGGAGAGAGTGATTTGATTATTAACACTGTTGGCCAAGAGAGGGAGATGAATGGTGACAAATATATTTAGCATGTCTGGCTTCAAGGGTTTTCCGGTCCTTTGGCTCTGATTACACCCCAGAGTTGTAGGAATTTAACTCTTTGGTACCTATATTCCTTTTTCTCAGTCCCTATTAGGAAAGCTAATCAAGAGTGAAGCATTGTTGCCTCTCTCCATGAATGGAAAGACTGATGGTCTTCCGTCCATCCTGCAATTGCCTCCACATGTTTTTGTTGTTGTCAAATATGTGCAAGATGCATAACAGTAGATAGTCCATATATTGACAAAATACCCTAACTCAAACAGAATTGATTTGGAATGCAGATGAAGAAGGAAGAAAAATTAAAAAAAGATCCCAAAGGCCCATCTAAGCAGGGCAGTGTCTTTTCCTTCATTACTTTGTGGTTCCTTCTATCGTATTAATTTACCCTTGAGCCAGAAAACTGGGATTCTGACAGTCTTCTGCTTTCAGTATGTGAGTGATTTCCAATTTTAGATTCTTCCTATTATGGATGGTAGGATAATTTCAGGTCCAACATAAGTCATGTCTTCTAAGATTCTGAAGGTATTACTCAGTCCTTTAGGAATATGAAAAGTACTGTGGGTATTGTCATGATTAGAAGGGTAAACACAGATGTGTGTTGCCAGAGAATTTTGGAGCACGCATAGTATGAGAACATCATCAATGGAATTCCAAGAACTTGAAATGCTGTGGGAAACTGGCTTCCAAAAAGTTCTACATCTGACATGAAACTGTCCTTGCTCTAATCATTTCATTAAGAATCAAAGTGTTCCTAAGGCTAGTTGGTCGTTGAAAATTATTTATGGAAGGAACTGTAAACTCTAGTGAAATTGTAACCATAGATTGAAAGGCTTAGTTGAAGATAACCAGAATAGAAACCTGACACATACTGCTAGTTTTCATGTACACATGTCTAAGGTATTGTTCTAGTACTAGAGTCATCGGTGATATCGTTGCAAAGGATCAAACTTGCTCAGGGAGCTAAGACATCCCCAAATTGGTAGGTAAATTTCTTTTACGATATTGGATGTATTTACATTTTAATTATGGGAATAGAAATCTGTTTGGTAGGATGTGAACAGGTGTCTCTGAGGAGATATCACAGTGGGAAATGTTCATGGAATTTCCATACTTGGTTTCAACCCAATAGTACATATTTCATAACATTTCAGCTAAATTAGCACATCCATTTTTGTGTTATATGGGGGTGGGAAAAAACTAACCTTTTCTAGCTCTTGAAAATTAATCAGACGTTTTTAGCTTTCGTTTTTGAAATGAAAAATGTTGCAAATTTGAACTTCCACCTTGGCAGAATTAAAGTGCTTATTCAAGCATGAAGAAAATCAATGCCAAATTAGGAAAAAAGGAAATGAGAAGACTCAATTTCCAAGGTTTGAAATGTAATTTCTGGGCACACGAATCCCGTCTTTTAATGTAATCCCTGGTAGTTAGCTGATGATCTCCACGGTGGCGAGGATTATGAATGAGGCAGCGGAGCAGAGATTGGTCGAAAGACACCTCAGAGGGAGGGCCCCTGTGTGGTTGCTGTGCTTTTTGGGAATCCCATGGTCATCAGTGATTCCTCTAAGGTGGGCAGTTAGAAACTTGACTCACATTCCTTCCAGCGAAATTACTGGGGCAGACTCGGACTGTGGAGGTCTATAGTGGAGATTGCCAGCTGATTGGCCAAACCGATTTTTAGTCTCTTGGACACACAGCTAGACTCCATCTTCCAGCCTCTGCTGCATCAGGTGCGGCCCTGTGAATGAATTCAGCCAAGGGGACAGGGTACTTCCAGGCCTGATCTTTGGACAAGGAAATCCCTCCTTTCTTTTCTCTTTTCACAGCTTGATGCTGAAACCTTTGTGTTCTTAAAAGTTACTTGTTGAAGTCAGAGCCCCAGCACTGAAGGGGCCCGGGCCAGGAATGAGTACTTGCAGAAAATCCACTTGGCCATGAATGTACTTCAGGCTTTAATATGAATAAGAAGTGAACTTCCATTGTGTGAATCCACTGAGATTTTGAATTTGCTAGTTTCAGCTGTTAGCATCACCTCAAATAGTATAGACAATTATAATTTCCAGAAATCCCTATAATCCTCCAAATAAACATGCAACTTAAGTAATATGGTGTGCTTGCTAGATAAAGCCAGGTCTCAAACAAGTACTCTTGACCCCCCCCACATCCCTTCTATATAGAAATTATATAGAAGTTCCCCCACCTCCTATATGCTTCCACTAAGGGTTACACAGTGAAGAAAATGTCAGGAACAAAGGCATCGTGTACATGGATTACCTTGTGAGTAGGACTTCCAACTCAACGCTAGGTACTGCTTTTATCTTTCTAAAAAACAAACAAAACACCTCAACAATGAGCACTATCTTAGCAAAGTTCCACCAGCTGAAGTCCTTAGAAAGTCTAGATGCTTTGTCTAAGTACAAAATTCATGGGTATTTTATTTGTTCGCCACCTGCTTCTTTTCCTTTTTGCACGACATGAGGATGGAAAATCCTCACATCAGACTAAAAGTGTGGCTGAAACATGAAATTCATGGAAGTAGTAAGAACAATGATTTATGTTCTAAGCAGAAAGGGTAACTCCAAGAGCCCAGACTGGCAGAATCAGAAGTCAGAACCGTTGTCAGCCATCCGGAGTCATCACACGTTTGGCCATAAGGAAATAAAAGATTTTGCAGTCACTGATTTTTTTTTTTTCCTTTAACTCTCAGGAAAATTCTCTCAGTGCATAACATTAAACATTAATTGAGATCATGTATTTCACATACACATCATAATTGTATATACAACGCATTGGTTGCTGATGTGTAAAAACTTTCAGGAATAAGGGTGTCTGGGTGGCTCAGGAGGTTAAGCGTCTGTCTCGGGCTCAGGTCATGATCCTGGGGATCTGGGAAGGAGCCCGCTGCGTTGGGCTCCCTGCTCTCCCTCTGCCTCTGCCCTTCCCCCTCCCCTCATGATCTGTCTCTCACTTTCTCTCTCTCTCTCAAATAAATAAATAAAATCTTTAAGGAAACAAAACAAAGACCTTCAGGAATAGCTTTAATAAAATGGTTATCCAAAATACACTTCATGTGTTTTGTCAGAGAGATTCTGCTCATGCGTGTCTAAGACATCCAGCCTAGATATGACCGTGGAGTAATTTGGCTGGAAGATTTCCTTTTACGGTTTCAGTGTTTCCTAGGATATTGTGAAAAAGTGTATGGGATTTAGAGGACTGGTATTAATGGGTGGTATGACACCAAAAAGCTGAGTTTTTGAGGTTGATTCTCAAGAGTAAGATATGCATAAATTAGTCCAGGGTCGGGAGCCCGCTATCTGACCGCAGAGGGATGAGAACGGGGAGGACTCAACAGTGGAAATTTACATTCATAGAATCTTCCATTTAGGAGAGGGTGTAATTTGTCTTGAAAAGGCAGCATCCAGGTATTGTGTTCTTTTGTGCCATTTTCAGCAGATTTTTTAGTTCATCATTTTCCTCTGGCCCTGGTTGTAAGATATTTATGCTTGACTGTGCTCATTGTTTTTTGTGAACTTATAAAAATTGCTTTTTTATTAGTCTATAAAAGCCATGTTTGGAGACAGCCTAAAATAAAAATTAATGCAACTTATCACCCTACAGCACGGAACAAGTCCCCACTTCAGTCTCTTATTTAAGCACCATAGATGCACTGAAACCTAATAAAAATTGTTCCCTGGCCCATCAACCCCGACCAGGGAGCAGGAAGCTGAAATCTGTGAATTGCTCACAACAGAAAGGGAAGTCTTTTGAGGGCTACATTGTTAAACCCAGAGCTGCTGTGTTATGACTGGGGGCATCAAGGATGGGTTTTGCCGAGAACCATACAGTTACCACTTAATAAAGTCTTCCTCAAACACCTTGACGTTTTCTTTTTCGTTTTTTGTTTTTGTTTTGTTTTGTTTTGTTTTAATTAGTCCTTTTGATTGTGATTGGCCTCCCTTTGGCCATGAACTCCACCTTACTGAACAAAAAAGGAGGCTGCATTCTCTCTGGCCCTTACAGAATAATTGCAAGGAGTATGACCCTTGGGATGGGATTGGCAAGCTCAAAGCACGTTCAGCCCCCAGATCCCCGTGTCCACGAGGGCACTCCAAGTGCGATGGGAAAGACATTAAACGGGTCAGTTTGACAAATCACAGCGATGACGACAACTATTTTCATGACTACTATGTTACGAGACCAAAACAAAAACACAGCCCCCGAGCCCCGCAGACGTGACTGTCCCGGCGAGTCCATGCATCTCCCTGGTTACTTCTGAATGATGCTCAGGGATGCAACACAGGTTACCCGTGCTTGCAACACAGAGTGGGCAGGGCACCCGCTCACAGAAAGCTGCAGGATGAGCGGGAGAGACAGAGCAACATAGGACAGCTTTTCCAGAGCTTTCCTACCTAGTCTTCTCATGAGAGAGAGAGATAGGCTAACAGGTTTTAACAAGTTTGTGCTCGTTCCAGCCTTCCCACATCCCCGGCTTTCCAGCCTCCCAGCCTCCGACCCGGGTCAGGCATCTTAACCTGAACATCAAGGCACTATCTTCATCCAAAGCAGCCCTTGGGGCACAGAGGTATCTGACTGGGAAATACCACCACTGCCAACAGTCCCAGTGTTTTGTTGTTGTTGTTTTTTTTCCCTTGAGATGCTTTTCAACAATGTTCTCAAGGACATACCCATTTATGGATGAGTCTGTCTCTTCCCAGACCCCATTCTTTTTCATCTGGCTCTCCAATCCCTTATTGGAACGGTGAGGATCAAAAGCCATGTCCAAGTAATCTTTTTTTTTTTTTTTTTAAGATTTTATTTATTTATTTGACAGAGAGAAATCACAAGCAGGCAGAGAGGCAGGCAGAGAGAGAGGAGGAAGCAGGCTCCCTGCTGAGCAGAAAGCCCGATGCGGGGCTTGAACCCAGGACCTGGGATCATGACCTGAGCCGAAGGCAGCGGCTTAACCCACTGAGCCACCCAGGCGCCCCTTTGTCCAAGTAATCTTTAGGAAATGCTGGCCTTCCTAAATATGATTAAGAAGCCAGTGGAAATGGTCTGGGTGTTAAAGCAACCCCAGCAAAAGGATTCTAGCTCATGGATACCGTCTGTACCCCTAGAGTGGGGACGTCTTGTCCAGCCTTCGGCCCCATCATCTCTGAGCGATTGGTCTTCTGGCTCATCCCTGAGCACACACGCCTGAGGTTCCCAGGACACAGACTGATTGGTTGTGCAATAAAGACGTTATGAGAAAATCTTTTTTCTCTCTTTTCCTCAGGGCCTGAAATCAGCAAGCCAAAAAGCTTTTTATCCTAATATAGAAAAGAATTAGGCAGCAGATGCTTCTTCACAGCAGCCTGCATGCTGAGGAGAGGGGGGAAGATGGCGCAGTCCTCCTCTGGCAAGAGTTTAAGGCTGAATCATCATGGGAGTGTTTGTGGTAAAATCACATTTTTCTTTCAGATAGTGGAGCGATTATCACTGGGCTATGGACAGCTAGACTGGAGCGATTTTGGTGAGATCTACTCTTTTTCACCACATAAAGAGTGTGTCTTCGGCACCAAGGGAACAAAACATCTAAGAATATTACCGTGGGAGGAGAGCAGATAGAAGGAGACCCTGGAAAAAAAATTGGCCAAGATCAAGAAGCGAGGAGAGCCAACAAAGTAATGAAAAGGATTTGTTTTCTTTTTGAACTAAGGGTGGGGATTGGGTCATATCTCCATAACCATGTGAAAACAAAAGGTCACCCGAGCGAACCATTTTCCCAGAGGCCCCCATGAGACAAGCTACAAAATCAATTCTATGTCATCCGACCAAAGACCACCAGCAGGGGCTGGGATCATTGTTTAGGCTTGACGAGTGAAAGTCCAATTTTATCCGTATTACCTCATTGCTACAGCCTTCTTCAGATCAGGAAGGGAAAGGAAGACAGAAAAAGAGAGACTGTAATGAGGAAGATCCTTCAATACTGGATTTTTCCATTTTACTGCTTTAGTCTTCTTTTATGCCTGACAACGGCAGTAGATGTCTAACTGGACCTGTGCTATTCCTGTCTTTTTTTCAATTCATCAATTCTTCCAATCAGCCCTGGTTTGATTGAATTGTCTCATGTAATCCTTTCCCATTGTTAGCTCCCCCTTAACAATCAGAAGTCCATCCTCTTCAGCCCAGATATCTAGCAAAAATGTTCCCTGCCTCCCCAATACTCCCTCCCACCAGGGTTGCAAACAGTCCCTCTGATCCAAGATGACTTGGTTCTCTTCCTGGGACATGCCACCTTCATTTCTACACACCTAATACCTTGATTATCTTGTTCGGATCGACGGTATGCCCTACCTTCTACATATCTGTCTGTCTGGAAGTTTATTCTCCAAGCCTCTCCTTCAAGTTCATCTTCGGTGCCTCTCCAGTTGTAGACCATGTATCTCAGAATTCCTACTGGGGCCAGTGTTTATACTTTTGTAATGTTAGCAGCTCATTTGGACTTACTTGGATTCTTGCAACATTAATGCATATTTGTACAGTGGGTCTTCTCCGTGGAGAGTGAAACTCCTCTGTGGCAAGACTGTGCCATCGACATGTTTATATTCCCCACAATATCTCAAATACCTCAATATCTCAAATACAAATATATCATGAGAATACTCGAAGTCATTTTTCTCCCAATCCTTTCAGGTTACGTCCTTTAAAACTTCATCCCCCGGCTTTGGGAATGGAAAAGCAAGTCCAAAGGAGGCAAACCACTGGAAACGCTTTTAGGGTCCTCGTCAGTTACATCTATGCCTCTACTTCTCTCCTCCATGCTAGTTCAAGAGCTCCTAGGACACTCGCGCTAGCCAGGACACTAGATGACATCAAGCCAAACACTCTCACTGTAGAGATGAGTCTGCGGCTGGTGTGAGAGGTCATGCAACTTGATTGAAGTCACACAGGTATTAGTGGCTAGAGTGGGGACTGAGAAATTACATGTCTAGACCCACGGCTCAGTCATTTCTTTCCTGTTTGTTGTATTGTTTCTTATCCTAGCCTTCCCTTAGCTGCTAAGCCAAGAAATATTGTTAATTTGATTTCAGAAAATAAAAACAAACAAACAAACAAAAAAACCCCAAACCCCAAACAAACTAAAGCAGAGAGGGAGGGAAAACAAAACGTAGAGTTTGTCTGAACAAGCCTTCAGCCTTTCGGTTATGTCTGCATTGCTTCCAGACCCTGGTGCTTGCTTGTCCGGTTTTTTTGTTTGTTTGTTTGTGTTTTTGTTTGTTTTTAAGATTTTATTTATTTATTTATTTGACAGAGAGAGATCACAAGCAGGCAGAGAGGCAGGCAGAGAGAGAGCAGGGGAAGCAGGCTCCCTGCTGAAGCAAACAGCCCGATGCGGGGCTCGATCCCAGGACCCTGAGATCATGACCTGAGCTGAAAGCAGAGGCTTAACCCACTGAGCCACCCAGGCGCCCCTTGCTTGTCAGTTCTGATGGTGTTTATTTGCACTTTGATTCTGTTTCAGTCTTTTCTTCTTGGTGTTTCAGAAGTTTCTTTGGATCAAATGAGTCGCTTTGCCTATATTACTGATTATACTTCATTGTCAAAAAAAGGCCCCATTCTGTCCTCTGTGTAGCTGGGTTACTGTTTCATCGTTCAGCACCCCAAGATAGAACAAAAGCCAAAATGCGAGGCCTAGGGAAGATACTACCCAAAGGCAGCTCCTGGAAATGGTGAAATACTCAAAAGCAGACAAGTATTCACTGTGTCAGAAGAGGAGTAGACATTGGACGCATTTCAGAAATGTTCTAAGTCACTACGTCTATGTTTTGGATGCCAAGGGGCATTTCTTGGAGGAATAACATTAAAATACCCAAAGTTTTAATGAAAGAGTTCTACAGCCAGGTTCAAAAGTCCTGCAGTCCAGCTCTCTATGAAGACATCGGTCACTAATTTCCTTGACTGTCAGTTTCCCTATAAGATGAAAACTACCTGTTTCTGAACAACTCATACATTTGCTTTTACTGTTGGAAGTATACATAAAAGTGTGTGGAAATTTTATTTATGGATTAAATTTACTTTTTCTAGGCTTAAAGAAGATTGTTCCCTTGCTAGAGTTTATTTTACTAGTTGTGTTACACAGATTTTCCATGTACACTCGCCAGGAAGAAAAGAGCCCTAAGATTCCCATTGCTGCAATGTGGGACTTAACCCATCAAGCTATGAGATGGGTGGAATCGACTATCGAGCGCACAACTTCTCACTCTTCACGACTCTCTGCTGTCTTCCCACTGTTTCTCTTGGCTCCCACACTCCACCACTCTATTCTGATCACTGTCACACAGGACACTATTTTTCTCCTGTTCTTACCTCTAACCAGTTAGTTCCGCAACTGACATGAATGACTTAGGAGAGATATGGCACCTCTCCACGCGTAACTGGACGTGACTCTGACAGCTCCCATTGGAGGCGGATGCACATGAGATAATTATAGAGCGGTACACAAGTAACTAGCAGTTTGGTTCATCTACATGGAAGGAGTTCTGCGTGGTGGGGGAGTTACGTGCCCACTTCTTGCACCTTTCTTGTAGCCACGGACTTAGCCCACTTAACTCTTCACTTCGAGTTAGGCGGAGATCGCCACACACAGTCTCCTGATAAGAGAGAATCTTGGAACAGAGCAAAAATCTTCACGTTCTCTCAATACCTTTGGGATCACTATGGGGCCAATATAGTTAGTGTCTCTAAAGCAGCCTTCTCTTTTCATATGTACAGAGGCTATCCTGCTGACAAAATAGTTGTAATCTAAGTAGTTCTCAATTTCCACTTTTTTTTTTTTAAAGACTTATTTGTTTGAGGAAATGAGAGAGAGAGAGAGGGAGGGAGAGAACAGGAAAAGTGGCAAAGGGAGAGGGAGAGAGAATCCCCAGCAGACTCCCACTGAGCACAGAGCCAATTGTGGGGCTCAATCTCGTGACCTTGAGATCATGATCTGAGCTGAAATCAAGATACAGATGCTTAACACACTGAGCCACCCAGGCACCCCTCAATTTCCACTTTCAACTAAGATAGAGTATTTCATAGTAGACTAAATTGTTCAGTGATAAGATATGGGCAAAATGGATCAAATGAAACAAATCATTATAAAATTTGAATTTAAAGATAATAGATGTCTTTGCAATAGCTCAAAAACTGTCAGATACTTCCAGTAGATGTGTAAGACCTCTGCACTAAAACCTAGAAACACTGTTGGCAGAAATTAGAGAATATGTAAATAAATAAAGGCAGATTCCATATTTGCAGGATGTCTTCTTATTGCTGGTGTGTTGCTGTGCTGGGGTTGTCAAGTTTATTTGAAAACATATATGTAAATGAAATGCTATCTTGAAACAAAAAGTCAGAGGGCTCGCACTACCAGATACCAAGACTTACTGTAAAGCTATATCATGAAGACAGTGAGGTGTTGGCTTAATGACAGACAAATAGACCAATGGGACAGAACAGAGAATCCAGAAATAGACCCCAAACATATAGTCTCCTGAAATATCACAAAGGTGTCACAGCAATGCTGTTAGAGGAGGGACTGTATTTTCAATGAATGGTGTAGGGTAAGGTGTATAAATCAATATAATTTATCATTCAAGGTGGTATATAAATCTAAATGAAAAAAGTAAGAACCCTAGGGCTTCTAGAAGGTAACGGAATATTTCCATGCAGCTTGCATGGGAAATGATTTCTTTCTTTTATGACATTAAGTTAGTCGTCACATAGTGCATGGGAAGTTTCTGTTGTGGTGTTCAATGATTCAGCAGTTGCATTAGGATACCCGGTGCTCCCAACACGTCCCTCCTTAATACCCAGCACCTGGAAATGATTTCTTAAACAAGAATCAAAAAGCACCAATAATAAGGAAAATTTTGGTAAAATGGAAAAAATTGAAATTAAAACATACGTTCATTAAAGAACCATTAGGAAAGTGACAGGGCAAGGTACAGAGAGGGGGACTCCAGTGACAATGCCTGTATATAACAGAAGACTTGTACTGGAAATACATAAAGAACTCCTGCATGTTAATAATGAAAAGACATGTCAGTAGAAAAATGAGCTCAGGATTTTAACAAGCACTTCCAAAGAAGACATCCAAGTGGCCTATAGACATATGAAAAGTGTCTACCTTCATTAGTTGTTAAGGAAATTCTAATTAAAGCTAAAATGTGAAAGCCCTATACACCCATCAAATTGGCTAAAATAACAAAGACTGACAATGCCAAGGGACTGTGGGGACGTGGGACAACTGGAAGCTTCCCACACTTCAGATGGGTGTGCGAACTGATAAAGCCACCTTGAGAAAGAATTTGTCAGTATCTCCAAATGTGTACAACATACACACTTTACAACCTCAGAGCATGCACTCAACCGAAATGCTTCTGCATTTGTGACAAAACAATGTTGGTCATGGCGCTATTTGTGAGATCCAAATATTCCTGGCCGCTTGGAATAGTATAAGTCTATAAATGGATCTCGGCAAACGTACTTAGAGCAAAAGGAAGCCAGACACAAAAGAAGACACGCTGCGTAATTCTGTCTCTATCACTTTCCAACACTGGCTAACCTGAACCACGGGGAGAGAAGCCATGAGAATGATTACTTTGGGGAAGATTGCATGGATGGGCCAAGGCTGGGGGGTTTTATGGGTGCTGGTGAATGTTCTACTTCTTGATCTGGTTGATGGTGATGGGGCTATGTTCAATTTTTGCAGATTCACCAAACTGAGCTGTTAACATTTTATTTTTTTAATTTTCTATATGTATATTATACTTCAGTAACATCTAAAAAATAAAACATCCAGATCACCTGGGTGGCTCAGTCAGTTAAGTGTCTGCCTTCGGCTCAGGTCATGATCCCAGCATTCTTCGATCGAGCCCCACATCAGGCTCCCTGCTCAGCAGGAGCCTGCTTCTCCTTCTGCCTGCCGCCTCCCCTGCTCCTGCTCTCTCTTGCTATCTCGCTGTCTCTCAAATAACTAAATAAAATCTTAAAAAAAAAAATCCGGATCACCTATTCCCTTAATTCTGCTAATTCACTCCAAATTATTTCGTTCAATTATTGCTGCTCTCTAAAAGTGCTGTGCAAGATCGGGGCAGTATAGTCTATAGAACTTGGCCTGAAATAATCAGGAAATTCCAACTTTAAAGGTTTTGTGTTGTTGTCTCTTAAAAAACAACACGCATACAATCAAGCTGTCAAGGACCCAGCTTGTCTACCAGAGATAGGGAGATTCAGATCAAGAAGAGAATTTTAATATGGTCATGCATTATCTATAACCTGTAGGATGAATAAAGATAAGAATTAGAGTGAACTTAACTGAAAATAGCCTCATGATAAAAAAAAAAAGTCACTTTATTTCAATGACACTCACTTCTACTGTGATTTTTATCTTGTGCTTTTTTAGTTCTTCAGCCCAAACCAAGATGGCTTGGCTTTTGTCCTTTTTCATTCTTTTTTTTTTTGTTTTTTTTTTTGTTTTTTTTTTGATGTCTTCACTTCTGCAAGGTGAATGTAACCTATGGAAATGGAATTGCCCTTTTCATTGTTTTGCACGACATCGTTGGAGACACAGCTGAGAAGGAAAGCAGGTGTGGAGCCCACGGTATTCTCAGCCTGAACTACTTGTTCCGAACTTGAATTTCGAAAACATTGTTTGAAGTGACTCTGATGTTATTTTGATTTACTATTCCTACAAACAGCTCTTGCTCAGGTAGCTCCGACTTGCAAGCCAGCCACATAAATTAAACAAAGCGGAGTCTCCTGGGAGGATTGATGAGGGACAGAGTGAAGACACAGATATCATCCTGCCGCCGGCAAGCGAAAAGCGTAGGTTCTTACAGAAAAGTTTTCACTTCTGATCGTTGCCAGATTTATTGTCCTTAATTTCCAAGGGATGCTCTGCTCGGTCAGTTTAAACACTAGGCAAACCTCAGTTTCTTCGGAGACATCCCCTACAATAATGATTTGATTTCTCCATTCCCTTCTTGTTTCTCTTATCTTGTTGGTCCTCAAAATCTAAAGACAGAGCCACTCTGAAGCAGTCAGTATCACAAAAAGGAGAGCAGAAGTACAAGCATGTTTTAGTGTTATCTTAAAATTTCTAAGTAAGGAAATATAAACCTGGAAAAGTGAGCAAAGGAGAGGGAGAAGAACCATACTCAAGGTAGTCCCAAGGAAATGAACGGATGACATCTTGTAACTAGGATTCTTTGAAAAGATGATAAGTGCAAAGGGTGAAAAGATGGGTTGCCATGGGTCATGGAACTGAAGGATGTTGGTTCCACTCTAGTTTACTGTGTGTCTGTAGAAACTTCAGTATCCTGGAGATGGGGGTAGCTATTAACCAGACCATGTTAAATTTACTGTGATCCATCAAACTGCTCACTGTAAGTGGATCTGGAACTCTAGTTCTCCAACTCAGCAAGTAACTGGAATTGTCAGAGGAGGACAAAAATCATATCTATTTAGTAAAACACATTTCAAAGAAAGTTCTTAAGAAAATGTAAATTTCATTTCTAAAAATTGTCGTAACTATCATTGCATTTTTTTAATGCCATGAGCAGCCCCAATAGGAAACTCATCCCACCTACCAAGCCTCGTTCACTGACAAACCAGCTTCCATCACCTTTTTTTTTTTTTTTAAAGATTTTATTTATTTATTTGACAGAGAGAGATCACAAGTAGGAAGAGAGGCAGGCAGAGAGAGGGAAGGGGAAGCAGGCTCCCCGCCGAGCAGACAGCCTAATGTGGGGTTTGATCCCAGGACCCTAAGATCATGACCTGAGCCGAAAGCAGAGGCTTTAACCCACTGAGCCACCCAGGTGCCCCAGCTTCCATCATCTCTTAAGAGATAATAGCTGATTCTTACGACCTATGGCTTCCTGGACAGGAGTCTCTCTTCTCTGAACGCTCCATATTTGGAATCTTAGCACTCTTCTCTACTCAAAGTCTTACCAAACAAACTTGGCATGCTGACTCATTGCAATGTGTATCACCATATGGTCTAAGACTAATGACAGCCCCTCCCTCCCCCTCACGATGAGTGTTTGATCACATGGTGCAGTGATCATGAAGGCATGAAGGAAGGCACAGGTGTGTTAAACTGTTGGCACAAAATACATCCTCACCCCAGATGGAATGGTTACACCAAGGCCCAAACCATATTCTGTTTAGGGGGAGATGGGTGGTGCATCTTTCCCAAGGATGACAAAGTTAGTAGGAGGCAGTGCCAGTACTCTGTGATGTGCTCATGACCATGAGCACCTTTGCCCGAGTGAATGGGCATTCACTGTGTTCTGTTCGATTAAATAAAGAATTTGGAAAATAATGGGCTCAGTTACATCTAGCATCTGCTATGTAACATTTTAATCAAGTACATGAATTTATGAATCTCTATTTGCAAATCATCAGTGCTATTGGCAAGCCAGAAAATGTAGAAGTAACTTTCATCTGTATGTATTTGTAAAATAGATGTCATGGTCTCTAGGTGTTACTGAGGTCAGACAAAACAAGTGATTCCTTTGGGTAGAAAATGAGGAGTCGCTGAGCCCAAGTTTCTAATCCTGCACTTGGCTTAGTACACTTCGCAACAAAATCATGTGCACTGTGAAACTCACTCTTGCGCCTCATAATCTGTTCATTAGTAAGTAGTTTTCAAGCAAAATGAAATCTGGTTTCATTTTTACTACGTATTTGTAAAAGGCAGAACTATAAGAGGTGTGAGCTGGTGCCTCAGAACAGGAAAGAAAAGGATTATATGGACTTAAAGAATCCAAAGATGGAAAACAGAGTTGTGATTTATGTCACGTGAAGAGACCGAAATCTAGAGAAATTCAATTACTTGTCCAAGTTCCTGTGACTACGGTCATCTCCCTTACTCGTGCTTTCACTTTGTATGATTTCACTACCCACCGTCACCCACCATCTGAAACTATTAAATGGAAAATTCTGGAAATAAACAAGTCATAAATTTCAAATTGCACGTTCTGGGCAGCATAAGGGTATCTCACACTCTCTGGCTGTATCCTGACCAGCACCGGCATCAACCCTCTGTCTGGAGTCTCTATATTGTATCCAATTCCACCCCTTGTCACAGGATTACAATGCTTATGCTCAAGGAGCCCTTATTTCACTTAATAATGACCCCAAAGAACAAGAGCAGTGATGTTGGCAATTTGGATATGCTTCTGGTAGGTGAAAAGGTAAATGTTCTCAATAAAGAAAAAAAATTTTGTTGAGGTTGCTAAGATTAGCAGTAACATTTATTATAGTATATTGATGTAACTACTCTACTTTATTGAGTTGTTCATCTCTTACTGTGACTAATGTATAAACTTTATCCAAAGGATATATGCATAGGAAGAAACATAGTATCCACAGGGTTTGGAACTGTCCCAGTTTCAGGTCCACTAGGGGGTCTTGGAATGTATCCTCTGCAGATAAGGGGGAGGGGGCACTGTAGACAGTGGCAAAACCAAGAATAAAAGAGGGATTTTTTAAAAAATATTTTATTTATTTGGCAGAAAGAGAGAGAGAGAGAGAGAAAGAAAGAGAGGGAACATAAGCAAGGAGAGTGGGAGAGGGAGAGGCAGGCTTCCTGGAGAGCAGAGAGCCCAATGCGGGGCTCGATCCCAGGACCCGGGGATCATGACCTGAGCCCAAGGCAGATGCTTAACGACGGAGCCACCCAGGTGCCCCAAAAGAGAGATCTCTTAATTTCCAGCCTATTTTCTTATACGACTACACCGTGTTTCCTTTAGAATATAAGATTTTCTTATCAATAGCTGAACACATCTTAATCAGATATTATGGAGTTTCTTCATAGTGACTGTTAGGAAAATACATTTATGTGAGAAAGTAACACTATTTTAGTGCAGTTGTTCTGGGCTCCAGCCCAAAGTAACAGTCTCCATCCTCCTTTGCAACTCAAATTCTGAATGTGTTACGATCCCCTGGAGACCGTTTTGCTATGGGGCCTTAAAGAATTTAGACAGTCAGTACCGAGTCCAAAAATAAACTTGGTAACTAAAAGATGGTACGTTGAATCCCCACGAAATGTGAGGCTGTGGGTCCTCTGCCAAGAGTGGGCTCTGCGATGTTTGGCTCTATAAGTTTTAGCTCGATGAAATCCAGGGCAGCAAGAACATCTGAAGCTCTCTTAAATTATAAATAGATCCCAGTTGTGGAGAATCCTTCTAAAGTTTCTGGCGATTTCGTAAAATATATTATTCACACTGCCATATGATATGGGTAGAACCCACTTCAGCTAAATCTTACGTTAAGTATTGGAAAGCTGAACGAGGCCGGTACTCTTTTCTTCAATTACAAATCCCGATTAGACATATTCTACTTATAATTACCAGGCAGTTGTCTACCCAAATGGCTTGGAGCCATGCATTTATTTACTCTAAGAACTGGCTGTATTTTGTGATACAGAAAAGAGAAGAGAAGCAAATCAGCGTGGATGAGATGTGGATGGTACCTAACGCGCACATCCATTCATCCAGTTAATATTTCGTAAGTAAATGCTATTTTCTTGCAAGGAACTCATAGCCTAATGGCAGAAACAGATAACCAGAGGGTCAAAGGAACGGATAATCATTTGGACGTAAGTACCCCGCAGGAGCTTCCTAGCGGACAGGTTGAAGACGCTGAGCTTAGAGATGAATGATGGGAGAGAGAAACCAGGAATGGAACAATTCCTACAAACGGCGCCAGAATCCATTTTAAGGTGGACATTGTTTGTTGGAAAATATAATGTAAATGCTTGGGGAAGACAATGGAATCCTTATTACTGGTTGGTTCCAAGGTGTCTCAGAATAAAGCTGGGCTTTCCTGATAGATAAAAGGTGGTGTGTGTGTGTGTGTGTGTGTGTGTGTGTGTGTGTGTGTGTGTTTCATGGAGGGGAGGCGTGTGCAGTGTGCGGAAGACACAGAGCACTCTTAAAAGTATGGTCTGTAGAATTCCAGAGGTCCCCGATACCATTTCAGGGGCCTTGAAATGTCTAAACTATTTGTAAAAAATCGCTTAGATTTTTTTTTTGTACTCATGGCATGGACACTTATTCTACTGGTATAAGAGTATCGGTGGATAAAGCTGCTTTATCTCAGAATCTCAGAAATGGCACCAAGGATTTTTTTAAGCTAATCTCATGTAGAAATGTCTTCAATGAGAGAGTAAAAAAATGTTGATTTTATTAAATCTTGATTCTTGGGCATATTTTCCTCTTTTGGAATATGTATCTAGGAATGACTAGATTTTCTTGAGGGGCTTCAACCAAAACTATTACAGTAGACCGAACACAGAAGCAGATATGAGAGTCGGTCATCCCCCATTCATTATACCGCATGTGACAAAGGCGTGCAAACATGGAAAAGTAGTGCCACAGGTCATATGCCACAGAGCTGCTGTGCTGCCCGAAACAGTTCCACGTGACTCTTTATATTTAAATTCATCATTCATTAATAAAATAAGTAAAAACAAAATAACCAATTAAATATTCAGTTTCTCAGTCTTCTGAGCCTCACTTCAAATGCTCAACAGCTACAAGGGGCCCAGAGGCTACCATATTAGGCAGAAAACATTCCCAGGATTCCAGAAAGTGCTATTGGGCAGTGCTGATACCAGTATGTGTACAACAGACACTTTTGGGTCCATGTTCCTATGTTAAAGGCAAGCTTTTAAGGTAAAAAAAAAACCTGATTCACATTTCCATTGCAATATATAAAAATCAGCATCATTTCCATGTAGCTATGTTTTCTCCAACTTCACTCCCTCTGGGCATTTGGCATCTCAGATCCCCACGGTCAGGGCCACTTCCGATCAAAGAGCAGAGGAAGCACACACTCTTGTCTTTACTGCGCAGCCCAGAGGGTGTTGCCCTCAGTATCCCTAAGCAATAAAGTCATCGTAGGTGGGGAGTCCCTGGGTTCAAGCGACCCTGATACCAGCCGAGCTTTTAGGCAGATGGGAGGGAGGAAAGCAAGGACGAGGTCTTTCTGGCACGAATTCAATCAACCCCCTCCGTTGAACCTTCCTGATGGCACACTTACCCCCAAACCCGCAGTTCCCTCTTCTCTGGCCAAATATTTTGAACACACGTTTCTGATAATACGGCTGCACCCTGGTGTTTGCAAGCTTGTTAGAAGCTGGGATGAGACACGGCCTGTTAGCAGATGCCAATGCTTTACGTCCTCAATATTTTCCCTTCCTGTGATAACAACCCTCATCATTCTCTTTTTAGGAGACAGAAACCCATGCATAGAAATTTGTGTGCTGTTATTCGCAAGGTAACGGTATTTGAGTGTTTACTCTCATGCTGGTGTTAATTAGTTCACAGCGTATTTAAGTCTGGGAACAACGCAAGTCAGCTCCCATCTCCAAAGGACATCTTTTACACAGCTACATTATGTCCTGACAACACCCAAGCAGCACTGCCAAGACACCAATGGCGACTGGTAAACACGGTTTTGGCAAAGAGTGCGGAGGAATTCCTTTCCACTGGCAACCCCACAAATCCAGGTTTACAAACGTGCCACCCTTGGTTAATTAGTGACAGTGCTGGCTTTTAATTGAATTTGAAGCAACATGAGGAAAAAAAAAAAAGAATCAAGGGGGGAAAAACAAGGTAGATAAACAAGGCCACTCGTCCCGCTGCTGAGAAACGACGTTGTACAAGCATGAGGGACCCAGTCCTGCAAAGAGGTTGATGGATGCGGTTGCTTTTGAAACGCAGGAACATCTGGATCTTCGGCACAGCGGAGGGGGCGGGGGGGGGGGGATGTAGGGTCCAAATTCGTGGACACATTTCTGTCACAGACATCGGCAAACAGATGGCACTGGCTCCAGATCCAGTCCCATAGATGTGCTGAGAGGTTTTTGAAAACCCGCGTGTTCACAAATGCATTCTTTGCGCCCCTTTGTTTCCGGCGCGGTAACTTACCAGCTCTTCCTGCCCTTAACTCGCGGCCTTCGGGGCAATGATGTTTCCTCCCCAGGCAGAGGGCTGGGGAGGCTGGGACTCTATTCTCAGCCGAGCCTGGCCTGATGGGGTACGGAATGTGGGGTCCCTTCTGCATCGTGAAGGCCAGCGCTGACCGCACGCTCGCGGGCAGGGCTGGCACTCGGGGCGCGTCGCCTCTCGTGTGGGTTTCTTGCCGTCTTTGGCAGTAGCCGCTGTCCTGATCGTGGTTTTCAAGATCAGGAAGTTCAGGTCCATATGGGAAGTGATCCAGTTCGCCAGTGGCAAGCGTAGAATTCGTTCTTGGTTCCTCAATGCGCTCTTTGTTTGAGGTGAGTGTGCATTCCGCGATCAGAAGATGAGATTTCTATTCAGAGCCCTGAGCTGCTGTACAGTCTCTTGAACAAGGAATAATAAATAGTCTGGTGAATACAACTAGAATCGAGATTTTAAGAGGGATTTTCCCCTTTGGCTGTGGTCTGCTTATCTGGTAGATCCCTCACTTGTGAGAGGAAGGGGACAGAGTGCAGAGCTGAGACTTCTGGAAGGCACGATGGAAATCGGTATCTGCTGGAGGATTTGCAGCATCTCACGGGTTTAAGCAGTACCCCAGGAGCTCATGCGGTGCCCCGCGCCTCCCAGGGCTGAAAGCCGCCAGGAACAGGGTTAATACTAACAGAAAGGAACATCCCAAGCTTCACTCGCTCCCTTTCTCGTAGGCAATCGGGAATGTCCGCAAACATCACATCCTCCATGCAGATGAGATCTGAGAGAAATTCAGAGCATACATGGAGAGGGCTTACAAACACTCCCGCTCCATGATGTCTGAAGCTCTCAGGCAATTCTGTGCTTCTTAAAATCAGACAAGCCCCTGGCGACAAGTGATGCTGAAAGCAATGCCTACCCTCATTAAGTGGGGCTCTAGGGATCTAATTCTTTCATCGACCAAATAGGACCTGGTGTTAAGACCTTCTGCAGAGAAAGGCTTATCAAGGCAAAAGCAGTGTTAATATTATTGCATTCTGTGTGTCACCCCATTTTGGAGACACAGACGGGGCTTACATGCATAGCAGAACCTATGCTGGGCAAAAGAATATTTTGCATGTTTTCTGATTTTTGAGGCAGTGCAAAACTCCAGGGTAGTTTGGTTCCGATTTCAGATGCCCACAGCTTTGTTGGTCCACTCCAGTGGTAGCAGACAGAGGATTAGAAGACGCCTATTTCAGGGCTGGGATATAATTTCAGAACTGTAAGAAGAAGACTTTATTCTCCAGGATTCATGTTGTTAGGTGACAACACACGTGAAGATGGGGAAATGACTTATAAATATATCCCGGCGTGAACTCGGAATCCTGGTTGAGTAATTTGTTGAGCAGGTTTTTAATTGTTGCTTCCACTTCTGTCCTCCCTGCAGATTGCTTCCAGGAGCTACTGCGATGGCTCATGAGCAGAGAGCGAGCTTGATAGGGGGAAGAAGCCACATGGCTGAAAAGACTTTTTAAGGTACTCCTTACTGCACTCGAGCCTTGGCCCAGGCAAAGGGACACTCCCCTTGGAATTGAGGAGATCGTGACTGTAAAAAGTCACAGCAGTCTGGGGAAGTGTTCTCGAGGGGATGAGAGTAACCGTAATGATACTAATAACTGGTAGCTTTTATTGGGTGTTTCTGTATGTTCCAGGCAGAGGGGTTCAACTCTTAATAGATACCACTTTATTACGATAGCCCTATTCCAAAGGTTCTATCGCTATTCTCATTTATCACTTGGGGAAACTGAGGTCCGGAGATTAAAACTTACTCAAGGGCAAATCTTGCCAAAACTCAGTTAAAAAAATGATGGAATCTGGGGCAGTTGGGGGGCCCAGTTGGTTGAGCCTCTGACTCTTGGTTTCAGCTCAAGTCATGATCTCGGGGGTTGTGGGATCAAGCCCCTCATAGGACTCTGTGTTCAACAGGGAACCTGCTTGAGATTCTCTCTCTCTCTCTCTCCTTCTGCCTCTTCCCACCCTTGCTCATATTCTCACTCTCAAAATAAATGAATAAAATCTTTTAAAAAGGGCTAGAATTTGAATAGTTTTATGCATACAGAAAGATTGTGAGGATAGTGCAGAAAGCTCCCACATACTCCACATGTAGTTTCTTCTCTTATGAACATCTTATACTAGGATGGTATGTTTATTACATTAATGAATCAACATTGGTACATTATTATTAACTAAAGTCCATACTTTATCCAGATTTTTTAGTTTTTGCTTAATGTCCTTTTTCTGTTCCAAGATTCCATCCAGGAAGTCTCATTACCATCTGTTGTCTCATTAGGCCTCTCCTGATTGTGGTAGATTCCTAGACTTCTCTTGTTTTTAATGACCTTGATGGTTTTGGGGAGACTGCTCAGTGACAGGATGCCCCTCAAATAGGAACTGGCTGATGTCTTTCTCATGCCTAACCTGAGTTTATGGTTTCTGGGAAGGAAGACCACAGAAGTCAAAGTGATTTGCAACACATCGTACCAAGTGCACGTAAACGATCAACGTAATTTATCACTGTCGGTGTTGACCTTGATCACATAGTTTACAAAGTGTTTGTCAGGTTTCTCCACTGTAAAGTTTTCTCTCCCTTCCCATTCTCTGTTCTTTGGAAGAAAGTGACTGCACTTTCCCCACTGGGGAGCCACACGCAGCCTGATTTAGGATGCGTTATTTAAATGTTTTATTGGAAATTCTTCTGCATGGGAAATTTGTCTGTTCTTCTCCACTTATTTATTTGTTCAATCATGTATTTGTAACCATATAGACTTGTGGGTATTTATCATCTACTTTGTTTTTTTAACCCCACGCTATTTATTTATTTTGTTGTGCAAAGTGTTCCAGCTTTGGTCACGGAGTTCTCTATCGGCTCCTACCTCCCTTTGGCAAACCATCATTGTGAGGCTGTTTCTTTGTCTTGCTTTTAGTACCACTTTACTTTCTGGTGTTAAAGATGCTCCAGGCTTATCTTCTTGCATATTTCTGTCCCTAGTCCTAGAAATGAGCATTTTCTGAAGGAGATCTGGTTCCTTTTATTAGAGAACAGTACTAGAAACCAGGATCTGGATGCCAACTGTGCTCATTGTTACTAGTTGCTGACAGAGAAAGGAAATATATCTCAGCACACTAACCTGTTTGTACACATCTCTATAAATATTTCTATATGTAGCCATCTATGTCTATATTAAGCTGAAATGAGTTCATACTGATGTCTCCAACTCGAATCCATCACCACAAGGATCATTCTAGCCTCCTCCCCTTACTTAACCATAAACTCCCACTCCAACAGTGAGAAACCTGGCTCCCACCATCTGCCATCCATTTACTTCATTGTTCAGTTCCAGGAGACACGGGTAACAATATCAGAATTGTTAACCCATCCCCCGTGGGGAGCAACTTTATCATCTAGAATATGGCACCATGCCATGTTTCTGAAATGTATGTCAGAAAACATAATTCTAACACGTTCTCTCCATAGTTTTGTTTGTTTATGTCTTCCTATTGATTTCTGCCTTAGGTCCACTTTATAAGGTGAATAAAAGCTACAGACCAGAGTAAACCAGAGGGTCTCCAGAACAAGGCTTCAGAAAGGACGAAAATGAAACCCACAAATAGAAACACGCAGGTGGTACACAGGGCCATGAGAGGAGTCAGTGCCATTTCTGATAGGAGTTTACGGAGCCCAGTCCGGGTAGCAGTGTAGCTGACTCTAACTGACAGACTACCTGAAAGCTGGTGGCAGGAGACAATAGCCTGTCACTTCACTTCTTCGGTAGTTTTTTTTTTTTTTTTGCTAGGTGAAGCTAAATGGAAAGGACAAATTAGAGACTTTCTTTTCATAGATTTTATTTTGTAGAAGAGTTTCAGATTCATGACAAAACTGTGTAACAAGTACACAGAGTTCCCAGATGCTCCCAGACCCCCCTCTCCCTCAGCCTGCCCAACTACCCATATACCACGGCACAGCGGTACATTTGTTCAAGTCCATGAGCGACACTGAAGACATGATCATCGCGCCACACTGCACGTTAGAGTTCATTTGTCCTGTTGTACATTCTACGGGTTTTGACAAATGCATAACGACATGTATGTAGGACTGTAGTACCGTTCCGAGTAGTTTCACTACCCTAAAAATCCTGTGTTCTGCCTAATCATCCCTACCCACCCTCACCAATGATCTTTGTCCTGTACAGCCTTGCCTCTCCCAGAAGGTTGTGTAGGTAGAATCATACAGTGTGTAGCCTCTTCGGACCGGCTGCTTTTGTATTCTTTACTTAGATCTACATTCAAGTTTCTTGCATGTCTTTTCATGGCTTGGTAGTTCATTTCTCTTTCGCTATAAAAGCTATAATAATAGTCTAACCTACGTTGTCTGGGCATACCAGTCTGTTTATCCGTTTGCCTGCAGGAGGCCATCTCAGTTGCTTCCAGGTTTAGGCACTTGTGAATAAAGCTGCTATAAACATCTGTGTGCAGGTTTTTGTGTGGCATAATTTTTCAGCTCATTTGGGTAAATACCAAGGACCGTGATTGCTGGATCATATGGTAAGAGTATGTTTAGTTTTGTAAGAAACTGCCAAACTGTCTTCCAAAGTGGCCGCACCACATTTCGCATTCTCCCCGGCAATGAAGGAGCATTTCTGTTACCCTACATCCTTGCCAGCATTCGATGTTATCAGTGTTTTGGATTTTCACCATTGTAATTGGTGTATAGTTGCAATTTGTTTTAATTTGCAATTCACCAAAGACATACGATGGGAAGCATCTTTTCATATGCTTATTTGCCATCTGTATATCTTTTTTGGTGTGTCTGTTCAGATCTTTTGCTCCCTTTTCAAATGGGTTGTGTGGGCTTCTTTTTTTTTTTTTTGTAGTAGAGTTTTAAAGAGTTCTGTGTATATTTTGAATAAGAGTCCTTTATCAGAGATATCTTTTGAAAATATTTTCTCACTGTTTGTAGCTTGTCTTCTCATTTTCCTGGTGGTGTCTTCCTAGGGCAGAATTTTATTAAGTCCAAATTACCAATTATTTCTTTCATAGGTCATGCCTTTGAGGTTGTACCTAAAACGTCATTACCAAACTCAAAAAAGTCATCTTGGGTTTTCTTCCAAATAAACTTCCAGATTTATGAATTTGCACTTTACACTTAGGTCTGATTCATTTTGAGTTAATTTTTGTGAATAGCGTAAGGTCTGTGTAAGGTCTAGATTCCTTATTTTATTCTGTATTTTATTTTATTCCTATTTTATTTATTTATTTATTTTTGGTGGGGTTTAGTTCTGGGCTCTCTATTCTTTTCCAACGATCTATTTGTCTATTGTCTTGCTAATACCAAGACTTTCTAAGAAGTCTTGAAGTTGAGTAGTGTCAGTTCTCCAGCTCCGTTGTTCTCCTTCATTACAGGCTTGTTTTCAGACTTATTCATTCTGAATGTAATGCAAAGACACTCAGTCTTTTTTTCATGTGTTCTCTTTTCACCTTCTCCATAGAGCTCGCCTTGGGAATAGTTGACAAAATGGCCTTCTGTTCTTTTTCTTCCCCCTTGCTTTAAGGACATTTGATACCAGAGGTATTTCTTATTAATTCTCTATCTCCTGAGGGAAAGAAGTTGGTCTTTCTATCTAGTTACGTGACTGGGAGGGATGAAGGGAGGCTCCTGGATGCTTCTGGAATGATTCCAGACACCTTTCCTGGAAGATGTCTTGCAAACATGTCACCGTGAAGCACTGTGACTCAGTTTTTTCCTGGGCCAGACCCTCTCCTGTGACAACCAGGAATGCTACAGAGAGCTTTAAACAGTGACCGGGGGAGAATGGTCTTTGCAATACAGGGTTCTATAATCAGGGAATACTGTAAAGAAGATTCCACACATACTAAAGATCCCAGATTCTCTGGATTATATTTTTCAATGTTGATCACATAGGAAAGAACAAAAATGTAGCTTTAAAAAAAAAATAATGTATACATTGTTCCAATTAGAAAAATTTCCTTCCCATGTTTAGTAGTGTTCAAAATAGGCCAAAATAAATAAATAAATAAAAATGCTCGAGGCTAAAGCAGGTACTTCAAATGGCCTTTTGTTATAGCTATGTGATTTATTTAATAATTCATATTTTGGAATACATTAATGCAAATGATAATTTTAGACTGTCATCAAATTTTTAAATATGCAACACAAGAAATTTTCATTTTTGTTAATTTTCTCAGATGAAATTGGACACTTCAGACATATGCAGAGTTTCACTCATGAAAGTACATCCAAATTGTTTTGTTTTAGTAATGGAGAACTAAGAAAGTTATTCATATTTTATTTAAAATAATACTGCATTTCTGGATATGGAAAGTTGTTGAGATAGGGAAGGTAAGAAATGTTGTTTTATTTTCTAGAATCCCTGGAGGAGCACAGAGACGTATACAAGATCCCCACAAATGATCTTGTCAATAATGTATTTTCTGGTTTTAGAAATGAAATATTTATATAGAGGAAGTCTCTTTAATGTGCCGAATGATAAATAATAAAGACGACCAGACAAAATGATTCTGGAAGGGTAGTAATTAACCTACACAAAAACACTTGGGGCTATTTGAAAACACTAATATAAAATGCATTTTCGGGGCACCTGGGTGGCTCAGTGCGTTGAGCCTCTGCCTTCGGCTCAGGTCATAATCCCAGGGTCCTGGGATGAGCCCCGCATCGGGCTCTCTGTTCAGTGGGGAGCCTGCTCCCCCTTCTCCCTCTGCCTACCTCTCTGCCTACTTGTGATCTCTCTCTCTCTTTCAAATAAATAAATAAAATCTTTTTTAAAAAATAAATAAAAAATAAAATAAAATAAAATGCATTTTCTACTTTTTCAACACATTAGTATTATTTGGAAAATTTCACCCCCGATACTTCCTAAGTCCTGATCATCACATCATCACAAGTACAATCATCCCCTATAAATGAAGACAGTTCCCACAATACTTTGTTGTTTTTGTTCTTCTTCTTATTATTATTATTAATGTGTTGGTGTTCTTTTGGTTATTTTTGGCCTAGTACTTGGTCCTACCAACTTTGCTACTTTTCTCCTTCAGGTCAGTCAGGTATCTTTCCTACTCCAGCACACATTGCGTTCAAGAGTGATCTTGTGGTTTATTATTCACATGAGGACAATTCTGAGCATGGAAGGGTGCACACTGAGTGATTACTTTGTGTTACCGGCACAAACTGGACATTTGAAGTAAATGAAATCATACAGTGTGTGGTTATGAGTGCCGAGTTCTGTCACTTAGCATGTTTTCAAGGTCTATCCGTACCACAGCACGTGTCAGTACTCTGTACCTTTTAGGGCTAAGTAATATTCTGTTACACGATGGTAAATTTTGTTCTCCATTCATCAAGTCACATTTGGGGTGTTTCCATTTGGGCATATTATGGATAATTCTGCTACGAACATGGTGTACAAGTTTTTCTGTGAACATCTGTTTTCAGTTCTTACGGGGGCATAGCTACAGTTGGAATTTCTGGGTCATGTGGTCACTCTGTGATTAGTTTTTTAAGGAACTGACAAATCGCTTTCCATGGTGGCTACATCATTTTACATTCCTACCAGCAATGCATGAAGGCTCTAATAACGTCCCATCATCACCACATTAGTGCTTTGTTTGTTTAAAATTATAACCATCCCAGCTCATGAGAAGTGGTGGTACATTTTGGTTCTGATCGGTATTTCTGTATAACTACTGATATTTAGTATTTTCCCATGGCCATTTGAATATCTTAGTTATAAAACTATTCACATCCTTGTCCATTTTTAAAATTGCTTTTTTATTGAGTTGGAAGAATTCTTTACATGTTCAAGATATTAGACCCTGATCAGATATACGATTTACAATTTATCCCAGTTTCATCTTCTTGCCTTGCTGGTGGTGTCCTTTGAAGTACTAAAGTTTTCATTCCTTTCTATTCCCTTATGTATTTTAAAAAATATGTAATTTTAAACTATTTTCTTAGTGCCCTGGAGATTTCCATTAACATCTTAAATTATAACAGTGTAGTTTGGATAAATACTAATTCAATCTTAATAGTATATAGAAACTTTGCTTCTATTAAGCTCCCTTTCCCCCTTTTTAATGCTGTTATTGTCATAAATCACATCTCTTCAGACACTGTGCCCTCATCAACTTAGATGTCTCATATGATTTATGTAGATGTCTTTTAATTCAGATTAAAAAATGGGGGGTACAAACAAAATGTATTATCTTTTATTGTGTATTTACATATGTTGATACCTTTACTGTTGCTGTTTATTTTTTCATGTGCATTCCAGTTACTGTCTAGTGTCCTTTCATTTCAGCTTAAAGAACTTCTTACAGTATTTTGTAGAAAGAAAGTGAGCTAGTTGGGGTGCCTGGGTGGCTCAGTGGGTTAAGCCTCTGCCTTCAGCTCAGGTCATGATCTCAGGGTCCTGGGATCGAGCCCCGCATCGGGCTCTCTGCTCAGCAGGGAGACTGCTTCCCCCTCTCTATCTGCCTGTCTCTCTGCCTACTTGTGATCTCTGTCTGTCAAATAAGTAAAATCTTAAAAAAAAAAAAAAAGTGTGCTATCGACAAATTCTTATTTTTATTTATCTGGGAATGTCTTCAATTTTTCTAATTTAATTAATTTTTAATTAATTTTTAATTAATTTCCAAAAAATTGTTTTGCTGGATATACAATAGTTGGTTAAAGTGTTTTGTTTTGTTTTGCTTTTCTTCATATCTTTGAAATGTTATTCCACTGCCTTCTGGCCTGATTTTCTGGTGAGAAATGTGCTATCAATTTTATTTAGTACCTGTTTTATGTGGCAAGTCTCTTTCTTCTCCTGCTTTTGATTTTTAAAATATTTTAAATTATCATTATGATTTCCTTTTTTTTTTTTAAGATTTTATTTATTTAACAGAGAGAGAGATCACAAGTAGGCAGAGAGGCAGGCAGAGAGAGAGGGGGAAGCAGGCTCCCTGCTGAGCAGAGAGCCCAATGTGGGGCTTGATCCCGGGACCCTGGGATCATGACCTGAGCCGAAGGCAGAGGCTTAACCCACTGAGCTACCCAGGCGCCCCCATGATTTCTTTTTTGAATCATGGAATATTTAGAAGCATGTTGCTTACTTTTGAAATGTTTGGAGATATTGCAGTTATCTCTTATTATTTAGTTCTACTGTGACAGCATGTGGTATAGAGAACATATTCTGTATGGCTCCAGTATTACACAATTTATAGAGAATTATTTTATGGTCCAGTATATGGTCTGTTTTTATTGATGTTCCATACCCACTGTATTCTGCATTTAATGGGGCAGTATTTTATATGTTTCCATTAGGTCAGGAATATTAATCATGTTGCCTAATTATCAGTGTCTCTACTAATTTTTGTCTGCTGCTGATTTGATCAGTTATTAAGACTTTCCAACAAAATCATCCTCTGTCTATATATCCTTTCGTTTCTCTAAGTGTTTTTCTTTATGTGTTTTGAGGCTTTATTATTGGGTGTATATGAATTTAGAATTGTTTCTTTCTTTTACATTTATTCAAATGATTAAATGCTTTTCTTTACCTTTAGTAATATTTATCACTTTAAAGTCTACTTTGCCTCATATTAACATAGCTTTACAAAATTCAATGTCATTTTTAGGGCATGTTCTTTACATCCTTCTACTCCTAATCTGTGTATTACTGTACTTAGTGTCTATTATATAAGCAACATACAGTTACTCTTTTTATGCAGCCATTCTCTGTCTTTTAATTAGATTATTTTCTATTTTTATTTTTATTTACTTTTTAAAAAAATATTTTATTTATTTGACAGACGGAGATCACAAGTAGGCAGAGAGGCAGGCAGAGAGAAAGAGGGGGAGGCAGGCTCCCCGCCGAGCAAGAGAGCCCAATGCGGCGCTCTATCTCAGGACCCCGAGATCATGACCTGAGCTGAAGGTAGAGGCTTAACCCACTGAGCCACCCAGGCGCCCTTTCTATCTACTTTTAATGTAATCATCAGGAAGTATTTGAGTTTATTTCTATCTTTTTACTATTTGTTTTCTTTTAGCCCAATCTTTTCTTTATTCCTTTTCTTTTTTCCTTTCTTTCAAATTAATTATATATGTTTGTTTCATTTTTTTCCTATATTAACTTGTTGGTTTTTTTAAATTATTATTTTTAGTGATTATTCTGTAAACTACAAGGCCTATCTATGCCTTATGAAAAAAACTTTGTTTTCCCTTTACCTCATTTTGTACAAGGCAAGAATTTTAGAACAGTTTACTTTCTCTTAACCATTTTTCAACTTTTCTGCTACTGTTTTTTCAGTCTCTAAATTCACTGTGCACTTTAAGCACCAGGAAATATTATTTTTACAATCAATACTAATTTATATGTACATACATCTTCACCCTTTTATTTCTCTTTTGTCTTTGCCTAGAGATGCTTTCCATATGGGGTCATTTTCCCAGCCTAAGAACTCTTTCTTAGATTTCTTTTCCTTCAGATGTGCTGTCAGTAAGTTCTCTCAGCCTCCATTCTTCTGAATATTTTTACTTTGGTTTCATTTTTCCACATATTTCATTGGGTATAAATTTCAGGTGGGCTTTTCCTCCCCAGCTCTTTGAAGATAGCATTTTATTGTTGTTCTGAGTGGTTTGTGTCCCTCAAAAAGGTATGTTGAAGACTTACTTCACTCCTAGTACCTTAGCCTGTGACCTGATTTTGAAAATAGGGTCTTTATCGAGCTAATCAAATTAGAATGAGATCGTCAGGGTGAGCTCTAATGCACTATGACTGATAGTGTTTTTATAAAAAAGGGAAGTTTGGACCTAGAGACAGACACACATGCAGGAAAGATGGTGTGGAGAAGCACAGGGAGAGTGCTATATGAAGATAAGAGATTGGAGAGACCCATCTGTAATCTGCAGAATGCCAAAGATTGCCAGAACACCACCGGAAGCCAGGCAGAGTCCAGGAAGGACTCATCTGCAACCTTCAGAGGGAACATGGCCGCTGACACCTGGATTTCGGGTTTCTGTCATCCAGAACTGAGAGACAATTCATTTCCGTTTCTTTTCAGCCAGCCAGTTGGTGGCACTTTGTTGCTGTAACTGCGGCAAATGAATACAATTGTCCTCTGACACCCCTTGGTCCTGCTGAAAAGTCTGTCGGTACTTTGATGTATTGTATCATTTTTCTCTGTTTTAAGCTTTTCCTTTTGCCTTTGGTTTTCAGCCATTTGGCTCGAATGTATTTTGTAATTGTCTTTGCGGGCATCCAATTTGGATCCCATTTTCTTTAAGATTTATTTATTTATTTTTAAGGGGGCAGGGCAGGACTGAGGGAGGGGGAGAGAGAGACTCTCAAGCGGACGCCCCACTGAGCACGAAGCCAACACAGGGCCCGATGTGGGTCCCAATCCCATTAACCTGAGACCATAACTTGAGCTAAAATCAAGAGTCAGACACTTAACTGCCTGAGCCACCCAGGCACCCCTGAATCCCATGTTTCTTTGCTCTGTGATTTGATGTGTTTCATAGGCTTAGAAATATTCTTTAAAATATCTTTTTAAATAATCTTTTCCCACATTTTCTCTCTGTCTTCTCCATTTGAGATTCCAAATGCACATTATGTTGGTCTTATTTACCCACTTCCATATGTTTCATGTCATTTTCTGTATTTTAATTTTTTTCGTTCCTCTGATTACTACAATCTGGATCTCCCCTACTGTGTTATCTTCTGATTCACTAATGTTCTCTCACTTTCCCTACTGTTAAATCCATATTTTGAATCATCACTGTTAGGCTATTATGTTTTTAGTTCTGGAATTTCCATCTGATTCTTTATTATATATTTCAGTTCTCTCATGATAGTTACCATATTTCAAAAAATTTGGTCATTGACTGTATTAATCATAGTTATTTGGAAATCTGGTTTGGATAACTGCAATATCTGTATCATCATAGATCTGCTTTATTGTGTAAATCTTCTCTTGGCTTTCTGTCATTTGGTCTCGTTTACTGGCAAGCCTAGTAATTTCAGAGTGTCTGCCAAACATTGTATATGAAAAATTATAGGTGCTCTGGTTGACATGGTCTTTCTCCAGAGAGAAGTTAATCACCTTCTGGCAGCAAAGAGATATGAGAAAACCATTTTAATACAATCAGGCATTGAGATCATTCAAGGCTACGCTTCAGCTTTGTGATGTTCTGCTGTTTCTAATTTGCCTTTACTCCTACAGTGTAGCCCTCTGGAGGTCTCAACAGAAAGCCAGCCATTTTAGTGTGGTCTCCCCTTCACAAACAGACTTCAATTCCCAGCCTCCTCTCTTCAGAACTGTGAGTCAGGTAAATCTCTAATCTGCTTGTTAGCCTCTTACCAGCTGCTTTCGCTCCATTTCTTGACCTCTTGCCCTTGGCCTTTGAAGCTCAGGAATTGGCAAATTTCTCAAGAGAAAGTTGGATATAGAACATAGGGCTAATTTCACGGTTTTTCTCCTTTCCCCAATATTTGATTTCTTGAACATAGGGTGTCTAGTTTCATCTCTCAAGGCAAGTAAGTCACCACAAGCACTAGCTTTCTTTTTAGGCTTTAGGCTTCTCCACACAAATGAACCAAGTGAAAAATAATGTTGTTGAGCACAGAACTCAATTCAGTTCAGTTCAGGAATGCTTCCTTTTCTCTGAGATCTTAGCTCATGAAATTGGTTGGTTTTAGTTGATCTCTACTGCCTTCAAATATCTGTTTCATTAAATACATATTATTTTAATCCCATTTCTATTCATTGTTCTCTAGGAATTTTTCTTTTTTTTCCCCCTGACACAAACTTTTTATCCAGAAAATCTTTTAAGAAATATTTGTATTTAATTTATTTTTATTTTCTCCTTACTATCCTTTCCACAATCTTCCCTCATTTTCATTATGTTCTTCATTCTATTAGTAATAAAATGGTCTAATCATAAAGATAAGCATAAGATTGGTGCTAATTTTATATGTGTGTGTGTGTGTGTGTGTGTGTGTGTGTGTGTGTGTGTGTGTATTAAAGGAAAGGATAGCCATAAATGTTGACTAAACTTAGAAAGAAAGCCCTCATTCTTACCCTACAATTATTTATTCTTTCCACATACCTTTTGTCCTCATGCAATACTTCCTGGAGTGCCCCAGACATTAAATCCACCATCCAAGAATAGTATTTCCACTACTTTCAAACTTTCTATCATGATCTTTTGGTTCATGTCCTTTTTTAGTTTTTCTATTCATCACTAGAAGCATTTCCTCTCAAGTATACTCAGTAATTTTGCTCTCTATCAGTGGGTTGGCCATTGTTACCCAGAAAATTATTCTAGTTTGGAGAATTATTATATTGCTATTCATTAGTCAGTGATACACACTTGACAAGATCTCAGTCCTGGCTGGACCAAGTTATGTAAATTCTCCATTGAGTTACAGACTAATTTATCCAAATGACTCCCTGACCCTTGCTCTAGAAAGTCTAATAGTCACCTCATAATTAACATTCCCCAAACAGAATGTTTGTCCTTCCCACACCATCTCCTTAAATTAGCCCTCTTTCCGAATTCTCACTTTCTATCAATGACACTAGCATCCACTTGGGTTCCTAAAGAAATGAATTTGGAAGTAACCTTTAGTTTCTACCCTTCCTTCTTCCAGAGAAACATATATCAACTCTTTTTACTTCTCTCCAGCCCCACTGCCACACCTGTACCATAACATCATTCCTGGATTGCAGAAAGAGCAATGACTCAGTCCATTCTCTACATGGCTCCAACATAATCATTTTTAAAATGTAAACGTTGTGCATAGGAGATAAGAATAGCAAATACAGCTTGAGAAAGATGAATAAATTAAAAGTAATCCAAGCATTACATTTTTTTTCACGAGTCAGGGGCCAGACCAGTAAATGTTCTATAGTAAGAGGTGGTCTTGCATTCTGATAGCATTACTGCCCCGCTGAAAGTCTTTGTACCATAGATAGCTTCAGTAGCTTCTCATGGCTCTTAGCATAAATGACCTACCATGACCTATAGAACCCTCCTTGATCTGCTTATTATCCCCCTCCTTACCCAGCACCAGCCATGCTGTCCCCTTTTCACTCAAGGTTCTTGACATTATTATTTCTTCTCTTTACAATTCTCATAGCTTATCTCTTACATTTCTTTTTTTAAGAATCAAGCCAATAATCATCTCCACTCTCCATGTTGTATATCTGTCTTAAGTGAGCCCCAGTTATTCTCTGTCATGCCATATAGTTACCGACTTTGCAGTGCATGTGACAATGCAAAATTATTGGGCTTTTTGTTTGTTTGTTTTCATTATTGTTCACTTGCATATTATTTCTACCACCGTAATGAAGTTTTAGGAACCTTACCTTGTTTACTCCAGTAGCCCTTGGGGCAATACCTGACTTAGAGTAGGTGCTTCCTGAATAATTACTGAGCCCTTTTTGAAAGAGCTGTAGGATTTCCTGCAAAGTTCTGAAAAGTTCTAATTAATCTACTATTTTCTTGAAATAAAATATAATTTTTCAAGTATTACCATTTGTAATAAAAATGATTTATTCTTCAGCTTTTTGTTTTGATTTCATATATAGTATAGCCAATTATATTTTATTACAAGTCTAAAGCAGTTCTGTTATATCCTAGATCAAATGGGCTTTATGAGTCTTCCAGGAAGCCTAAACTGTATTTATTATCTTGCTTCTGTATGAAAATGTGGTCTGTAGTCCAAGTAACAAAAAATTTACTTTCCAACAAACTTTGAATTAAAAATTAATTTTTATATTGATGACAGCCTACATAGAGTTCTGAGCTATCATTAAATGAGAACCCAAGTTTCATTAAAAACATCCTAGGAGGGGCACCTGGGTGGCTCAGTGGGTTAAACCTCTGCCTTCAGCTCAGGTCATGATCCCAAGGCCCTGGGATCAAGCCCCACATCGGGCTCTCTGCTCAGCAGGGAGCCTGCTTATCCCTCTCTCTCTCTGCCTGCCTCTGCCTATTCGTGATCTCTGTCTGTCAAATAAATAATAAAATTAAAAAAAAAACATCCTAGGATCCATGAAGCACCTACAGTCAGCCCTGTTTCCAAAAGGAGGGAAGATGTAGATGGTAAGTACATAAAGGTAGTCCTTTATATGGAACAAGAAAGGTATACAATCTGTAGTACATACAGTGGACGTGAGTGTGGTACTCTAGGTGCCTGGACAACCAGAGAGTTGTTATGTAGATTTCTTTGCTAAAAACTATCTAAAACCACTAAAAAATAATATATTTATTGGTACATTTATTGGTGGTTGTTTAAAGCAATTTTAGCGTTGAGTCTCATTTAGTTTCTTGAAATTCATCTTAGAGCAGACACAGGGAGGGTACTCTCCTCTACAGTAAAATAACGTTTGTGTTCGCTTTGTATTCAGATTTTTCTTTGATATTTATTTAACTAATTTATGAGACTAATAAAGGACTATCACGTCTACTATTTAGCACAACTATTTTGTTGTTTTATTTTACATAAGTGTTTTTCATTTTGTTTTGTTCTAAATGCATAGGAATTTACCTGTTTTTCTGGCCAAGAATTACGATATAATTTACTCAAACACAGGTAACAGCTGAATTTCTATATTAACAGTCAGAAAGTGTTGTTTCAATAAAAAATTATATAAATTTAGTGGTTGTCAGGGAAGAATTGAAAATAACTCCATATCTGCATGTCAGCCGAATTCTATACTTGTTATGCTTAAATGGATCTCATTTTCCCTGAAGTTCAGCAAATCAACAGAATTTTTTAAAATATTAAAGAAGAAAGAAAATGAGTTATATCTGTGTTGTGGTAAGCAAATATTGCAGATTAAAGTTATGCACATGTATGTGTGTTGATGTGAATGTGTGTGGTTATGTGTGTAAATATACGTGTATATATGTTCCCCATGTTATTGAAATGTATTTTTCCTCCTGCAAGCCTAACATTAGACATAAAACTTCCCATAACAGGCTGTATTGGTCAATGTGTCCCTGGAAGAAGGTGTTTTGTATCTCAGAGGTAGCATAAGCCCCATTAGATGTGGTGTTGCTATGGTAACTGCTCTCTCTTTTTTAATTGAATAGCATAGTAAGTAGTCTTATAAAACCCACCAACCCATAACTTTCTGGTGCCTCAAGGCAGCTTTAACTTAACCACCTTCTCTTTGTCTTTGTTTTTTTCAGGTTAAGGGATTCAGGTATTTGGTTCTGCCTGTTTTATGAGTCTGATGTGCCTTGGTATTAAAATCATTGGGTTGTTGGCCACAGATAATTTCCAAATTGGAGCTCAACGTAGTTATAAAATCAAGAGAAGAATACAACATTTCAGTTGCAGGAACAAAAGCAAACTTCTGCATAAGGCCTTGTCTGTAAAACTCAGACTGAATAAGGCCCAAGGATTTGATCTGATTTCACCAGAACTTATCTACACCTGGCAGCATGCAAAGAAATCATTCTAGAAACACAAGAGCCACAAAGAGTGTTGTGTTAAAATAAGTCTTCAGCAACAGGCTCACATATTTTAGATTAAACAGAAATTCTCCTAGGATCCAACAGTCCTATTTTCCTTTCTGGCTCAAACACATACCTCATAAAATATCTACGCTTTAGTGTAGAGATGTTGCATGGGATCAAATAAAATATATTGTAACTCCCTCCCCACCCCCTTTCCCTCCTAGAGACAGTAATTCTTTCTGGTTATTTTGCTGGTTATTTATGTTTAAACTGTTAGTAAATCTCTTTTAAAAGGAAAGTGAATATATGGGAATTGCTAGTGTTCTATAGGAAAATAGGGCTGTTAGAGCTTGTTCTACTTGTGGAAGAGGGTAGTAAGGTATGACAAAAAGATCATTTTGATAATATTAAACTAGTGTCAGCAAATACTTCCTACTGAGTAGCATTACGATTTTTCAAAAAACCAAGTGGGTAAGAACAATCAGAGATACCTGTCTGTAAGTTGATACTGGGTATTGACCCTTCTTACTATCAAAGAAACACAAAGTCTAGAGCTTTGAATTTACCTTGTCTAACTTCCCATGCAATTGGAGATTCTCTTTATAATATTAAAAAGTTAATTTGAAAACATGTTTCTCTCTAATCTCTCAGTACTCCTAAATTTTGATGCAACTCAAATATAGTTGATGACTGCTTGCTCAACTTCGCTAGCATCTTTTACAAGATGAATAATTTAGTTTATATTTAGGCAATGAATAAATACCATAGCAAAGTGGGTAATTATAACAGCTTTACTCTTTTCAGAGTGTTCCTCTGCAACTCAGAGAAATCCCAGAGGAAATAAAGGAACAGGAACAAGGAATTAAGTATACGAATGAAATGTACCTACAGTATCTTTGGAAGAAGCATACCCCGTTGAACTGAGGGTACAGAGATCTCCAGGTGAGAGATATTGGGGAGACTACTCCTTAGGTATCTTTTGCTGCTAGTGTGGTGCTGAGTATGCAAAGAATTCCAGGCCCTAATCGCTCTTTTCCTGCCATTTTTCAATGTTGTGTTTGCAGTGAGCATCCTTGAGGAATGCAATAATGTCTCCTTCTGAGACAAAGAGCAGTCTTGCTTACTGTGTACTATAAAACAGCAGGTTCCCAATATCAGTGTTCCTTGGCCATAAGGTAAAGCCGTTGCAGGTGTAGCATCAAGCTGGGCTCTCTGTGTCACCCCTGCGGGACATGGCGGACAAGGGGGAAAGGATGTAAACATGCTGTTGTTTATGATCCTTGCTTTGCTATAAGTAATAAAGTCCTTTGTCTCTGATCCAGGAGTCTCGTGTCTTTTGGCAACATCTGTGAAACAGTAGCAGGCTTATTTATCAGCTTGTAAGTAGGATAAAATCCCAAACCAGATAGGAGGAAGTTGCTAAAATCATCCTTAGATCTTTTTGGGCATAGCATTAATATACCATCAAAACTATAACCTGGTTTTTGCCAGAAAAGAGAGCCATAGTTTAATTATTCTAAATCTGAAGCCATTACCTTGGTAGATGTTCTAACAGCAAGTAAAACAATTTAAAGCACATACAAAAGGGGCAAGGAGGGCATTGCTTAAATGTATGTGTTGGTTATTTAACAAGATGAGGACTTCTTTTTTTTTTTCCGAGGCAGGAAACTTTTAGACTAACATTATTTTGCCCTACTATTTAGAACAGAATTTTAGACCTTTGATCACCTAATGTGTTTGAAAGGTATAAAATAATTTTAGTCTGTCATAACCAGAATCATAGCATGTTTTATAGACTGTGTCACCTTTTAGCAGAAGTGGCATTGTGGTCCTTCCTAGCTTTCTTAGGCAACTAAGTTTTCAATGAAATACCTACTGCATCTTTCCACACATCTGTTAAGGCAAAAGTATTTGTATTCAGTTGGTAACAGACTAACTGTCCATGGGATCAGAGCGAACAGTCTAGAAGGTTCTGATGTTCTACGGCTATCAAATCCACAAGTGGGATAAATAATATCTATGAAGATAATCCAAAGAACATGAAGTCCATTTATTTCTCTAAACCATCTCTCTTTATCTCTCTAAACCATCATTTCTCAACTTTTTACTTTTTTAATTGCCCCCTCCTAGAGCCTTTTTTGGCACTCCCTCCCCCCACGCCTTCAACTGCTTCCCTGCCAAGCTTCAAGGGAAATTTCAATACCAGAGGTACACTATATATTTGCCTGTGTGCTGCTGCCCTTGGAAGGCCACAACCATTGTAATATCTAGGATTTTTTTGATTTCTGAGAACGAATCATCACCCCCGAGTGGATGATATTGCCAAACTGAGAACTCATATGCTAAACACTCCAAAATCTATCCCTGGACCCAGCCATATACTTCTGCCTATGCTGTTAATAGGGTCTCTCAATGCCCCCCCCCCTTTTTAACTGCCTTGTACTTTGGGGTAATGGTTATATTTAGTGAAGCTATAAAAAAAATAGCACATGAAACTACTTAAGGCTACTAAGAGATTCGTCACTGGGGGCACCATAACGCAATGATTACAAGTGGCCTCTGGCTACCTGAATTTAGATCTTGACGTTAGACTTCCTAGTTCTGTAGAGCTAGGCATGTTGGTTAGCATCTCTGAGTCTCAGTTTGCTCATGTGTCACATGAGGATCACAACAGGACTCACACCACAGGCCGATTATAAGAAATAAGGATAAGATGCATTTAAATTAGGTGACCAAGTAAAATCTTCAGAGTATTAGCTCTTATAGGAAGGCAGTTCTGCAGGGGCTTCTGCACAAAGAGGGTAAGAGTGTTCTCACTGGTCACACTTTCGAGAATAAAGGAGGAATTTTATGCTAGGAATAGATATTAAGAGTTGTGATTGACAGATTTCCTCCTTCTCACCATCCGACAGGAAGTTTCAAGTCCAATTTGTGTTCCTTCCCATATCAAGTACATAGTAATTCATAGTATATAATTGACTCCTGATTCCAAATTATCCTTTTGCTCTTATTTTTCTTTCTTATTTAGCATGATTTGGGGGTCATACAGATCTGGGTTGAGTCGTGTATCCATTACTCATTAGCTTGTTAACTTCAGGTGAATTCTTTTGCCTCCTTAATTTTCTTTGTTCTCATTTATAAGATGAGGTCAATACTGATACCTAACTAATAAGATTGTTCAGAGGAAAGTACATGGCACCTAATGAGTGACAAGAATTCAATTATTCTTATTCATTTACTTTTATGATTTATATTATCTTGCCATATTTTTAAAATCTGTATAAATCATATTTTTTCCAGTAAGATGAATAAATAAAAATAAACCTAGAACATTGCTGCTGTGATTTGAAGGTTTGTGACCCCCAAAATTCATATGTGAAATCCTAATGCCATGTGATGGTATCAGGAGGTGGGGCTTTGGGAGGCGGTGGGAGGTGCTTAAATCCTGAGGGTGGAGCCTTGGGGAATGGAAGTAGGGCTCTTATGACAGAGAGCCCACAGTGCTCCTGAGCCCCCTCTACTATGTGAAAATACAATGAAAAGTCCGAAACTCAGAAAAGGACCCTCTCTCAACCATGCTAGCACTCTGCTCTTGACATTCCAGCCTCCAGAACTGTGAGAATTAAATTCCTGTTTATAAGCCACCCAGTCTATAATACTGTGCTACAGCATCCTGACTGGACTAAGACGGTTGCCATGACCACAGTGCTCCTCTACCAGGGTTTAAGGTCTTGGATATGTCCTCACATCATCACTAGAGTCCCCTTGACTGGGAAGGGAGCAATGATGTTGACCCGGTACCACTCCAGTCATCATTGCAGACCTTTATGTTCAAGTCCCCAACTGTGACATTGACCTATGACCTGTGGATGATTGAGAATGAAAGTTTGCCCAGGATGATGGATGGTTTAGTAGGTCAAACCCTGGAACAATATTTAGATATCTAGACACTGGCCCTGCAGGTCAGCACAGTTTTGCTTGTGACACCAGGCAAAGCAAGCCAAGCATCTTCACGCCTGTCTCCCCCACCTGCTAATCGACATAGTTGTCTTTTCTTATTGGCTTCCATCTCAGGGCTTGTCCTAACATCTGTAAAAATCCTCAGCCTCGATTAAAGTATTAGCTTCTTCACTTTGCTGTGTGGCTCTGAATACCTCGCTTTACCTCCTTGGTTTCTCATCTATAAAATGGGAAAAAAGATATTCAGAGGTCTGTGAAAATGATGTGTGTAAACTTACATATAAATATGGAAATCATTGTGCCTAGCCTATAGTAGATACTTTGTAAATGTAAACTTGACTCATTTCCCTTTTCTTAGTGGAAGAGTCAGGGTTTTAAACTGACCCTCAAGTTAAGAATAGAAAAAAAAAGAATTTATTTCCCCAAGTGTCTATAATACATTCATTTAGCCTATAAAATAGACCTCAATACAAAGCCTAAAGGCAAAGTGCTCTGCCCACAACTGTTCCTCGTTTATCTCTTTTCAGAGAAGTTTGGCTGTGCATGGGTAAAACTGGTGAGAATAGGGATGAATGAAGGAGGGGGAGAGAAAGGAAAAGTAGGTACTTGATATTTTTCCTCCATATTGATAGTGGTGCCATGGGGGATATCTTTTCTGAGACTCTGCAGTAGGCAGAATTCTAAGATGATCCCCAAGAATCCACATCCATCTCTCCACTGTGAGAGGACCCCTGGAATATGACAGGACATCTCTCCCATTAAGTCGCATGACAAAAGGGGTTTTGGAAATATAACTTTGGTTAGTATTGTGTGACTGTGAGTTAACCAAAAAGGAGATTATTTGAGTAAGTCTGATACAATCACATGAGCTCTTTGAATCTGTATTTAGGGACGCCTGGGTGGCTCAATCAGTTAAGCCGCTGTCTTCGGCTCAGGTCATGATCCTAGGGTCCTGGGATCAAGTCCCGCATCGGGATCTCTGCTCGGCAGGGAGCCTGCTTCCCCCTCTCTCTCTGCCTGCCTCTCTGCCTACTTGTGGTCTCTCTCTGTCAAATAAATAAATGAAATCTTTAAAAAAAAAATCTGTATTTAGAGGATGAAGATAAACAAGGTCAAAGATCTGAAGCACAAGAGGCTTTGACTTGCCCCTGCTAGCTTGAATATGGAGGGGACCACAAAGCAAGGAACATGGGTAGATTCTGGAAGTTAAGAGTGGCCCTAGGCTGGTAGCCAGAAAAATAAGAGGGACCTCAGTCCCACAACTGCAAGAAACTGAATCCTGCCAATAACAAGAATGAGCTTGGACATGAATTTTTCCCCAGAGCCCCCAAGTGAGATCTCAGGGTCTGACTGATATTTCCATTTCAGACTTAAGAGATCCTGAGGAGAGAGACCAGCCATTCTCTGCCTGGACTCCTGACCTATAGAAACTGTGATATAAGAAATTTTTGTTGTTTTAGGATGCTAGGTTTGTAGCAGTTTATTGAACAGCAATAGAAAACTAATGCATGTTGGGTGATACACCAAAGCTTAAAGAAACACCCAAGGTAATACCTGGAAACAGCCAGGAGTCCCATCCCATCTATTTAAGCATTAGCTCAACTGTTAGACATTATCTTCTTGAGCTACCAGCAACCCAGGATTAGCCACCTCCCCCCACCTATAGCTTAGGAATGAGGTCCTGGAAGTCCTTCACTGGCATGGCCCCTAATTCATCACTCAACATGCCAGGCTGCTCTGAAGTAATCAGTTCATATCTTTGATTCTGTATCATTCATGACATGCTCATTTATTTCTTCCTGACTTTAAATATCCTTGCATTCCACTATTATTACTTAACTCTTACTAAATTCTAAGGTTCTTGGATGAAGACTTTTTTTAATCTCCAGTACCTATTAGTCTTTGCAAACTATGAAAGTATTGATTAAAGGAATAAGATAGTGATGTAAGAAATCTTGCTTATCTTTCAAGTCCTATCCCAATAAATATGGCATTTTCTGACCTAGCATTCTCCTAAAATATGGAAAGGAAAAGGGAACATACTAATGGATGAACCACCAAGACAGTGCCAGAAAATACGTCGAAAGCTGCCATAGAAGGGGAAACACCTTTTTTTCTGGCAGAGAAGGGAAGGAGAACTTAAAAATTATGATTTCAGTGTTCCCAGAAAGATTTGAGAAGCTATCTTATTCAGAATTAACCAGGACCAAAAAATCTAGAAACAGTTCTTGGAAATGATAAATATGTTGTCAAAATAAAACATTGAATAAGATAACTGAATAATAACTTGGACGCAAGTTAATATTAAGTTTGCAAACTGAAAGATTCACAGATTACTTATCCCTCCATTCACTCCTGTCTAAGAACATAGAGCACAACAACAGAAAGATGAAAAACATGTGAGAAAGTATCAAGAGTTGTATCTATTAAAAATATGTTAAGGGGCGCCTGGGTGGCTCAGTCAGTTGAGTGTCTGACTTTTGATTTCAGCTCAGGTCATGATCAGGGTCATGAGATCAAGCCTGAGTCAGCTTTGCCCTTTTCCCTCTCTGCCTCTCTGTTTGCTCACTATCTATTTCTCTGAAATAAATAAACAAAATCTTTTAAAAAATTAAAATATATTAAGTCAAATGCCCAGAAACAAAGTAAAACAAATTGTTGAAGATGTAACAGGAAATTTCTCTGAGTGGAAACAACAGTCACATCTTCAGATTAGAAATGGGCTACGAAGTAACAATGTATTATTTTATTGTTCATTTATTCAACAAATAATTATTGAGCTCAGTTTATTCAGAATGTTGTGGATATGGAAATGAGTATTAAAAATAATTTTTAAAAAATTAAAAAATCTGTGGTAGGCAATATTTTAAAATGGCCTCCAAGTTTCCCACATTCTATATGACCTTCCATTGGTTATGGGAAGGGACCTAAGATGGTGGTGGGTGTTATTTCTCTGTTAATTTACACTACATAGTAAAGGCAAAGAGATTTTGTAGATGTAATTAAGGTCCCTAATCAGTTTGCCTTTGAGCTGAGTTATCCATCGTAGGATAATTTCCTAGGTATGCCTCGTGAGCCCTTTAAAAGTGGTTTTAGAGGGTGCGGGGTGGCTCAGTCAGTCAAGCATCCAACTCTTGATTTCAGCTCAGGTCATGATCTCAGGGTCCTGCTGGGCTCCATGCTCAGTGCAGAGTCTGCTGGAGCTTCTCCCTCTCCCTTTGTCCCTACTCACACATACTCTCTAATAAATAAAATATTTTTCTTAAAAAAAAAAAAGTGGTTTTAGGACTTCCTTGAGCTTAGAGACTAGAAGGAACTCTTTCTGCTGCTCCCTTTGAGGAAACGAACTGCCAAGAACTCAATAACTTCAAGGAAATAAATTCCGCCAACAACCCGACCGACCCTGGAAGTATCCTTCCTTAAGTCAGGCTTCCAGATAAGAATGCAGCCCAGTAAACACCTCGATTTTAGTCTTGTGAGACCCTGAGCAGAGGACTTCGTTATCTTTCATAGATTTCTGACCTACAGAAACTATGATATAATTAACAGGTGCTGCTTTATACTGCTACATTTGTGGTAACTCTTTTTTTTTTTTAAGATTTTATTTATTTATTTGACAGACAGAGATCACAAGTAGGCAGAGAGGCAGGCAGAGAGAGAGAGGAGGAAGCAGGCTCCCTGCTAAGCAGAGAGCCCAATGCGGGGCTCGATCCCAGGACCCTGAGATCATGACCTGAGCTGAAGGCAGAGGCTTAACCCACTGAGACACCCAGGTGCCCCCATTTGTGGTAACTCTTAAACAGCAGTAGAAGCCCAATACAAAATCTACATTGGGATGGAATTTCAGGACTGTAAGGATAATGGAAAGTTCTGTAATGTTTTCAAAGGAAAATTTTAAAGTTCTAAAATCTGAGTAACTTTACAGTAACAACATGGTATTCTAGAAAACAATAGAACAATACCTTCCATGTTTGGAGGAAAAATGATTTGGAGCTAAACAATGAATAAAACGAGAGTGAAATAAATACATTTTCTGACATGCAAGGACATTGAAATTACACTGTCCATATGGCATGGTTTTGAGAAAATCATAGAATATAGGATAAAAGGAATCAATTTGACTTTTACTCTTGAGATAGTCTCCTTAGAGGGATACATATGAAGATATGCCAGATGTGTCCCTTGGATCTGGAGCATTGAGTACTCTAACTGCTGCTTATCTTTTCTTTTTACATTTTTATTGAGGTAAAATATAGACCAATTAATGTGCATCAAATTCACTAATCTTCTATTTTGTATTTTCTATATTCTACTTTCTATCTTCTATTCACTAATCACTAAGATTTGAGGAAATTTATAGAAATATATATCCAGGTAATGACTACCAAGATCAAAATAGGGAACTTTTCCAGTCCCTCAGAAGGTGACTTTACCCTCAAAATGGCCACCCCACTCCCACTTCTATCCCCATTCATTCGTTTTCTCAGGTCTGGCACTTCATCTAAATGCATTCCCACAATGTGTACTATTTTATGCCTAGTTTCTTTTGCTGTGACAGTCATTCTTATCATTGTCTCTGCCAGTAGTTCATTCTCTTTTCATGGTTGCATAATATTTAATAGATCATTTATATGCCACAACTGAGCCATTGTCCCTTTGGGTGTTTGAGTTGTTTTTGGTTTTTGGCTATCATGATAAAAAAAGCTGCTGTGGAAACCATAAGAGACTCTTAATCTCACAAAACAAACTGAGGGTTGTTGGGGGGTAGTGGGGATAGGGTGGCTGGGTGATGGACATTGGGGAGGGTATGTGATATGGTCAGTGCTGTGAATTGTGTAAGCCTGATGATTCACAGGCCTGTACCCCTGGGGCAAATAATACATTATATGTCAATAAAAATAATTTTTTAAAAAAGCTGCTGTGGATATGTCCCCACTATATTTTGGCTGTGGGCCCTCAGTGGAGTATGGCCAAATACCTAGGAATGGATTTCTGGGTCACGGGATAGTAGATCTTTTTATTGCTTTTAATCATTTATGTTCAAGCTACAGGGAAAATATTGAAGGTTCACGTATAGGAATAAAGTAAAAGAAAATAACAAAATCTTGGTAATTTAAAAGCAAGGTTAAAACTGCCAGAATTCAATGGGAAAAAATAATACTCTAGCTCATTTACTCATATTCACCAACTGTAGTCAGAGTAAACTTTTCCAAAATTCTTTTCTGATCATGGTCTGCCTCTGCTCCAAAGCATCTTCCCCTGGTTCTCGGGATAAAGGCAAAGCCCCTCAATAAAGCCTGTGAAGCTCTGCATGGCTGGCCTCTACTTATCTTTTCTATCTTATCTCTTGGCTCTTCTCCACTTTTTCCACTTAAGTCCCACTGGCTTCTCTCACATCATTCTTGCCAGGACTTCTCTGTCTCAGGGCCTTTGCAAGAGCTGTTCCTCTTCCTGGAATGCTCTTGACACCAGTTTCCACCTAGCTAAGTCCTATTCATCCCTCAGATCTCTTACCAGAGGTAACCATTTCTAAGAAACCACCCTCCTCTCCTTAATATAAATTCTCGTAACTCTACAAACTTCTGGGTAGCACTTGTCATTGCAATTTATTTGTTTGGGTTATTATTGATTGAACTTTGCCTTTTTCATTAGGTGGCAATTTCCATAATGACAGAGTTTATGTCCATTTTTACTCATCATTTTATTGCCAGAACCTAGCGTAGCAGTTGGTCAATGTAGGCACTCAATAAATACTTACCAAGCTGAAGAAAGAACCTTACATGGTAAAGAGAATTTTGAAATTGAAGAACCAATATCATTTACAATTATGAAGGCAATCATCTGAGGAACAGAAGATAATAATATAAATTGAAATAAGAGAGAGGAGAAGATTCTAATAAGTGAACTAAATTTCTCTTCTTTCTATAATGGAGTCAAAAGCCTACCACTTACAATGATAATCAACAGAAGAACTAAAAGTAGAAGCATTTAAGTGTAACCATCTCTGGGAAACAAGGCTAAGGATGGGGAATGGAGTTTGGGGAGATAGATTTTTACTCAAAAATTTTTAACTTATTATTTTTTAAAAAGATTTACTTATTTATTTGAGAGAGAGAGAGAGAGAGAGAGAGAGTGTGTGTGTGTGTGTGTGTATGCATGGGCAGGGGTAGAGGGAGAGAGAGAGAATCTCAAGCAGACTCCCTACTGAGCATGGAACCTAATACAGGGCTTGAGCCCAGGACCCCAAGATCACAACCTGAGCAGAAATCAAGAGTCAGATGCTTAACTGACTGAACCACCCAAGTACCCCATTTTTATCGTTATTTTTAATTTGTTGTACTATAAAACATTTATTATAATAAATAACAGAAAGATGAAACCCAAGGTTACTATACATTGGAAACCTCTGGAAGATGGGGGAAGCTAAGTCTCCCATCTCCCTCTGTGTCAGGAGTTGGGTGTAGAGTAAGGCACATGTGATTAGGTATTTGAGGTTGTTGACAAATTTCCCATGTCTGTGACAAATTCAAGTGTTCGGTAAGGTGAACCAATGAAACCATGAACTGATTTGAAGACTATCAGGGGTAACAACAGGTTTTGGAATTTCATAGAGCAAGATGTCCTTGTTCCTTGGAGCTAGTTAAGGCATTCAGGGATCAGGGCAAAATATCAGGGTCCTGGGTGGTTCTTGAATTTGTTCCTGTGCTAGGTACAGGACAGGGGGTGGTAGTACTTAATCAAAAAAAAAAAAAAAAAAATTGGTTACATCTCACAATGCAGGAATAGAAGAGAGGGAACAAAATCTTACGCATATTATAGGTTTCAAATAGAAAAGCTCAACAATGAAGTAGGAACAAATATTTTAAACCAAACTGGTAGAGCTGAGGATTAGGATTTTTCAGGAGAGAATCTGGCAGTGGGATATGGGGTCTTGGGGGCAGGGAAGTCCATATTAATTCTGATCCACAACTGACTTTCTTAGTAACCCTCTCAAAGGGTCAGGATCTTGTCTTCTGGGCTGTGCCGCTGAACACATCCACTCTACATGCCAACGTGTGCCCTAAACTTCAGTGCAAACCGACTTAAAAAAAAAAAAAACCTTTATATTGCCCAGAACCAAAGATAATCCCTCCCTCCTTGATTTCCCAAAGCACTTTTTCTAATCTTCTTGTGGCATTTAGCCCTTTATATCCTGCACTCTGGTTATACATGAGCATTTCTTACTTGCCTCATTTATCTAAGAGGTCATGAGAATTAGGGATACACATTCATCGTGGGGACTGGCCATGGACGTTACACTTCACTGGAGAAAGAAGGCTTAAGAGCAAATCAGGTGCTACCTGAGGACCCTAGATGACAATTTGCCCATCTCACTGATTTGTCGTATGCAATGGGCCTTACCAGTATGCTCTGGTTAGCATCACAAAATTCAGAATGTGTATTGCTATATCATGCTAGGAAGTATATCCTATTATTTCCATTAGTACTATGAGGGGGAATGAAAATGTTTTCTATCAGTGCTGATAAGTCCTGCATATCTTTCTGTATCAGATGTTTGCATCAGGAAACCAGACGTTGATTTTTAATTAAGAACTGAGAAGATATGTGAATATATCTGCTATTAATAATAACAATGATTCATGCAGGCTGCGTGGTTTGAGTTACCTTCTTAGATTGTATCATTTAAGTCCTTATAAAGTTCTATTTTTCCACAAAGACAAACCGATGTTCTACATACCCATTGTCTATAAACTTAAAATACTAATGAAAATGTCTTAGAGGGAAGAAATAACAGCAAAATTCACATTACATTCAAAGCAAGCCATTTTCTGTGATTTTAAGTGAATGCAAAGAAATTCTGAGTGTCCTACCCGTTCGAGTTGTGATTTCTGAGAAATAAAGATGCGGGGTCTACTTATGTTCCAGGGAATCCCTGTTCTCCTCTTCTCCCAAGGCCGTTATCTCTTTCATGTTATTATGGATGAAATTGGTTTAAACATAAAACACACAATGGATATTTCATACTTGAATAATGCAGAAGGTAATATATGCAGAAAAGTTTTTCCAAGGCATGTCTGAGTATATACTTTTGAATTTTACTGGAAAACATGTCATTCTGTTCAGAACTCTGAATTAAGATGCACTATTTTTTGCTGAAGGCTATTTTAAATTAGGCTAATAAATTGCTACTCTCTGCCTTGCGTGATAATGCATTACATTATCTACTGATGTACATGTATTGTTTGACTCTAATGGTGTGGAAATTAAATGTTAGACATGGGCCAGATGTTCCTATAGATGAATATGAAGTATGACTCTGGCATAGTCATGTCTCATTGGAATGAAGAAGAAGGCACAATAACCCACCACAGTAACAGACACCTCGAGAAACATCCTCTGAAACTGGGCTCCCGCAAGAACTAACATCACGCATGTCTATATCCTCTCAGTCCTGGTCTTTGAGGAGGGTTACAAATGTCGGTGGTATTTACACCTGTTTGCGGGGAAAGACGTCTCATTTCCTAAAATGCAGAATAAAATAAAATCATGAATATAAAACTACCTGGAGGGGTGTCCACAGACAGTAAATATTTGTCATCTTTATTTGACAGATAGGAGCAGCTTGGAATGGTTCCCTGGATTGTGCACCTCGACAGGGCAGTGAGATTTCCACGGGTCATTCCTCTGCTCTGCAAAGAGTTCACAGCAGGGTAGGAGGGATATGGGAGTTGGGGGAAGGGAAATGGCAAACAAATGGGCCTTATGGTGAATTTTAATGAAGATTCCCTGCTGGCTTTAGCCCCACTGGAAAAAAGGCAAAAAGGGGGAGGGAGAAGAAAAGAAGGAAAAGAAACCCATAATCTATTCAAGAGGCTAACTTACAAATGGGATCATAATTCCAATTGTAGAAACGTGGCAGGAATGAGGTAGGGGTGGGGGAGGACCTAGGATGTCTACTGTTGCCGCTTCCTCAGCCACTCCTCCGACTACGAACATGCAGATATATTTTTGAAAATCGTCAGACATGAATCCATTACATCATCTTACCATAAATCAGCCACCCACTCAGTAAGAAATGTGTGCCAGTCTGTACTGAGGGATGGCAGGTGCGGGCTTCTGGAAGCTCTGGGGTGGGGTACTTCGGTTATGGCGAAAATAGGGGTAAAGAAGGAAATCTGTGGGTATGTTCCATGATAACCCAGAGGAGCAGGGGAGAGAGACAAAGGTAACTCAGAGAAAGGCTGGGCCAGTGTTGGCAAGTATCCTCTTTTATAAGAGCCTCGAATTCCAAGAGGGATAGGATGAGAAAATGTAACAAAGAGAGAAAATATATATGATCTTTCAGGAGAGTTTTGAGCTGCGAGTGTTGCTGTCATGCTTTCCCCTCACCCTCTTGCGGTTTGCTTGAAATACAGGATACTGAGGAATTCATTGCTTTGTGCACTAGAGGTTTTCGTCTATGTGCTTCTCTCTTTCTACCAAGATATTTTCTTTCTGATTTATGTAGACTCCTTTTTTTAAAAAAAAATTTAGCATCATTTCTGATTTTTGGTCCAATCAAAGTTGATTTCTCAGGAGTAGCTTAACTCTTCCTTTTGGCCTTGTTTTTCTTTCTCTGCTATTTCTTTGTTGTGTCACTTAAAAAAAAAAAAAAGAGGGGAGTGCTTTGGAAACTCTTTTCCTTCTTAAACACGAAGGTAAGGTCGTTTTTCTCTCACATGAATTTTCTACACAGATGAATGTCTTGCCTTCCTGGATCTCCTTCTCAAGCTAGACATGGACAGAAACCTATTGTTTTCTCATTGTAAGGTAGTATACTAATTATGTATTCAATATGTTCATAGTGTCATCAGTTCCAGACAAATTAAAAGTCCATTTCTGCCTTCCAGAGTTATTAAGCTGCATGAAATGATGAGTAGAAGTCTGGATAAAATGCTTCCATTTCTCTAAATCCTGAAAGTTTTCATTATCATTGAAGCAAATGGGTTCTCAAAATCCTTCCTTATCATTGAATCAAATGGGTTTTCACAATCCCTGAAACAGACAAGCCTGCGGGGTAAGTACCCTTTGATGGGCTGACATTGGCATTTTTGTGCTGAACAAGCTTCCTGGTCGTTATGTCACCAAAAATAAATAAATAAATAAATAAAATTGAAAACCTCTATCTTAAGGTCAAACTGTCTTGCTTATTTCTTGTGTGTTAGAATATATTTTTAATCACAAGACATATTTAAATACAGTCACTGATTAAGAGGAGAAAAAAGGGGGAAATGAAGGAAAACATGAGTTTCTAATGGGCTTGCTCTTGGTTGGTCATTTCCTCTAGACTTAGGCTTCTTCAGCATTGGGGTAGCAAGTGGCTAGAATCAAGAGGAAGGGGAAAGGGAGGCCACTTTGGTCAAACTGGGCTCTACAAGAAAAGTCATCATAGAATCAAGACTAGTTCACCAGATATTTTATGGGGATTGGAGACTAAGCCTCTCACTAACTGACTTTGTTCTCTGGACATAGAGTTCCTTTGAGAAACAGATTGCCATGGCAGGAGAGCATAGGGGTCTGATTTCTTGGTAATATTCAAATACTAACTATGGTATAGCTAGAAGGGCATATAGGTCAAAAGCATGAATTTGGAAGTTAGGCAGGCTTGAAGTGAAATCACATCTTCACCACCAACTAGCTGTGTGGGAATGGACAGGTTTCACTCAATTCCAAGGTCTATCATTTGTATGATAAAAGTAATTATAGTGCCTACTGCATAGGATTGTTATGTTGATTAAATGAGATAATAGACAGAAAAATGTTCAGCTCAGTGCTTACGGCATACATCCTCAATACATGCTATCTGCTATCAATAGAGCATTAAGAACAATCACAGTCATATTTGTAAAGGCTAGACAGAGGGATTACTTTGAAGAGATCAGTCTGAGTGTAGTTGGAGACTGGCTGTTTGGGACAGTGAAATAAATTCCATTTTTTAAATGTTTTACATCAGATTTATTATGAATGACTCCCCTGTCAAATAGATTCTGCCTGTTCTATTTGGTGATTGGGACCATTCAGTATGTTACTTTGGGTTTAGTCAAAACAGACCCTTAATATTTTTTGAAAATTGATTTTCACTTGTCAAGCACCTTGTAACTGGTCATTTCATCAATGAAATCAACAAACTCAATCAGGTGCTAAATCTCATAAATGTTAGGAGCCATACAATAAATACGAGCACTTTTTCTAAATCACAGTAGTTTGCAATCTTGAAGTCTTATTGGGGAATTGAGGCTAATGTGTATGAGATAGTACAAATGCAGAGATAAAAGCAATACTATAAACAACTTTGCCTTTAAGACCAATACAAGGTATACCTATCCACTTAGGTCTTGTGGGTTGTGTTTTGTTGCTTTTTTTTTTTTTTTGGAAAGAGAGAGATCACAAGTAGGCAGAGAGGCAGGCAGAGAGGTGGGGAGGAAGCAGGCTCCCCACTGAGCAGAGAGCCCAACGCAGGGCTCGATCCCAGGACCCTGCAATCATGACCTGAGCCGAAGGCAGAGGCTTAACCCACTGAGCCACCCAGGTGTCCCTTGTTTTGTTGCTTTTTTTGCTTCAAAGACTGACAGGATATTCTTTATGAAGATTCTGGGGCTTCTACGATTGCTTGCTTGCTTGCCATACTCTGCTTGCTTGAAATCGATTTGCCCAGAAATTGCTGGATTTAAGGTGTTTCTTTATGTTAACCTGGAATCTGCAATCTCAATTTGACCTTTGACATCACCACTATTTTAAGGGTTTCTTTCAACATCCAGCCCATGCTTTACCCAGCCTCTGACTGGAGACCTCCCATTTTGGCTTTGGTGTCCTTAATTTCACACTGCCCAACATGCTGTCATGATATCTGTATTGTGTTTCACAGTGTAGCCAGTGTTTTCCCATGTAATTGGTTTACGTGTGTGATTAGGCGCTAAATTACGTAGCACATTATGTGTGGGTTGCAAGAGTGCAAATAAGACAAATCAGTAAAAGGCTGAGGAAGACTTCATAAAATGGAGGAAACTGAACTGGGTGCTGAAGGTGGGGTATAATAGCATTTGTCTCTCATACCTTCTAACTTCATTCATTTTCTTTCGCTTAGTTTTACATACTATATAAAGATACTCTTCTTATAACACTGAAGGATACAAAATAATAGAGACCGTAATGATTCCCCCACTTTGAAATCTCCCCAATACAATTCTTTTTATATTACTTCAGTCTTTTCTCAATGCATTTTTATTATAGATTTTATTTATTTATTTGAGAGAGAGACAGTGAGAGAGAGCACGAGCGAGAAGGTCAGAGAGAGAAGCAGACTCCCCGTGGAGCTTGGAGCCCGATGCAGGACTTGATCCCGGAACTCCGGGATCATGACCTGAGCTGAAGGCAGCCATCCAACCAACTGAGCCACCCAGGTGTCCGTTCTCAACTCATTTTTATATGTAAACCTGAAGACAGATCAATATACATTTTAAAATGTGGGATTATACTCTACTCCATCTTGTAACTTCTCTCTACCAATAATTTGCCTTGGTCAATTTTTTTCATACAATATTTTCGTGAGATATAATTCATGTATCATTAAATCACTCTCTTAAAATGTATAATTCTGGAACATCTGGCTGGCTCAGTTGGTAGAACATGTGACTCTTGACCTCCAGGTTGTAAGTTCAAGCCCCCCCACGTTGAGTGTGGAGCCTACTTAAAAATGTCAAGTTCAGGGGCGCCTGGGTGGCTCAGTGGGTTAAAGCCTCTGCCTTCGGCTCAGGTCATGATCCCAGGGTCCTGGGATCGAGCCCCACGTCGGGCTCTATGCTCAGCAGGGAGCCTGCTTTCCTCCTCTCTCTGCCTGCCTCTCTGCCCACTTGTGATCTCTGTCAAATAAAGAAATAAATAAAATCTTTAAATAAAATGTCAAGTTCAGTAGTTTCCAGTATGTTCAAACAGTTGTACAACCATCAAGAATATTAATTCCAGAACATTTCATCACCCAAAAGATGTACAGATACTTTCCATTCTCCCCTTTTGCAATCTCTGGAAAACATCACTCTACCTTGTGTTTCTATATATTTACCTACTCTTGATATTTTACACAGACTAGAGTATGTAGCCTTATGTGTGCCTTTTCTCATGTAGCATGATGTTTTCAAGGTCCACCCATATTGTGTCAGGCATCGGTACTATATTTCTCTTTGTGGCTGAATAGTCCATTGCATGGTATATACCAAATACCTTTAGCCATTTATCAACCAGCAATTTGGTTGTTTCCACTTTTTAGTGGTTATGAATAATGCTCATTCAATTTTGGTAGTTTGTGTCTTTCTAGGAGTGAGTATACTACTACTCATGTACAAACTTTTCTGTAGATCTATGCTTATATGTTTTAATTTACGTACATGATCTTGGAATTGCTAGGTCATGAAGTAAAATCCAATTTGAAGCATGGTGACAGGAGCTTGAGAAATTGCCAAACTGGCTGTGCCATTTTATAATCCCATCAGCAGTGTATGAGGATTTCAATAACTCCAGTCCTTATTACTGTCCTGTTTCTGATTGTAGCCATCCTCGTGGTATTTCATATGGTTTGGGTTTGCATTTTCCTAACTACTAATGATGTTGAGCATATTTTCATGTGCTCTGGACCCTTGTATACCTTCTTTGGACGAAAGTCTATTAAAATCATTTGTCCATTTAAAAAATTGGATTACTTTTCTTATTGTCGAGTTGTGTTCTATATCTATTTCTGAATATTATACCCTAATGAGATACAGGATTTGCAAATACTTTCTCATGTGATATAGGCTGTATCTTTTCATTTTCTTGATAATATCCTATGAAGTACAAATTATTTTAAATTTCGGTTATGTTCCACATCTACCTTTTCTTGTTGTTACTTATACTATTGTTTTGGTTTTGCTTGTACTTCTGATGTTATAGCAAGAAACCACTGCCTCATTCCAGGTCACAGAGTTTTTGTGCCTATGTTTTCTTCTAAGGGTCTATAGTTTCCGCTACTATATTTATGTTTTTGATCCATTTTGATTTAATATTTGTATATAGTCTAAGGCATTTTAGAATCAGATTTTCAGTTACTGCAAATAAATCATCTGAGATTTTGAAAGAGACTGTGTTGAATGTGTAAATCAGTTTGAGAAGTATTTTCATCTTAACAGTATTAATTCTTCCAATTCATGATATAGCATGTCTGTCTTACGTACATGCAGTAATAATTATTTTAGGTTCTCTCTTCCTTTAATTTCTCAGACTCTTATGCTTAACTGTATAACTGTCTCAGCTTCACATCATGTGGAAGATATAATATTAAGCATCCCCCGAATTCTGTCTTATTGTCCTCTTCCTGCACACACAGGAATATGGTGTTCCCAGGTTCTCTTGCAGTTAGGAAGTCCTAACTGACTAGTCCTGGCCAATGGGCTATAAATAAAACTGAGGTTGCTTTTATTTTTAGGTCAATGGGGGGAAAATACAAGGATCAGTCCTCTGAGTTCTCTCTTCCTTGATTTCAGTGATCATTGGGATCATCTGTTAAGATGGCCGAATGACAAGATGGCGCCCGTCCGGCTCTGTGAGCCAACAGCTTGAGAGCGGCTGCTGGTGGAGGAGATCGCTGACTTCATCGGACTTTGCTGCACTGTCACTGGGATTCCGGGTCAATCTGTCACCATAGCAGCACCTACTGTATCCTGACTAATACAGATAAGTATCCATTTACTTGCCCCAATCCATACCAGCCTTCACTTATTTTGTTTTCTTCTTCATCTTTTCCTAGACGATATTCTAACCCTACAGCCGACAGATAGGTAGCGAGCTAAACAATTAGCCTGGTGACTAACAGATGTGGGAGTTAAAAAATATGAGTGGAAAAGGGCAGCAGAGTTTCTTCTGGAAGTTATAAATGAGGTAGCTGCAAATCCCGGTATCTCTGAATTGTCTCAGGAGGCTCCCTAAAGCTCATCCCCTTCATCCTCCGCTCAATAGTAGATCAGTCTTTTGTAACTCGGTCTTCACAGTGATTTTCTATGGAATTTTAAAAATAATTTCAGTGATTTGGGTGCCTAGGTAGGCTCAGTTGGTTAAGCATCCAACTTTTGATCCCAGTTCAGGTTTTGATCTCAGGATTGTGAGTTCAAGCCTCACATTGGGCTCCACAATAAGCATGGAGCCTACTTAAAATAATAATAATGATAATAATAATAATCATAATCATTTCAATGATTAATTTATAAATAAGTTTAAACTGATGCCATAATCATTTTAAGTGAGTATAGTCAACCTAAAACCAAATCTGACCACACCAAAACAAACATAAAATGAAAGCAATAAATGACAAAAATGGACATTATTACTGTTAGCTTTTTAAATAGTCTCTCTATAGACACTGAAAGGAAATATAGATAAATGAAGTCAAACTTATGTAGATGAAAGAGGAAAAGGCAAAAACAATTTTAAAGTAAAATGTTTGGATAAATGTTATCTAAAAATAGCAGCTAGTAATTTTGACGTGAATTTAATGACCAAAAAAGCAATTGCAGAACTTTAGTTTTTTCATGTAAGAGGTAACACATTCTGAAAGACTCCGCTAAATTTAAGAAAAAAAATTCTTAAAACCATCAATAAATTGCAGTTGGCATGGATTTAATTTACATATTTTCATTTTAGTCACCATCATTCATTCTTTCTGTGAAAGATGAGTTAATTAGTAACCTCTATGCCTCCTTTCTGCTGAGTTTATTGCTTTTATGATATTTAACTTTTAATGGCTAAAAATATAACTGGTATAATAATATTTACCCAGCTGTTTTATCATATAGTCATATTTAAGTGAATTAAGATTTGAACCCCTGTCCTGTTATCATGGCTTCTTAATTTCTGCATTTTTTTTATTTTTAAGTCACTTCTTTGTTGGTTGCATTTTCTTCAAATAGGTGTTTTTCAAAAAGTTTCATTGCTCTTGAGTTTCCTTGAACCTATTATTTCATATATACAAATATTTTTTGTTGTTTTTATATCTAAAGAAGACATTGACTTGGTCCAATGGAGATTTTGTTACATTGTTTTGGGAACTGAGTTTTTATTCTGAGACCAAGTTCTTCCACATGTATGTTACTTGCTTTTTCTTCCCAGAAACTTTAAGGCTGCTTATTCAGTAACTTAATGTGTTTTTATATCACTAGCTTTGTATCAACTTTTCTCAGTGTATGATGTACTCTATCATATATTTATGTTAGGTGAGGTTTCCTATATTATATCTCTGATTATTTTCTGTCCTATTTGCTAGTCTTTACTTGAGTACCCTTATGGTGGATGGACTAGCATTTCCATATCTATTGTTTTCCTAAGTATGTATTTTAAACTTGTTGTCTCCTTTAGTTTTATTCAGTATAAATAAGTAAAGCCTTATTTACATGATAATTTTTTTGCTTTTTGCTGCTTCTAGTTTATTTTATCTGTACCGATTTTGGTTTTTTTCTTAGTTTTTTTTTTTTTTTCTTTAAAATGTCTCCTTTCTTCTCCTTCTGAACTTTTATCATACCACTGTGTTTTCCTTAGGTTACCGAATCCATATCCTTATTGGATTGTTCAAGAGATGAAAGCACCAGCAAAGAATCTGATCAAGATTCTTAAATCTTAAGTCAAGATTTCTTAAATTAGGGGTGCCTGGGTGGCTCAGTGGGTTAAAGCCTCTGCCTTCAGCTCGGGTCATGATCCCAGGGTCCTGGGATCGAGCCCCGCGTCGGGCTCTCTGCTTGGCAGGGAGCCTGCTTCCCTTCCTCTCTCTCTGCCTGCCTCTCTGCCTACTTGTGATCTCTGTCTGTCAAATAAATAAATAAAATCTTAAAAAAAAAAAAGATTTCTTAAATTACATATTCTATCAATTGAATCATTTGTACTATCATTTAAAATCAATGTCTTTTTCCACTTACACATTTTTATTTTTATTCTCAGAAATACTTTGTGTGATTTCTCCCTGATGATTTCCATGGTGATTTCATCCCCACCTTGTCTGGAATTCCCGTGGTGATTTTATCCCCACCTTGTCATCGGACTTCCCTTCCAAGCTAGTGGCACCGAGAGCAGGATGTGGAGAAGGGGAAGCCAAGCAAGGCCAGCAGCAGTCTGAGGTCCTGAGTTTGCTCTTCTTGCTGAGATCCCAGCAGATGTCCTTTATTAGACTCCATTCCATCCCGCTTGGCATGCATTCAACTCTTTAGGTCTTTGGCTCACTCCCCCAACTTCGCACTACATGCTAGAGCAAGAGAATCAGGAGCCCTTCCTGCTTCTGCTAAGATCCAGATGTGGTTTGTAGAATATTTACACAATGTTTTATCTTGATTTTTCCCAGGGATATCTACCCATCCCTTTAGCCTACCCCTTTTCGAGTCGGAGAGTATGCCAAAGTTTTAGGATTTCTGTAGTTTCTCATATCCTCCTTGCTGCTCTCTGGGGTGGCAGCGAGCTCGGAAGTCCTGTCAACCTAGCCATTAGACCAGAATCCTCTGTCCTTTCCCTGGTCATAACATTTTGAAGTCTATAATTCCTCCATATTTCTTTCTAATGCTGGGAAATGTTTGGCAGGGTTGTTTTGTTTTTGCTTTTGTTTATTGGAGGAGGAGGATTCTATGCCACAAATTTATGGTATCACCATTATTACCCAAACTCAGGGTTATATCCAACTGTATTTGTAAGATACGCATCTTAAGTAAGTAGAGTGAAAACATTAACATATTAAAATGAATAAGTAGATGGGATACCTGGGTGGCTCAGTCAGTTAAAAATCCAACTCTTGATTTCAGCTCAGGTCATGATCTCATGGGTGGTGAGGTCAAGCCCTACATTGGGTTCTGTGCTCAGTGGGGAGTCTGCTTGAGATTCTCTCTCTCCCTCTTCCTCTGCCCCTCCCCTCATGCGTGCTTTCTCTCTCATTCTATCTAAAATAAATAGGTAAATATAGGGGTGCCTGGACGTATCAATCAGTTAATTGTCTGCCTTCAGCTCAGGATATGATCCTGGGGTCCTGGGGTCCTGGGATCAAGTCCCGCCTCAGGCTGCCTGCTCAGTGGGAAGCCTACTTCTCCCTCTTCTCCCTGCTCAAACTCTCTCTCTCTTGCTATCTTTGTCTCACTTTCAAATATGCAAATAAAATCTTTTAAAAAGTGAATAAGTAGACACGTGGGCTCAATAGCCTGGACTATCCTAAATGTTAAAAGATATGAACATTGAGTGCTTGCTTTATATGAGGTGTTGGACTTGGTAGTGTGAGAAACAACAGTGAGTAGGGACATGGGAGAGAAGCAAGTATGCTTCTGATCACTCTACAAGGGAGCATTAAGTATGCTCATATCATGTGAATAGGTCAGTGATCCTCACGAGCATGAATCTGATGGGAGGATAGAGGTTGAATCTCAACAAGTGGGAAAATGCTGCAGTACATGTCATGAGACAGGCTCTTATTTCAGCTTTTCCACACCCCCAGATGTGTGATGTCAAGGGAGTCATTTGACCCCTCTCAGCCCCATTGCTCAGTCTGTAAAATAAAGATCATGAACTTGCTCTCCAACAGCAAACCTCTGTATATTGTAATGGGGGAAACATGGGGAATTTGAAGACTATTTAATAGGTAGTAATAATTTTTGCCCAAATAAATGTGGAATAACTTAGGGAGATTGGAAAACTGATAGAAAATATTTTTGTAATTCAAAGGAATTTGCAGAGGTAGGATCAAGAAGTAGGAGGATGATTTCCAGTGTCTGATACTGTGTTACAGAAGGATACAGAGGACTTTCAGAAGTATAGAAATCAGGCTAAGGAGCTATTTTTAAAATGAGATCATTGCATCTACATGGGATGTGGAAGGGTAAGGTAGTGATGTCTACACACAGTGATGATAAATGGCAGTTAGAAATGAAAGTCTGACACCAAAAAAATGTAAGAAATTCAGGACTCAATTTTATAGAAGTGATTGTGGAACTCTACCACTGGCACATTGTGTGTGTGTGTATGTGTGTGTGTGCTTGAGGGGAGAATAGAAAATGCAGCATAAAGTCAACGTGTACAAATAGTATTTATTAAAAGTTAAGATTAAAAATATTAAAATATAATAAAATATATTAAAAGTATAAGGAATAGAGAAATAACTTACTCGTGCATTCAACAAATAGTTATGGGTCCTTGTTGAAAAACACTGAACTGGTACTTGAGGAGGCAAACCTAATTTCCACCTTCAAATGTGACAGAGATATGACAAGTGTTTCTTTCTTTCTTTTTTTTTTTTCTTTTAAGAGACCTGTAGATAAATACCTTGAGAACTCTGAGAGAGACGTTGCTTTCTACTGGGAGATACATGAGAATATTATTTGATACAGCAAGTAGCATTTGGACCTTAAAGGTGAGTGATATTTTGCAATGGAGACAATGTTGTCATGGCAATTAGGTGGATGGGATCACCGATATTAGCTGTGGGGCTCTAAGGCACAGCCCAATGGAGCTCTGGAACGCCTTTCAGTGACTATTTACAGGGACTGTTTCTAGAGGACCTAGCAGGCTTGAGGGATAGACAGAGATGTTGAGGGGCCAAAGGACACACAACAGTGAAAGGTCACATGTTACAGCTTCTGGTTATGGACTGAGTAAGTCACTGGACTGAAAGGCACAGCATAAGGAATACAGTCAATGATATTATAATAGTGATGTTACAGGACTTATGGTATACATAGCATCATGTATAAACTTATCGGATCACTAAGTTGTATACCTGAAACTAATGTCACATTGTGTATCTACTATAGTTAAAAAAAAAAAAAAAAGAAAGAAAAAGAGAGAGAGAGAAAGAGAGAGAGAGAGAGAGTTCTAAGAGTTGCTGAAGACTGGAGCCATGGGAGGAAGGACCACCTTACACAGCTGTTGTCCTAGAGGGACCCAACCACTGCAAGAGCCATCATGTTCAAGCAGGAAGGGAGCAGGAGGAAAAGCCCCAACCCATTCCCTCCCGCTTTCCAGTCTCCTACTGTGATGACCATCAGCTGATCCCAACAAGGAGCAAGGGGGCAAGGGGTCATCTTGAGGGACAACTCCCTGGAGCAGAGCTCTAGGTACAAGATGGATTGGGGTAGGGACCACATGAAAGGTAACCACCATAGCTACCGAGTTGAGAGAGAATAACATGTGAATATGATTTAAAAAAACAAAAAAAGATTCATTTTGACTGGAATAACTAATATATGAGAATGAGAAGCCAGAGTGTGCTAATAAATGTAAGTGGTTGTTGAAACTCATGAGAAAAATTACAAGGGAAGGTGGGGGGGAAATTTCGTGGATCTGGTGCTTAACTCATCGGGAAAGTTTGGTGTCTGTCCTGGAGATCAGCAGATGAGAGCAACAAGGATAGAGAGACATGACATCAAGCTCAATCAGTTAAACACCCGACTCTCGATTTTGGCTCGGATCATGATCTCAGGGTCGTGAGATCCTGCCCTGTGTCAGGTTCCACGCTGCGGGTGGAGTCTGCTTTAGAGTCTCTCCCTCTCCATCTGCCCCCCACTCTCCGCTTGCACTCTCTCTTTCTCTTTCTAACAAAATAAAAAATAAAACAATTGAACTGATACTGTAACAGCAGCCAAGAAGAGGCAGTAGGGAGAAAGGAACTCTCCGGTTCTTTCTTTCTGCTTTATAAGGTGCATAGCAAGAAGGCCATGCATTTCCTTGGACAAGGGTACCACGGTCTTCAAAGACACGCTGGGATCAGGAAGGACAGGTTATTTTCATGATTACTCGTGGGGAAATTAGTGAAGAAAAAATTAAAGGCAGTTCACAATACAACTGGAGTTCCTGGCAAATATTTGTGGGACTAGCAGAAAGGAAGGCAGCCATGGAGTGGCAAAGGAGGGACAGAGCTAAGAGGAAGGAGAGACTGAGGATGGTTGGGGGTGGGTTGGACAGCCTAGGGCACTGATTTTCAGGAAGAGAGAGGCAGCTTGCTGGAAAGTTTTGCAAACATAGATGAATACTGTGGGAGTTCTATAGATAGGAAAATCAGATGAGAAACCTTAGTAGGTCTAGGTCTTTCTTTTTTTTTAAAGTTTCTATTTATTTATTTATTTGACAGAGAGAGAGAGAGAGAGAGAGAGAGAGAGAGAGAGAGAGCTAGAGAGGGAACACAAGCAGGGAAGACTGGGAGAGGGAGAAGTAGGCTTCCTGCCAAGCAGGGAGCCTGATGTGGGGCTCAATCGCAGGATCCTGGGATCATGACCTGAGCCAAAGGCAGACGCTTAACAACTGAGCTACCCAGGCACCCCAGGTCTACAGCCTTTAGAGAAATTTAGATGTCTGACCTCAGAGGCCACAGGAGAGTGGGTTTCCAGAAGGACCTGGAGTATGATGAACTATCAAATGTTGTACCAGCTCCTGAGACTCAACTGATTGTGCATATCTCTCTCCAACTTTGGGTTCGATGGCCTCATACTGGTAGTATGAAACAGGTCATGGTGGGTGTGTTTATGCCATAAAAATTAACAAATACTGCAAACCACGGTCTCCCCTTCACCCTAAAGTCAGATGCTAAACATTTACCAGCCTAATACTTATCTACTTCAAAGACTCCATTGGAGAATACACTGGTGCCTTAAGCAATGAGGATGGTGTCCTGCAAGGACATTTTTAGGAGAGGAGGAACCCCCCCCAACACACACACACACACACACACACACACACACACCCAACAGGGGTGCGTGCGCACCGAGCAGGTAACAGGTGCTTTTCTTGAAAAGACTGAAGGGAATGATGCTCATTGGTCAGGACTGTCTGTTGATCAGTCCGAGAGAATCTGAGATGATACAGCCCAGAAGAGGCTGAGGAAATAAAAATAAGTCATAAACAATTCATGAGGCAGGCAGAATTCAGTGAATAGAAAATTCACTCATTCCTTTGAACTGAGCAGTGCCTGATTTAGCTTCAGTGAGTCTCCAAGTTAAAGCTGGTGCCTTCTTCCTGTTTGCGCCCACTGCGAGGAGTAAAATTACATCCCACCCACCTGAAGCCTGCCGTGGTCACCTGTGCTTCTCTAGGACTCCTTCCTACCGCAATCCTAAGTTACCACTAGATGTTCCCAGCAACTGCGCCTGTGTTTGCCCATTGGTGGAGGAAATACATGCTCTCCATGCCCATACGTAACCCTTCCCCACCTTCGGATGCCTCATACTGGACTCGGGGACGATGGGGAGAGAAGGGGCTCAAATAAACTGCTGCTGAATGAAGAAAAGTTCATTCCAGGAATATGGCACTGAGTGACAGAAGAGAATTCTCTATTTTGTCTTATAGTTTTCTGAGTGTTTCCACCACCTTTTCTCCTTAAACTTCCTTTACAATTTTTTTTCTAGCTGGCGTGTTTTCAATACCAGTCATAGACACACGGTTTCTTAGGGATTAGATATGCATAGGAAGTTACACAAAGGGAGATTTACTTATTTAGCAATATTGCTCACACAGCAGAGTCATCTGTCATTCATTAAAGAAGACTCGTTAGTCACCTACTTTGTGAGGGACACTGTCCAGGGCATCATGCAAATCAAGAGCTCACAAGGTGGGAGCTGAAGCAAGGATGCAACCATCAGGTGTGTTTGGGTTTGAATGAAAGGACTTTGTATTTGTTACAGTATTTACTTGAACACGCTTGAGTAGTAACCATGTGAATGCCTTTTACTTTCTTTATTATTTTAATATTTTTAGTCTTCTGTCTTGGAAGTATTTAGTCTCCACAGGGGAAGTGACTTGGGTTAGTCATACTGTAGGAAATAAGCTGACATGGCTATAAAGGGCACAGGTGGGGGCAGTACTGTGGATTTCTTCCACCAAAGTCAGCCATATGCATAGGAGGGGCCATCAAAGTATTACGGCAGGATACCGATAGACCTTAGCACACAAAAATGCCACCTCCATAGGTCTATGAACGTGGCTGACATCCCAACCATTGGCCCCCTATTTTTTCTAACATAACAAAAACCTTTGTTAAAATGGAAGTAATATTAACCACCTATAAAATTTTCTTTTCTTAAGGAAAGTCCTAATAGAGACCAGAGTGAATTTGCGAAGTCACATGTATGTTCCCCAGACGAGAGGGATTAAGGAAAAAAGAGGGGTATGTTTTTCAGAGAAGGATCTACAGAGAGGGCCAGAAGGTAGCATGAACATACTCTGGGGGAATCGCCACACTGACAAATGGAGGGATTACCAGAATATAAGATCCGCTGCAATTAGTAGAGACCCAATATAACACTGGCTGGGTAGAGGTGACTATTTATTTCTCACTGAACATCACAGGCAGAGTTGGATGAGCCTAGAACTGTGGTGTGGCTTCACGAGGCCAGCCAGGGACCCTGGCCCCTTCCATCTTGTTCCTCCCTCAAAGTCTCAATCATTAATAGCTAAGAATTCCCAAGTGCTAACACCCATGTGCTTTCATACAAGTCTGTTCTGCTGAGCTCCACAGCTGCTCTACCTGGTGACTGCTACATTCTTGTTGTTCCTGCTACAAATTTAATGGGTTGTAATGCTGACATTCATGGGTTTACATGTTCTTCACCACCCACTAGTGTTTTGTTTTGTTTTGTTTTTTCACTAAATCTGCAGGGTTAATCTGTGTTACATGGAAGGGGGAATGCCTTCCTCCCCTTTGGTTACACTCTGGTCTAAAGTTCAATAAATAAGATTGCTTATGTTCCCTTGGTCTGCAAATTTTTTAGAAAAGAGCAAAATGAAAGCATTTCAGCTTTCATGTACAGTCTCTGCTTTCCATCGCCCTACATCGGCATCCAGGGGGAGCTGGGTTGCAAGACACATCTAGGAGACTACGATGAACACTGTCTTCAGAATCACTTCCCCTCTTATAACCAAATCTATATATATATTTTTAAAGATTTTATTTATTTTTTTGACAGGCAAAGATCACAAGTAGGCAGAAAGGCAGGCAGAGAAAGAGGAGGAAGCAGGCTCCCTACTGAGCAGAGAGCCCGATGCGGGGCTCGATCCCAGGACCCTGGGATCAAGACTTGAGCTGAAGGCAGAGGCGTTAACCCACTGAGCCACCCAGGCGCCCCACCAAATCTGTATTTTAAAAAAGCCCATTGACCTAGGGTCAGTCTTCTCCCACACAGGACATTTTATTCTCATTTCCCTCTCTAAATACCTTTCTGGAGGACCTGCCTTACCAGTTCAGCAGGTATGCTCAACCACTCGGATTTAAAGTGGGGTTTAAGTAGGCAGAGCACTGGTATAGCATATAGGTTGGGGTGAAAATCATGACACATGAGAAATGGAACAATGAATTTCTTTGCCAGGAACCGTCCACAACATGAAGCATACGACTCAATACACCAGAAGTGTCTCAAATTCCAACATTTGTATTCATCAAGAAGTCAACTACTGGGGTACAGGATCCCACTTTACATCGAGCACTGAGCATTGAGTCTGATCCAAAGTTCTCTTACCATTCTAAAATGGATTTAGTCTACCATATTATAAATGTCAGTGACAATGATATTTGAAGCAATAAAAAAATAGAGCATTTATGATCTAGCAACTATGCTCTTTGGTATTTACCCAAATGAATCAAAATCTTACATCCAAACAAAAACCTGCACTTAGATGTTTATAGTTGCTTTATTCATAATTTCTAAAATTTGGAAGCAACCAAGATGTCCTTCAGCAGCTGAATGGCTAACCAGACAATGGACTTTCACTCATCCTTAAAAAGAAATGAGCTCTCAAGCCATGAGAAGACATGGAGGAATCTCGAATGCATATTAATAAGCAAAAGTAGCCAGTCTGAAGAGGCTCCATACTGTATGATTCCAGCTATCTGACATTTTGGAAAAAGCCAACTATGGAGACAGTAAAAAGTTCAGTAGTTGCCAGGAGTTATAGGGAGGGAGGAACGCATAAGTGGAACACGGAGGGTTTTTAGGGCAGGACAACTCTTCTGCATGGTACTGTCATGACAGATACGGGCCATTACACAGGTATCAGAGTCCAGAGACCGCACAACCTGACCAGTGAACCCTAATGTAAACTGTGGGCTTTGGGTGATGCTATGTCAGTGGAGGGTCATCAATTGTAAAACACAATGGATTGATATGGTTTGGGATACCGACAGCGGGGGAGGTGATGCACGCATGGGGATGGAGGTAAATAGGAGCACTCTGTATGCTCCACTCAATTTTTTATGAACCTAAAATTTTCTAAAAAATAAAGACCACTTAAAAGTGGGATGGGGAGACCCAGAACTTCATAAAACAGGTGTTAATATCTTCGGTGCAATCCAGAGACCACCAACATAAATACAGCCCTACAGTCCTCCTGGGCATTTTTATTTCTAAATTCATGAACCCCAATAGTTTGTCAAGAACAATGAATATGAAGAGAGGTAAAAAAAAAATTATAAAAGATTTCTGAGTAATTTGGAGAAAATGAGAAAAGCTTCTTACCCGTCTTTCTTTGGAACTCTATGAATACATAAACTCTATGAATATTTCTGTTCTAAGCCCGAGAAACTAAATGCTACTAACAGTCTGGATGAGATCCATATCACTATTCCTTGCCCCTAGGGAACACAGGGGAGACAGATGCCAAAAGTTGGGATATGCCAATGTATGCCAGCTACTGGGGCTGTATTATTTCACTGTAATCTCTAAAACAACTTTTAAGTAGGTATTATTTTCCCCCAATTTATTAGTATTTTGCATGTGTGAGGGTCAGGATGCATTCTTCCAAACACGTTTTGTTTGGGAGTTTCTAGTTCTCCAGATACCCAGACTCCTCAGTTGGAGAAAGGAGCACCAGTTTTCCCCAGGTGATTTGCTCAGAATTACATGAGAAAATTTAGCAACTGGGCCAGAGGCCTGGAAAAGGAGAAAATGCTGGAACACTGGAGAAATGGTCCTCTGAACTAATAGTAAAAGACAACAGAAAGTAGAACGAGTATAAAGCATACAGAACTGGGCTTGAAGAAGGATCCTTGAAGGAGGGCAGCATTACAGATCTGAGATAGGATAAGAAGTGCAGCTATTATTTTGACCTGGAAGAGAAGTTTGAAGTAGGCCAGGAAAGGGATGGCTAACAGATATTAAAATATATGCATATGAAGATGGAGATGGACCAGAGGAGAGGTACCCACCACCAGTGGGCTAGCACTGGCCAGTAGGGAGTGGTGGGAATGGCAAGCCAGAGGTCAGAGGATGGAAAGGATAGGAATAAAAATATGTATTTTTATTTTTTTTTATTTTTTGTAAGATTTTATTTATTTATTTGACAGACAGAGATCACAAGTAGGCAGAGAGGCAGGCAGAGAGAGAGGAGGAAGCAGGCTCCCCGCTGAGCAGAGGGCCTGACGCAGGGCTCGATCCCAGGACCCTGGGATCATGACCTGAGCCGAAGGCAGAGGCTTTAAACCACTGAGACACCCAGGCGCCCCCAAAATATGTATTTTTAATTGAATTTATTTGGCATATGATATTTTACTGGTTTCAAGACAGTGATTCTATATGTGACCGCCACAACGGATCTAGTTACCATCTGTTACCATACAAAGTTATTATTACAATATTATTGACCCTATCCCCTATGTTGAATGTCTCATCCCTATGACTTATTTATTTTAGAACTGGAAGTTTCTATGTCTTAGTCTCCTTTACCCATTTTACCCATCGCTCTTCTCCTACTCCCTCTGGCAACCACCTGTATGTTCTGTTTTCTGAGTCTGTTTCTATTTTGTTTGTTCTTCTTCTTTTTTTTTTTTAGTTTAGTATTTTTTTTTTTAGATTCCACATGTAAGTATTTATGTAGCATTTGTCTTTCTCTGCCTGACTTATTTCACTTAGCATAACACCCTCTAGCTTCATCTATGTTGTTATAAGTTGCAAGATTTCATTCTTTTTCACAGCAGAGTAACTTTCCATTGTATATGACAAAAGGTCATTTTCAATTTATTTTTCTTTACTTCTGAATTCCAGCTCTAATGAACGTGAGGTAGACCTCACACTCCTGGTTCTGGGTACTATTATGGTAAATAGCATGACTAAAACAGCCACTCTACTAAGCTTGCCCCTGAGCCTTCGAATCCGAACTATTGGGATGGTCCTGAAATCAGAAACCTAGTCACTTGCTCAATGTCAAAGCCAGGGTCTTTCCATTATGCACTGTAACTGCCATGGAGTAGGAAGATTAAATAATAATTATTTCTAGTAATTGCTGGTGAGCTCAAACCCAACCAGTATCTGCCTTCTTTTGCCTCTCTCTCTCCCTTTCATCCCGCTGATGTTTCCAGCATCCGTGTCTGTCCTGAGTTCCACTGATGAGCCTCCGCCAAAGCCTCAGGGGTGGTCAAGTCTAGCTGCTTTAGACTCACCCGAGCAGCTTTTATTTTTTTATTTTTTTTTTAAGATTTTATTTATTTATTTGTCAGAGAGAGAGGAGCTAGAGCGAGCACAGGCAGACAGAGTGGCAGGCAGAGGCAGAGGGAGAAGCAGGCGCCCTGCCAAGCAAGGAGCCCGATGTGGGACTCCATCCCAGGACACTGGGATCATGACCTGAGCTGAAGGCAGCTGCTTAACCAACTGAGCCATCCAGGCGTCCCAACCGAGCAGCTTTTAGAACTAAAAAATACTGAGTGCTACCCCCCAAAAACGGAACCAAAACCTTTGGGGGCAGGGAGAACCTGTTAGGTTTCCAACAATCCCCAGGGGATTCAAATGTGCAGCCAAGCTTCAGAAATATTGAGACAGGGCGCCTGGGTGGCTCAGTTGGTTGAGCAACTGCCTTCAGCTCGGGTCATGATCCTGGAGTCCTGGGATCAAGTCCCGCATCAGGCTCCCTGCTCGGCAGGAAGTCTGCTTCTTCCTCTGACCTTCCCCCCTCATGCTCATTCTCTCTCAAATAATAAAATAAATAAAATCTTAAGAAAAAAAAGAAATACTGAGATAGAGCAACTTTCTGTACTGCTTATGAAACAAAACAAAGGGATAAATGTTATTTATCAAATTCTCAAACAGGTTTTTGGTTCTTATATGGGAGATAGGACCTTTGCCATGAGATAATTTATCATTCAATAAATCCACCTTCAAAATGTTTGAAGATTGGGACTTCCTGTTCTTAGCTCAAAGAACAGCATATGCCAGCATCAAAGTACCAACAGGAATTTGGATTTAAACAGATGTGTGTGTGTGTGTGTGTGTGTGTGTGTGTGTGTGTGTGTATGAGAGAGAGAGAGAGAAGTCATTATTATTTTCTCCAAGAGATACAATAAGAAGGGAGTATTTCCTTTGGGCAATCACTTGAATGTGAATGACAATAACTCTGTGCTACCCAATCCAGATACACGACTAGAGTCTGCTAAGCAAAAAAATAAAATATATCAAATGCCCAAGAATGGCTTCAAAATACCGAACCTTTATAACAGCTCCAGATTACAGAAGATCCCTGCTAGATCTGAGGTGGGACTTAGCAACAACAGAGGCTACAGGACCCTGAAAAGAGTGCTCTAGCACTAGACCATAACTTGACCAAAACCAAACCAAACCAAACCAAAACAAAAACCTGCAAAAGGATTCCTTGCCCAGAAACAAGAGATCTTGTCAAAAACTAAAAATTACTAATTTTTGGAAGGGACGTACTTCCCAGGATTCTCTGTCTCAGCACTCTCGTGTCTGTGAATTACATAAGAGGGAAAGGAAACTTGATCTCAACATTTGATCTCAACACATCCTAGGCACAAGCCAAGGATGTGTCCTTAGATGTCATCCACATTTCTGTCTGCCAGGCACCCTGCCATGCGGGTCACGGAAGACGTATATTTGCACTGCTGTGCACATCTGGTAAGACGACATATGTGTGACCTTCAGTATTTTCCACCTGCGTGCCCCTCGTAAACGGCCTTCGGTGTTGGCTTTCCGCTGTCTCGTGTTTGCAAGAAATTTCCATAGTTTTTAGGTCATTTGGTGGAGTTTTTCACAGTCTCTATTTTCAGTTTTTATTCATATAGACAACTGTATCCATGATAGGAAAAAAAATCCTGAAATCTCACCTTCTTTTTGATTGATTTAATAAATTAAGTTCTTAAACTGATTCAACATGTTCACAAGACTCCAGTGGTTTTTCTCCACCAGCAGCTCATTTATGTACTGGCCTCTGATCTTCCTCCCTACGAACCATATCCCCTTATTTGATGAAAGAGGCAGGGCCCCTAGACATGTCTGTATCAGGGAAAGAATTTCAGATGCATGAATTACAGACTCCATTCTGGTTGGTTTCACAAAGACCCTGCGCCAGATCTAAAAAGATCTGCAGAACCCGGGTCCGTGAGACAGCAGACAGGGGAGTGGCAAACTTCAAAAGACAGAAATGTTTTGGTGGACAATTGCATGGTAGAAAATGAAATCAAACTTTTATAATAAAAAAATAAGAATGAATGAAGAAAATGAAGGAATACATGTAAGAAATGTATTATGCATAGAGAATGGACATTTAAAAAATTATAAAAGGTTGAAGAAATCACAAACCTACCACGTGGGTTTGGTAAACAGACTTGGGTTCAAGTCAAGGTTCCGTATTTCCCTGTTGTGCAACATTCAGTGATTTGCAAAATTATCTCCAAACCTTAGGCTCTCTTCTGTAGCATGGCCATAATCACCTATTTCACAATTTGCTGGGAGGGCTCGGATGAGCAGGGGAGGGTTGTATGCACCTGACGGAGCATTTGGAATATAGGATAGACGGGACGTAATAAATGTCAATTAGCACTCCTTTCCCCTTTGTCCTTAGAAATGTAAATGCAAAAGTACTATCCCTACTCAGATTTCAGAGGAGCTGAATTATGAAGCTAGGTCTTAATAGTTCATCATACCATTTTCCGAGACCCTGAAAAAGTACAGGGCGAAGCCAGTTCTCTGAGTCTGAAAAGTAAAGTAAGACCCTGGTGAGAAAAGCCTGGGTGTGTAATCTGGCGTCGCTGGCTTGCTTTTATCTGGGATCATGATAACCCATTACGAGTGTACTTCAGCAACCTTGAACGTGGAGAGCAGCAAAATGCAATTCCCTGTACAAAAGCATTAGGAGACAATGCACCTCTCAGAAATGTTCTGAAATCCTGATCACGGCAGTGTCACAGAGATTAATGGTAAATTATAAAATAAGTGCATGATAACAGTGCATTTTTAAATGAACGTGGGGGAGTGTGAAAACATAATAGGCATCTTCTTTCTGAAGTTCTCGTTGCTGTGTCTTTAGTGAAAGAAGAGACATAATCAAAAGTAGATTAGGAGCACAGCCCCAGAAGTTGCTCAGGGTAATGTGCCTTTAAAGGGTGAAGGTCATGTCACCTTCTCTAGCTTCGCCTCTATTACACTCATGAAGACAAAGATAAGCATGTTTCTATTTAATAGAGTAGCCACAAAATCAATACAGAGAAATTGTTAATACATAGTGTAAATGCCACTCTAAGGGAATAGCCTCCAGGAAAATAAAGACTTTCAGAACAAGAAGGGACTTCAGAAACAATGTTGTCGAACTGTATCATTTTACAGGTGAGGAAAAGGAAGCCCAGAGAAGGGAAGCAGAGGAGGTGGTTAGTTTCAAAGCCTGGAATTGAACTCAGGACTTCCACCAAGGTCATGGTCCCCACATGCCCCTGGATCTAAGAGTGTGAGTTGGAAGCATGTAAGTACAGCTACAATTTCTGCTCTAATAGGGCCCATAAAGTGTTACAAAAATAAATAAGAGGCAATTTTTCACCAAGGAAAATGTTTTGATTCTAATTTAAACTCTCATAACCTAGAATTCTGTGCATCGAAGAGAAGAGATTAGAGAAAGAGATGGATGAATTTTTCACATGAGGTTTACGTGGAAGTGTTTTGATGTAAACAAAGTATTTTATTTTCTGTTTAGGTTTGTAACATTTGGCAACCTCATCCATTTCCCAAAAAGAAAGGCCCCTGAATTCTACAACCCAGAGATCAGGAACTACAGTGTTTCATTGTCTCCCTTCCTTCTTGCCCAGTGCCCTGTCAATTTTGTGTTCTAGAAACAAGGGCCACGGCAAAGTCTTGCCCAGACCTGAAAAAATTTTATATTAGCTGGTAGGGAAAAACAAGGCAAAATAGCATAAACACCAGAGATGAGAGCTCTTCCGCTTTTTCTGGCTGTGCTATCAAGATCTCGATGCCTGGTGATGAATGGATGGCATGTGTGGCCCCAGAGGATACAAATGATCTCGGTTGGCCCTTTCCCAACCACAGAGGTCATGGCCTTGACCTTACCTATCTTATTCCAGCCCCAGTTTGCTGAAATGCTTCCAAGGCAAAATACCCTATGTTACTCTGCCTCAGTGTGGCGAGAAGCTCCCAGGGCCTGGGAATGTGCTCGTACTTGGTGAAGCCTTGCTGCGTCACTAAATTAATCAGATGCATCCAGCTTGAAGAGACAATAAGGGCTGGACAAAAGCCGAGAGGGCAAACAGATGGGTAATAATCCCCTCTTTTATCCTTCGTGCCTATGGAGAATTATTCAGCAGAATTGAAATCTCTGATGAGCAGAGCCCAGGACAGCGTGATGCGGTTAAAATTACAGGGTTCTTCCTTTGTATTTGCTTCTGTGCTCTGGCAGAGATGGTAAGATGATATTCTTATTCACCATAGTAGAGAATGTTAGCAGAATAAAAAGGATCCACTGGTGTTGCTGGTGACCAGTGGTGTGATGCCAGCGAGTGGGAGCTCCGTGCCACCAGACTCCCTTTATCACGGAGCAGGATATATAGAAGACATCTGTCAAGCCAACTCCCAGAAGTTCCCAGGGCCTCTAATCTGCAAAGGACAGGACTCAGGAAAAAAGGACGGGGCATCTGTTCTTCTAAACTGACACTGAAAATCAGAATCATCTAGAGGACCAAGTGGATAATAACCACCCTTCCCCCATTCCATAAGTTTCGAGATAATTCCCTAAACTAGGATTTGGACTTTGGAAAAAGAAGTGCCCCCATTTCAGGATGCAGAGGCTGGAAAGCAGGGTGGCATTTACCGAAATGGGAAATGCACTGGACTCTATGTGCCCACTCACACCTTGAATCCAGCTGCAGGGCTCTGGACAGCGGGGTGAGGCATCACACCGGGCTGCTCGCCGTTACAGGGAGGCCCTAACCTGCCTCCTGCCTTCTTGCCGAAGACAGGTCTTGGGATCGTATTTTCCCCCTGAAATCTAGCAGGAGTAGACTTCCAAGCTTAGGGCTGGAACCTGACCCAATAGAAGTCCTTTTAGACAAGATGAGCGACACATTTACTTTTGCTTTGGGTCTGCTATTCAACACCGGTTTAATAAAGAATAATGGGGGCAATTCCTATTTTATCTCATGTCCAAAGAAAATAAATATATTTCACATCAAGGATTTCCGTTTTGTTACGGAAAAAGAAAAGCAATAAATAACAGCTATTATTTATCGAGCTATTGTGTGTGCGTGTGTATATGTGTGTGTGTATGTACATAGCATTACATATGTGTATATATACTGTTAGAAGTTAGATGGCTTCCTTGAAATAATACAAGTAGTAAACTTTGGGGCCCAGGGTGGTATGATGCTACATCCCAAACTCTTTACATAAGACCAAATGACCTTATCTCTAACACTTGGTTGCAACTGATTCTACACTGCCTTATCCTCTTGACTCTTTTTCCCCATTTCCTTAACTATACTGTAAGGTCTTTGAGATCAGGAGCCCCCTTCTGTATGTCTTTGCCTCCCCACAAAGCCAAATGGGCATCTTGACAGCACTCTCCTTGCCATGAGATTTCCTTGTAATGAACGCCTGTTGTATTCATGTAGTGATTACTCTACAGTTTTATGAGACCTCAAATCCTCATTTCACTTGAAAAACAAAGTAGAAACAGTTGTGAGCAGATTATTGAGGGCCTCGTATGTCATGGGGCAGAGATGGCTGCTCGCTGGGTATCCATGTGAGTCCTTACCTTCCCCAGCCTTCCCCCCACCCCCCATCAGCTGTCTCTGGGACATTGGTCTAGTTTGAGGGATGGACTGTGAACAGAAATGACATGTCCCATCTGGGCCATGACAATGAAGAGTCCATTTCCCTTCATTCTCCCATCATGACAGAAGATGGTAACATCACAAGATACACATATTCTGAATCTCTTAGTGACCAAATAGAGGAGAATTACTTTGTCATCATACTTTTCCAGGGAAAGAAATACGCTTTGCTGTTTCTAAGCCGCTGAGGTGTGGAGGTTGACATGTCACTGCTGCAAGCCCTATCCTTGACTTCCTTGTATACCATGCCCTAAGATTTGCGCTTTATATCAGTGACATCAGAACAATGAAAGCTTTCATACAGAAGAGAGCAGTTGAAAATACCTTGACTACCCAATCAGCTTCTTAAAAATCATTTCCCCATATTTCCCCCAAGAACATTTTCCAAGGTCATTTACTTTCACTCATTCATTCAGCCACCGATTGTTCATCATCCAAATCATCCACTTAGTATGTGTCTGGTGTGGGGCATTCAGAGATGATGGTCTAGTCATTCATTAAATATAAAAATAAGGCACATTATGTGCCAGGCACTATTCTGGTGCTTGTCAGTATTTACTTATTTAATCCTCATAGCCATGCTAGAAAGCACTATCCTCCTCATTAACAGAGTAAGGAAACTGGAACACAGAGAGATTCAATGACTTGCCCAACGTGCTATGAAAACTGGGCCCTGAATCCAGGCAGTCTGGCTCCAGAATCTGGGCTCTCAGCCAAAAGACTGTTTTGATGACAGTCTTATCATTGTTTGTTTAAAGATTTGTTTGTGTATTTTAGAGAGAGAGGAAGAGAGAGAGCACCGGTAAGCATGAGCAGGGGAGTATCAGAGGGAGAGGAACGAGGCATAAGCAGGCTCCACGCCCAGTGCAGAGCCCATCACTGGTCCCGATCTCACAGCCCTGAGATCACAACTTGAGCCAAAACCAAGAGTCAGTCACCTAACCGACTGAGCCGCCCAAGCGCTCCCACAATGTTGTGGTTTCATCAGTGCAGAAAATGGAGTCCCAGCAGACCAGGATGGCCAACCTTGGTGCTTGCCCTCACGGGCCTTATTGAAGCTACTGCTGCCCTTCTGATTTATCGTAAATATCACCTTGGGTTTAAGACCAGAAAGTTCTCAGGAAAATGCTGAGAGAACTAACAGGAAATTTGTTCCAACTTTACATTCCCTAAATATTTATTCTCTTTATATGCTCATTAAGCCACTACTCATATCACATCTTTATTTACTCAGTTATGCCCAAGTTTTGTTCATCTTGGTACACCTGTGGCATTTAGCTCACTACATAGATACGCAGAGTAAATGTCAGATGATATAAAGGAAAGAATGAGTAAACTAATTTTTACTCATAGATAACCTAAACCATATCTGTGGCTAACATTTTAGCATCTTTGGTTATTCTGGTGAGATGATGGGGCAGACAACCCAACAGGTCATCAGTTCTCTTTCTGCCTCATTATAAATTCTGATTATATAACACTTGAACAAAGATCAATCCTGCATATTATGGTTTCCACCTGTGGAGTGACTGCCTGCTATGCTAGTCCTGAGAAATAATAATAAAGGACATTTACTGAGCACTGACTATGAGCTAATCATCTGCTATGGACCAAAGGTTCTGTACCCACTCGACCCCAAATTCACATGTTAAGGTCCTACTCCCAAAGTAACGGGAGGTGGGAACTTTGGAGGTGGGAGACTTTGGGAGGTAATTAGGTCATGAGGGTAGAGATTTTACGAATGGGATCAGGGCCCTTAACCCTTCAAGAAGAAACACAAGAAAACTGATTTCTCTCTCCAACATGTGAGGACAGAGCAAGAAGGCATTCATCCTCAAAGCAGGAAGAGGGCCGTCGGCAGGAACCCAGTCAAGCAGCACCTTGATCGTGGACCTTCCTGCCTCTAGAACTGTGTGTGTTGTTAAAGCCACCCAGTCTACGGTATTTGTTACAGCAGCCTGAATGAAGACAGCAATCTCACAAGGCCTTTGTATATAATTACTTGTTTAAATAATAACTAATTTAATCCTCAGCGAAATGAGTCATATGCCATCAATTCTATTACGCACGGTAGTTATGTTCTGTAATACTGAGGGGCAGCTCCTTAAAGAATTTTATAGGGTGAGGTTCCGAGAAGTCTCTGATTACAGTGGTTTCATTGACCAATCAATACATAATCTTGTTTTACGTGTGTGTCTGTTAAAAGACACTTACTCTGGAATGCTGATTCATTCACATTGAGCTCGTGACCAATGACACGCAGACCCACGCACGCCTGAACAAAGCTTATCCAATACATGTATTTTCTCTGTAAGGCACATCGCAGCCTTCTCCTTTAAGAACGCTAGACAGCATTTAGTACCGTGCTTGGGGGCAATTTTAAACAGTGAAATCATGACAAGAGCACAAAATGTTAAACACATGTCACTAAATAGACTGTGAGAATGATATTTGTTTATAGTATGAGAGCCGAAACAAGAAGGCAGAGCCCTGCCCTATCCAGTCTCAGCTGGGTACGTGCATCCCAGGCAACTCAAATGTTTCACCTTTCTTTACGTGTCAGCAACTGACCACAGAAGTGCCACGAGTATGGATTTTGGAGTCGTAAGTACATTGTAGAGTAGGCAGATTCACAAATACGGAATCTTTGAGTAATGAGGGTATCAAATTAACATCGATTTCCCCAAATTCATATGTTAAAGCCCTGTCTCCCACAGCATGGCTCTTTTTGGGGATGGGGGCCTCTAAGGAAGTAAATCAAGGTTAAATGATGTCACAAGGGTAGGACCTTGATCTGATAGGACTAATGCCCTTATGGGAAGAGATGCCGGAGAGTTCCACAGTCCAGCTCACACACATTGAGGAAAGGCCATGAGGACCCAGCGAGAAGGCAGCCATCCACAAGAGGAGGGCTCTTACCAGAAAGTGAATCAACTATAGCCTTGATCTTGGACTTTTGCCCCCTGGAACTGTGAGAAAATAAATTACATTTCTGTTATGTAAGCCAAACGGTCTGTGGTATTTTATTATGGCTGCCAAGTAGACTAAGACAATGAGGCCCAATGGTTACAACTCTGCTGTAAGGCTGAGGAACCTTGGGCATGAGGATAAGACATAACCAGCACATGGTTGTAATATCTATGACTTAATGAACCAGGTTTCAAACCCAACCAGTCTGACTCCAGGTTATTTGTATTCAGTGCTGAAATGTGATGCTAGATCACACCCCCCACCCATGAGACCACATGACAGGCTGCCCTTCCCTTTCTGCTAAATTGGGGCGTGGGATCATCAGGCTGCATTCTTGCAACACCGCCCCTCCCTTCCTGACTGTATAGACTCTCCCGCATCTCACAGACTCCTTAATGGCTCAAGAACTTGAAAAAGAGAATAGAGACATGACATCTTTTTCTAGATCTTCCTGCCATGACAGGCCGGGAGCACCAGCCCAATGTTCTCCTGGAAATTTCCTCTCCTTGGCTATCTTGTAACCATTAACCAGCAAGAACGCTTTCTAGCCCACTATCCCTATTACCGCGTTGCCCTCATCAAAACCATCAGTGTCCATCCTTTCCATATGTCTGAGTGTCGCCAGAGTACTTGACCTGGTGACACTTGAGTTTATTGGTTCTTAATGCATTCAGGGTCATGGGCCATTGTGATAATCTGAGGAAAGTTATAGACATATTTCTCCAGAAAAATCCATGTGTCAAATGACATAGACCCATCCTCATAAATTTCAGAGGATCAGGGCCCCTCTCCCTCCGGAAAGCCTTTGGCATATTGCTAGTCACCCCATTTGATCCTGGGAAGGACAGAACCACTCCAGCTCCTCTCCATACAGCGGTAACCACAGCAAATGGACAACCTCGCCTGGGAGGATTGGCATGAACGTGAAGGTGAAGGTGCGTTTCTAGTCATTGCAGAACTTCTCATTATATTCTATCAGGCTTATCTTGATGTCGGTTTTCCATACCTGATCTTTATTCTCACAGTCCTTTTAGCTGTTTGCAAGCCCTTCTCGCTACGAATCTGGGGCAAAGCACACCATGTACTTGTCAAGAAAAAAAATGCTCTGCCTTTCTTGGTGGGGGGGGCGGGCGCTTTGGTTCCTGGACCTTGGGAAGTGGGTGATGTTACCCCACAGCCAGGCAGAGTTTCCAATGGCAACAGAAAGCAGAATTGCAGGAAACCAGTTCAACAGCTGACACCAAAATGCTTTTCCATATGTAAAGCTGTCTTAAACCCACAAGAGACACTGAGAATAAACTTTGTGCTTTCTTTTCTTTTTGCTTCATACCAAATGGGTCAGGGAGAAGCACTGCACGCTTTTAAAAATGCACTTATAATATTGAATCCAAGCTGTGCGAGTACCCATTGGAGACAAATGTTCTCTCATGGCCTACTTTGAATAAACAATCACAGCTCTGTGTGATATTACTTCTTAACCAGATTCTAGCATTGAACGGTTGGCTTGCCATGGTTACTTGCAGTTTAAGCCAGTGTCTCTTCTCCTTGCCCTTGGCTAGGATTCCTGCTTACTTGGCAGTGACTCCTTCCCATTTGAACTTTTGCCCTCTTTTAATGTCCACCAAATTTCAGTCTAAAAGAACCTTTCATAGGCACCTTTTGTGCCTCTGCGTTTCTTTCTCGTGTGAGAACCAGCGTAGAGAGCTGGTTACTGGAAAACACTCAAGGGCCTGTCTTCCTTCTCTGTGAAGCCAGCACTGACAGGCTGTTTTGTGTGTACTTTCCTCTAAAAAAAAAAAGAAAAGAAAAGAAAAAGAAAAAGAAAAAGAAAAAAAACTTAAGGAAGCACAAGATGCAAGCTGTTTGCTGAAAACAAAATGTTTTATTTCAAAAGCAAGTGAACACACACACATTTGCATATGTCTGTGTGGCTTCCCTCTTGTCCATTCCAGGCCTGTTCCCCTTTCTTTCCTGGGCATATCACACTGTGGAAACTTACTTCAGTTCGAAAGCCAGATCAATGAAGGGTTTTATTCCCTCCTGACTTCCCTTACCAGTTACAATTCGGCGAGGTCTTTCAGGGCACAAACAACCGTGGAACCTGCTTCCCTTTTCAATGAATAACCGGTAGGTCGCCCCCCGGCCCCACTCATTTTACAGTGAGACGATCTGCTTCTCATGCGAACAGAACCTGTGTTTAGAACCTGATGTTTCATCCTGTCCACTGCCTGCATTCTGTGCCTGGCTGGGGCCCACAGACTCTCAGCTCTGTTCTGCTCTCCCCCACTCACCCTGGCCATCCCGAACCTGAGCGACATCAGTTCCTTCCCCACCATTCCCATGACTTTCCTTTTCCTCAGCCTCACGACGCCTGGGTCTATTCAAAACCACCAGCCCCATGCACAGCCTGGTGTCCAACTGCCGCCGAAACCTACCTTGCAACCTGGGAACTCGGTCCTCCAGATTCTCCCCTGCCCTTTGTGGAGTATTCTAGAACTTTCTTTTCACCCTGCTACTTGCAGGTAGCTTTTTGCTCAGGGATCTGCTTGGCCCAGAAGATAGAGTTTACTGGTTTTAGCTACCATGTTTGCTCACAGTCACTCTTTTTCACGTGCTGGTAAATATTGTGATGCCACCATCCAGTCTTGGAGGGGGAGTTCACTTGCTCCAGTCCAAAGCCAACCCTTCCTTCCATGTGAGCTCCTGATAGACTCCTTCCTGACTCCATATTTCCCCCATGACCACAGCCAAGTACTCTGCTAGCTGCTACTCTTCTGCCTTCACACAACAATGACGACGAAAACTTCCCACTAAGGTCCTTTTTACTACCACACAACTTCTTCCCATCCTTCTGACTCCACACATGAATGGTCTGCGGCATCCACGGTCCCTTCCATGTTTCTGCTCCTTTGCTCTCTTTTCCTTCTTCCCTTGCTTTCGACTTATAATAAACACTAGGATGTTTTCCTCGCCTTCAGTCACCTTGTCTTCTCTGCTACAAATGGCCCACTTTCAAGATAAAACTCTTACTTCGAGGTCATCCCATTATCGTGATTTCTCTCTTCATATGATTTCTGCTTTGTTCCTGGTTCCCCTCCCACGGCTCATTCCTTAACTCAGTTATGCTAATTTTATCGAAATTTTTTTTCTTTTTTGAACACTGTCCCCATCATAGCCCAAATGTAACGAGACGTGAAATAAGACTTTTCTTATTGTCTGAGAACGATAGCTCGAGCTTCATCCCAAGGATAATAGGCCATCGGAAGGGCTCATAGTCACCTAGTTGCTGAGTTATAGAAATACCTCCAGACAGTTGATAAATAGCCATTTCCCTGAGCTCTGCCACTCCACCTGGCCTCGCCTCTAGAACCCCCTCATTTCCTAATAATCTGGAAATAAAAGATTGAATCCCGGATCATCAAGACCTTTCCAGAATATTGTTTCAACATTGCGGTCTAAATCCACCCCCATGGTCTGCCATAATGGCTGTAAAACACACTGAATATCACTTCTGTCCACAAGTGCCTCCTTGTTCTAAAGAAGAGCCAAACAGATACCCGGGAGTGTTTGCTAAGTGAGCAAACTAGAACTTCTTTCTCCCACTTATCTTCCCATCCATCCTCTAAAAGCCAAAAAAGCAGGAGTTCCTGGGGAGAGAGATAAGTTGTAGAAAGAGAGAATTATCTGTGTAGTAACAAGTGTGGTTACCAGGAGAAATACACATGAAAAATGGGCAGGAGTGGTCTCTCCACCTAACCAAGTCAGAAGGACTCCCAGAGAGCCCCTTGTAGAGGATCTGAGTGTCTGCGAAAGAAGAGAAAGCAGATTGCCCTCTAATCGGACACTTTGAAAGATGGAGAAATTTTGCGTCTTACTCAGTGCATTAAAGTTTGATGAGGAAGGCCTCGGGAGCACTTGACATTTCGGAGGAATTTATGCACATCCTCTGAAGTTTGACAGTGTACATAAAAATAGATACTTGGAGCTCGTTGCCAAACTGGAAAAATCAGCAGATAAAGGCTGCCGCCTTCCATGGCAAGACAAGGAAAAGTGAGTGGCGTGGGGAGTGGACTACCCAGGTCTGGCACAAAAGCAAGGCTTGAATTTCCTTTAGGACCAGTTCGCTTGAGTTGCCTCGATGGGATCACACTTAAAAAAAAAAAAAAAAAATGCCTGCTGGGGACGAGGGAATCCCAACAGGATGGATCCCCAGGGACATAGGCTGAAAGAGGTCATTCTAGGTCAACTGGAAAGTACACCACCCATGTCATAAAGCAATGATCTGGAACAATCTCAGTGAAAAATATTTGGAGATACTGGCTAAAGAACTCAGAAGAAAAAACAATTGTCCTATATGAGACAGCAGCATGTAGAAGCTCGCTGCAATGGAAAACTCATTGGTCATTTACTTTCGGTCAAAGGAGAACTGTACAAAACAGCCACAGAATAAAAGGCTTGAAAGAGGAAGAAGGAATTCTCTAAGCTGAGCCCCTGGGTCTGTTCCCTACTGCAGGGCCAGAGGCGGGGATCTAACTTGAGCTGTGAAAAGAAAGGCCCTCAAATCAAATTAGATGGGAGACTGGAATTTTGATTTTACCTTGCCTAAGATTTTTTTATATTACCTGAAAGTGAGTAATATGTACCTATTTTTATAATGTAAAATCACAAGTAAACTATGGAATCATCTCAAAATATCAGAAGATGGACATGGAGATATGAGGAGCCACGTGAGAAGACAGAAGTTAGAGAAAAATAAAGATGTTTTCTCCATGTACCACTGCAGTATTTAGCTACTCGAGTTTTCAACCACTCGGGTTCCCGGTGCATTTTTAGTATGATGATGTGATCTTTTTCTTTTTTTTTTTTTTTATAAGATGTTATTTATTTGTTTGTTTGAGAGAGAAAGAGAGACAGTGAAGGTGGGGAGAGGAAAGGAGAAGGAAGAAAGAATCTCAAGCAGATTCTGCTCTGACCGGGGAGCCCTACTCCAGGCTCAATCTCTGGACCCTGAGATCATGACTTGAGCCAAAATCAGGTGTCAAGATGCTCAACTGCCTGAGCCCCCCCAGGTGCCCAGATGTAGTGATTTATAATGAGAAATGGGTATTTGGTCTTTGTCCACTATTCCTGGCACAGAGCTCCTCAAGCCCTTGGCATTTTCTAAGTGATAAGAGCCATTAAAGGTGTCTTCTGTTAGGTTAATGAGATGACTTCTGGACCCTACCTAAGGAGAGCGCCTCGTAGCCAGACCCCGTAATTAGAGGGTTGGAAATTTCACTCCCACCTCCCTGACTCCTGGGGAGGTGAGAGGGGCTGGAGGCTGAATCCATCACCGATGACCAGTGATTTAATTAACCGTGCCTATCTAACGAAGCCTCTGTAAAAACCCAAAAGGATAGGCTTCAGAGAGCTTCCGCGTTGATGAACACGTGAAGTTTGGGGGGAAGTGACCCTCACAGACAGCATGGAGCTCTGAGCTCCCTTCTCCATGCATCTGCTCCATCTGGCTGTTCCTGAGTTCTATCCTCTCCTAATAAACCAGTCATCTCATAAGTAAAACATTATTCTGAGTTCTGTGAGCTACTCCAGCCAATTAATCCAACCCAAGGAAGGAGCTATTAGAACTTCTGGTCTTCAGCCCATCATCATGAAACACAGTTGGCAGGCTGGACTTTCAACTGCCATCTGGAGCAGGGCAAGGGAGCAGTCTCGTAGGACGGAGCCCTTTGCCTGTGGGATCTGATGCCACCCCCAGGAAGGCAGAGTCAGTATTGAGCTGAATTGCAGGACACCCAGCTGGTGTCTGAGAACCACTTGGTGTAGCAAAGCCCCTGCCTTGGGATTGGAGATGAGAATTGTAATTATCAACTGCTGTTTAGTTCAAGGCTTCTACACTTGAAAGCAACAGAGTCCTGACTCAGACAGACTTAAGAAAAAGAGGAATCGAATGGCTTCTGTAGTGAAAATGTCTAGAGTTCATTTGGATTCAGGAATAATCTGGGACCTCAAAATAACATTATCAAGGCACCAGCTTTCTCTGACAAATGAAATCCATTTGTCTCTGCTTGGCTTAACTCTGTATTCCTATTCTTTTTCAGTCATAGACCTAGGGATCATAGTGTTTTAGCTTAATTAATCTTACAAAAAAAAATATATGGGCCTCACAGCACTAAATTTCCATTGAGTTCTCTAACTGGTCTATGTTGGGTTATATGTTAACTCCAGAACCTATGGCACCCTAGTTGGTGAGATATGTCATATGTCCATCCATGTGGTGGGAAAAGAATGTGAGCATCACATGGCCCATGTGAAATGAGCTACCACAAGAAAGGTACTTCATTAAGAAGCGGAGATTTCAAACCAATTAAGTTAACAGATGTCCATTAGAGCATTTTCAGTCTCTTTTCGATCTCATTTTCAATCTCTTCCAAAGTATCACTGTCTATGTTTCCCTTTGGCTCTGTTAGTTTTTTATATATTTGGGGGCTCTCTTATTGTGTGCATAAATGGACCCTTTTACTATAAAAAAAAGTCATTCTTTGTTGCTTATTATAAAATATCCTCTGTTGTCTCTAGTAACAATTTTCATCTTAAGGTTCATTTTGTCTGATATTAGTATATCTAAAGAATGGGGTGCAGAAGTCCAAACTACAGAACCCAGTGATGTATTAGATTTGGGAAATGTTCATCAAACATATCAGTACGGTTTCAAGATGTGGAGTTTGGTTGGCAGAGTAAGGTTATTTGCCAAGGATAGGAAAAAGGAAGAATCAACAGATGTGGGATAAAAAGAGAATGAGTTTCATTTGGAATATTATGAGTTTCAAGATTATGAGAGAATCAAGACATCTTTGGTGGCTACTTTGGCACCATGTTGGGCATATGACTCCATTTTGAAATCCATTTGCAATCCCATCAGGACCAGCACACTAGCACAGAGTTTAGCTCAGACCGGATGGAATCCTTGTACAGTAGCCCTCACTCATCCCTGGTTTTGCTTTCTACAATTTCAGTCACCCCCCAGTCAACCAAGGTCTAGAAGCAGATGGTTCTCAGACATCAGATTTTCTGACGATGTGTCAGAAGGTCAGTAGTAAATAGCCTAACACTAAGTCACAATGCCTATCATTCACCTCACTTTGTCAGGTAGGAATTTCATCAGCACACATCATCGCAAGAAGAGTTAAGTACAGTACAATAAGATTGTTTGGGAAGAGACACAATATTCACATAACTTTTATTACAGTATACTGTTATAATTGTCCTATTTTATTATCAGTTATTGTTGTTCATCTCTTGCTGTGCCTAATTTATAAATTAAACTTTATATATAGTATATATACAATTTATATATATGATATATATATAATAAATATATATATAAAATTTGTAAATTAAACTTTATATATAGTATATATACGTAGGGTTTAGTACTATCTGTGGTTTTAGGCATTGACTGGGGGTCTCAGAACATATTCCCCACTAATAACAGGGGACCGCTGTAGACTGAAGGATTGATTGAGAAAACTTGATACTGTCATGCATGTCCAGCCATTCTAAACAAAAATGTAGTTCCCTGAATATACCATGGTTTTTTTCAGTCTGTTTGTTTTTTCCTTTTGAATCATGGGTCTTTGAACATTCTACTTCCTTCCTTTTCTGCTTTCTTCTTCTTTCTTCCCTATCATTCACTTGACTAACCCTACGCGTCCTCCAGGTCTCAGCTTAGAAATCACCATCCACAGAAAACTCTTTCTAATAACAAGATTTTCTGTGTAATTCCTCTCAGTTCCCCAGTGCAGTCCTCGCTGCATTGTACTATTTAATAGCCAGTTTTCTGAGGGTTAATATTGCTTTGTGTTTACTATTTTATCACAAGTATATAACATAATACATAGAAATTCAACAAGTGCTCTTTTTAACTAATTAACTTTTAAATAAATATATTTACCATAGGAAAATCGTCTCATTGCCTAGTGTACGTTTTACACCAGCATAATCAAGAATTAAATGGACTGACTTTTGGACAAAACTAAGGAACAAAACAGCTTCATTAAAAAAAAAAAAAAAAAAGAATGGATTATTTCAAAATAAATGTCCAACAAAAACAAAAAGAAAAGTTTCTTTATGGACCAACCATCAACTGAATTCCTTTCTGGAATGAACATTCTGTCTCCCAAAGATCCCAGTAATGTAAACGGAGTCAGTCTGGGAATGACTGGTCGATAGACACTGGAATTCTTGGCTGATGGATGAGGACATTGGCTGAGTTTGGTATGTTTGGGATTCCTATCTCAATGGTACAGCATATTTTGTCAAATCTAAGAAATGACATTAATTGCGATCTGCACCATTATTTTATGTACCTTCAAAAACGAGAAGTAAAACATGCTGATTATGCTGTGACACAATGATTAAGGAATATGTATGTAAGATACACTTCAATACCAGAGATATTAAAATGTGAACAAGGTTTATGTCTTAAACTCAACTAAATATATTAGATAAGATTCAGAATTATTGATTGAGGAAGGACCCAAACTTCATCCATTCTAATCTTCCTCGATTTAGAAATAAACTGAGAACCCAAAGAGATTAAATAAATACAGGTACACGGAAATTGAGCAAGTCAATCAACCAGAAAGACCAGATGGGTCGGTTTGTTCCACTGTTAATATGTCACAATTTTTATGCAGTAATATTAATATTAAAAAAGAGACCCAGGGGAAATGTATGTCATCATGAAAAGACAAATGTCTTGTTACTGAATTAGAGATAGCTAATATAACTCAACAAATAAGTTACTTGAGGATTTTTAGACACAAGTATCTGAATCCTAACATCTATCCCCAGTGAATCCAGGGTTTGTCTAGAGAGATCTGAATCCACTTTTTGGCATTCAAGGAAATACCTAATGATATATACACACATCTAATGGTATACTAGATTCTTTCCCCTCTGCTACTTGAAAAGCTTTCGTTTAATCAAAGACCATTTTTCCATGGCATAAGGAGATGAAATATTCCACATGAAGAACAAATCAAATTTGCCATAATCATGGTAAATTTTAAATTCATTATTTCCAATGGCAACTTTAAACTTGGTTCCGTAAGTTTTAGCCTTCTTGCCACACAACGCTGTAAGTTTTGTTTTAAAAAGACACTTATCCCCTCTCTTTTTTTCCTTCCCTTTCTTTATCCTTCCCTTAACACCGCAACTGAAAACCTCCAGCTCAACTCCACCCCCGCTCCACTCCCCCTACCTACCTGGAACCTCGGCCGCCTTTCATTACCTCGCTAATAACAAAAGCATCTTCATTTTCTCTGGAACTCATGCAGAAGAAACATTTTAAGCTCAACTAAATAATTATCTACCTACTTTCTATTTCTTTCCAAGGAAAAAAAAATCCTGATTGACTGAAAAATCACCAGGTTGTTGTCACCAGAATCCTTAATGTGAAACCTTCCTTATAATCTTCCTTCTTCAACTTTGTTTTTGATGTGGGAAGTGGCAAAATTAAAGGAATTTGTGGGCTGGGTTAGAAAAATGCCACCAGATAAATGAAGGCATATTTAATTGAGCAAGTCATTGTGAATGCGTTCACTCTAGGACTGGCACGCCAGAGGGAACGGCGTGCATGAGGACTGTGTGGCTCTTAGAGCTGCCAACTCTTAGTGAAGCCCTTGCGACGTGCCTAGAGAAAGGGCCCCGAAGCAGGTCTCTCAGTGCAGGCAAAATGGGTGGGAGCTTGTCTGGGGACTCCCAGCTAAAGAATGACTCACCAAAGCAAGTAAAGACAAAGCTCCTTTTGGCAGTCCCAAATTCCAGTTCCTTCCTCATCTCTGTTTCACAGGAAACACTCTTCGCTTAGAAAGGATGAGAGAAATCATGATCTTATGGAAGAAGGTGTCCAACGAAACAACCTCAAGACTGCCAATTAGTTCTTGCTACTTATAAATGTACACATACACACATGAACATCCGTGTACACATGTGTGCGTGTGGGCATATGTCACATACATACAAAACCTATTTTTTTTAATTGGTGAAAGGCCCTTTCAGAAGCCAGAGTTGGCCCCTGAGCAAGACTGTGATGTATCAAAGCTTGATTTGTTGTCCTCTCCCTTTTATTCATGTTCCCCCCTCTCTCCTCCCTGTCCCATCCCAAAGGGTCTCATTTCTGGTTTTCTCTGACAGGTTTAGACTCTTATCAGGAGTCAGTATTTAAAAAGTACTGCCATGTCTGCGGCCTTTTTAGGAGTAGGGAAAGGGTCCTCAAAGGCTGAGTAATTCAATGTGAAGTGTGGACTTGGTCCCTGGGAATATGAAAATCATCTTCTTTTTTCTTCTTGGCCTTCTCAGCATGGTGACCAAGAAGGGTCTATTTTATACACTATTTGCTGCTGCCAAAAAACATTATCCAATATACATATTTTTGAAAATATAGGAGCTAGGAAAGATCCTAACGATCATCTCAAACCATCTTCACAGTTCATAGATTTGGAAACTGAGGCCCAGAGAGTCAAGATAGTTATTGCCAGAAGTAATCCCTACCCCCCCATCAGATTCTTAGGATGGTAGATTCCAGAAATCCTGCCTTGGGAGAACTAACAGTCCTCAGAGGCCCTGAATTTGGGGGCACTTAGCAAGCTAAACAACTTAACATTTGGGAAAGCTAAGGACTATGTCTAGCTTATATACGCCGCATTTGCTGGAATATCTATATTCAGCTGATTTACATCTATCAATATGTCGATTATTGTGTAAAAGAAAGAAGTCTTTAACTTAATCCTGTGGAGCCACAAAGCCCTGGCTAAAATGATATCAAATCGCGCATGTAGAGGAAAGAAGCTATCTGTTCTAACCCCCAAATGGGAAAACTTTGATAGAATCATTTTGGCTATCTGCTTCCAGCACTATGGCTGACCAGGTACTCTGAAGGCCTTCTGCTGGTAGTACAGCTTACGTAGGATACAGTCTTCAAAACATTGTCATTGGCCTTTGAATTTGATGGAGATTTTCAGATCCCCTCTCCTAACCCCCACCATGTAAATTACAGCAGAGAACTTGAGATGGTTATCAAGAGTCCGGGGGAACAAGGGTGATCTCCGTATATAACAGGAAGGCAGTACTGCTGTCGGACGCTGAGCACTGAGCAAACATCAGAGTAGGGAAGCTGAGCTTAGGAGTCTTGAACTGACCCAAGGCTCTTGAGGTAAACGGAAGTTTTCATCTGTGACACCCAAAGCCACAGGAGCAAAGCATGCTCATGCTCCAAGAAACACTTCTCAATTTTTGACCTGCAGGGTTCTCAGTAGATAGATCAAGTAATGTGATCATAATCAAAGATCATCACCAAACAAGAAGGTAAGCTGTATTCATTACCTCTCACTGTATAACAAATTATCCCAAAATTTAGTAGTTCAAGATGACCATAAACATGCATTATTTCTCCTAGTTTCTGAAAGTCAGGAATTTAAGTACCTGAAACTTGAGTCCTGGCTCCCTCAGGGTGTCTCAGTAAGTTGCAACCATCTGAAGGCTTGACTGTGGCTGGAGGATCCACTTCCAAACGCATGTAATCACTTGGTTGGAATATTGGTGTTGCTTGTTGGTTGGAAGCTACAGATCCCTTCCCTGTGAACCTCTCCTCGGGACAACTAAGCGTCCTCATAACACGGCAACTGGTTTTCCCAGAGTGAACAACTCAAGAGACAGCAAGCCAGACAGAAGCTGTACTATTTATGTGCTTACCTCAGATGAACCTCAGATGGGAAAATTTCTTTGTAATCTTGGGTCAAAAAAGGTTAACCATGAAAGAAAAGTAATAAATTCAATAATATCAAAATCATAAATAAATAGAAAATCTGAACTGACAGATTACTAGTAAGGACATCAAATTTACAATCAAAACTGCCCAACAAAAAACAGGACCAGAGAGTTTCATGGGTAAATTCTACAAAACAAAGAATTAATTCCAATCCTTTTTAAGCTCTTCCAAAAAATGGAGGAAGGAATACTTCTAAACTCACTCAAACAAAACTGGAGCCATCATGTTCCCTGATTTCAAACTGTATTACAAAGCTATAGTAATCAAAATAGTATGGCAATGGGGTAAAAACAGACACATAGGTCAATAAAACACAACAGAAAGCCTGGAAAAAACCCATGCTTTTATAGTCACTTAGATTACGACAAAGGAGCCAAGAATATACAATGGGGAGAAACAGTCTCTTTAATACATGACGCTGAGAAAACCAGACCACTGACTCAAAATGGATTAAAAAGACTTAAATATAAGACCTGAAATTATAAAACTCCTAGAAGAACACATAGGCAGTAAGCTCCTTGACATCAGTCCTTGGCGATAATTTTTTTGATCAGAAGAAAAGGCCACAAAATCGAAAATAAACAAGTAGAACTATATCAAACTAAAAAACTTTTGCACAACAAAGTAACCTAGCAACAAAATGAAAAGGCAACCTACTGAATGGAAGAAAATATTTGCAAACCATATATCTGATAAGGGTCTAATATCTAAAACATATAAAGAACACACGCAGCTAAAAAAAAATCAATTAAAAAGTGGTCAGAGGATCTTAACAGACATTTTTCCAATGAGGACATCCTTCCGGCTAACAGGCACTTGAAAAGATGCTCAAAATCACACATCATTAGGGAAATGCAAATCAAAACCACAGTGAAATAGCAACTCACACCTGTCAGAATGATATATCCACATACACACACACACACACACACACATACACATATACGTGTATATATATATATATATATACACGTATATGTGTACATATATACATACATATATACATGTATATACATATACACACATATATACACGTATATGTATACACATATATACATATACATACATACTTTTTTATAAATATCTATTAGGTGCCTAATATGAACAATAATTGAATTTTTCCTGTTTTCTTCCTATACAATAAAAAACAAGGTTAGCAAGGATGTGGAGAAAAAGGAACCCTTGTGCATTGCTGGTGGGAATGCAAGCTGGTGCAGCCACTCTGGAAAACAGTATGGAGCTTCCTCCAAAAGTTACAAACAGAGCTACCATATGACTCAGTCATTGCACTATGGGGCATTTACTCAAAGAATAGAAAAATACTAATTTGAAAGGATATATGTACCCCCATGTTCACTGCAGGATTATTTACAGTAGCCAAGATATGGAAACAACCTAAAAGTCCATCGATAGACAAATGGGGGAAAAAAGGCAGTATACATGGAAAATGGAATATTATTCAGCCATAAAAAAGAATGAAATCTTGCCGTTTGGAGATTGCCATTTGCCATTTGGACAACAGGGAGAAACCTCAAGGGTATTATGGTAAGTGAAATAAGTCAGATGGAAACATATAAATGCCATATGGTCTCACTCAAAAGTAGAACCTAAAACAACAACAAAATGGAGCTGATGTATGGCGAGAACAGCCCAGTGGTTGCAGGGGGGTGGGAGGCGGTGGGAAGGGATGGCTGAAATCAGGAAAGGGGTTCAGAAGGCACCAATTTGCACTTAAAGAATGAATAAATTGTGGGATGTAATGTCCAGCCTGGGGACTACAGTTAATAATAGTGTACTGCATGCATATTTGAAAAGAGTTAGCAAAGTGGATCACAAGTTCTCATCATGACAAACAATGTGTAGCTGTGTTGTGACAGGCATTAACTGAACTCACCATGGTGATCATCTGGTAGTTCATGCACGTTTCACATCACTGGGCTGTACACCTGAAATTAATATAATGTTATGTCAGTTATATTTGAACAACAACAAAAAGAAACTGAAAAAAAAAATTCTATTCATCAAAAGGTATCATAAAGAGAATGAAAAAACAAATGGCAAACTAGGAGAGAGATTCACAACTCATTGAATAAACAAAGGATGAGTGCATAGATAATTTCTACAATCTGTAGATAATTTCTACTATTTGAATGCATAGATAATTTCTACAAATGAATAAAACAGAAAACCCAAGAGATAACTAGGCAAAGCTCCAACCACAGGCACTTAACAGAAGAAGGAAGTGTGGCCCAAACACAAAGTCAGAAGGTTTTCAATTTAGTTAATAATCAAGAAAATAATCAAATTACCCCTTAATGAGATTCCATTTACATGTATTTAGCTGTCCAAATTCAAAGATTTGATAACACTCAAGTACTGGAGAGGAAGTGAGCTAATAGGAAAGGTGGAGGACATTCAATTGTTATAATCACTTTGGAAAACAATCTAGTATTCTTTAAAGGTGAATCTTCACACACCTAATCTCCACCCAACAGCTGCATTCCTGGGTCAGTGACTTCGACCTCTAGGAAATATGTGGCCTGGTCTGTAGTCGGTTTTGGCTGTCACAGCTGAGGGATACTACTGGCATCTAGTGGATGGAGGCCAGGGGTGCTCTCAACCACCCTACAACGCACAGGACGGACCCGCACAACAAAGACGTATCTGACTCTACGGTGGGGGGTGAGGGGTGTGCCACAGTCAAGAAACCTGGTCCCAAGAAGGGGTTCTAGGGAATTCTCGCTCATCTGTGCACCAGAAGATAGAGAAGAATATATTCATCACAGTACAACAACCTGGAAGTAGTATTTCCCCTCTGACAAGAAAATAGGTAAATGAACATGACAAGCCATTGAGTGAAACGTATGACTGGCCTGCAGTGACAGACAACATGAATGTATTTTAGCGACGTGATGCAAAATGAAAAAGCGTAAGTCTCATAAGAAGATACCCAACGTGCTATACCTAATGTAATGCTCAAAACCAAGAAAAATGGGAAAATGTGTTATTTAGGCATACCTATAAATATATGATTAACCTACTGGGGCCCCTGGGCGGCTCAGTCATTAAGCACCTGCCTTTGGCTCAGGTCATGATCCCAGGTCCTGGGATCGAGTCCCACATCAGGCTCCTTGCTCAACAGGGAGCCTGCTTCTCCCTCTGCCTGCCGCTCTCCCTGCTTATGCTCGCTTGCTCGCAATGACAAATAAATAAATAAAATCTTTTTTTAAAAATGAACCATAAAAATAGGCTAAGCAATAATATGACAAAATTCAAGGTACTGATGAGCTTTTGTGCAGGACAAGGAGGCTGTAGGGAGTGTGGGAGAGATAAGCAGAGGGAAGTTTTGTGACACACGGAAACACCTGGATTGGCTAATTGGGTTCACTGTTGTTCATTACAGTATCGCACTTTATAACTTCCCTATGCATACAGATAGAAAATACATACATAGAGGTCATGCATTCTTTTGTATTGAGTACTATATTAGAATGTAAATAAATGGAAGAAACAATCAGGACAGAAGTTGTGGGATGGGTGGTACAATAGGACCACATTAGTGACTTCTTGAAATTAAGACAACCACAACTCACTTTCATTCTTTTTTTTTTTTTTAAAGATTTTACTTATTTATTTGACAGACAGAGATCACAAGTAGGCAGAGAGGCAGGCAGAGAGAGAGAGATGGGGGGAAGCAGGCTTACCTTGAGCAGAGAGCCCGACGCGGGGCTCGATCCCAGGACCCTGGAATCATGACCCGAGCTGAAGGCAGAGGCTTTAACCCACTGAGTCACCCAGGCACCCCTCACTTTCATTCTTTTGGAAAGGAGTCACTGGTATTTCCGAGGAGAGATGTAGGCTCGAAATGAAGTGCGATTTGACCAGTGTGTTTCTTCCTGGCCGTCCACTACAGAATAGCGACCCCACTCAAATCCCGTTGACCTAAGCACCCCTTACCTTTGAGCTCTGTTGGCAATAAACACAGAGCAAATAAAACTTGAAAATTATAAGATTTTTTTTTTCTTTTTGTGGACACTGATGGGGCATAGGATCACTCTGCAACGACAGGGAGAAAGTGGACAGATGATCTGTGACTTTCCCTGTCCCTGAAGGAAAACCTCAATTCCTTTTAAAAATCAACATTTCAAAGCAAGTGTGCCTTTAAACTCTAGGGTGGCAAATTAAGGTAGCCCAAGTGATCCGAAATTCTATGACCGGTTTTAAGCAAAATGGTGAAGATCTCCTTCTCTTTTTATTTTTATTTTTTGTTTTATTCTAAACAGGTTTTCCAGGTGCCAGCCTATTCTCAGTTGACTTTCAAATAATCCCTGCTAGAGTGTTAATTGAAAAGTAAGGTATTAACCATTATGGCTTCATATGATTGTTCCTGGGGTGATTTTTATTTTCACAGGAGACTCATAAAAGTTGGTGTGGGCAGCGGGAAAGGCAGGGTGAGAGGTGACCTTCAGGAAGCTATACTAACTCCAACACCTGAAGAAGCAAATAAATAATATTTGTTATTCAGCTTCTGCACAGTTGGCAAAACCTTGCTTTGGGCTCTGTTTAAACATCCAGGCTCTGTCCACTACTTTTGGAACTGAGCTGCAATAAAACCTCTCACTCTCCGGACCCAGGAGGAAATATTTTATAAATTAGAGTGTAGAGAATTATTTGGTCAACATTTAGACCTGAAATACCCTGAAGAGGGAGAAAGTTAAGGGAACAAAAAAATAGATTTGGAGAAAGGACAAAGGCCAAAATCCATCACGAAAACGCTTAATAGTGTAAAGAGAAGAAACTTTTCAAGCATCCAAGCATAAATGTCAAGAGCATTTCAACAAAGCCCAGAAGTCTTAAAGTGGAAGCCTGGTGGGAGAAAGAGGGGAGGGTGGGAGAAAGAGGGGAGGGAGGGAGGAAGAGGGAAGAAGGAAGAAAAGAGAAATTTTTTTTTTTAAAGATTTTATTTATTTATTTGACAGAGAGAGGTCAAAAATAGGCAGAGAGGCAGGCAGAGAGAAGGGGAAGCAGGCTCCCTGCTGAGCAGAGCCCGATGTGAGACTTAATCCCAGGACCCTGAGATCATGACCTGAGCTGAAGGCAGAGGCTTTAACCCACTGAGCCACCCAGGCACCCCGAAAAGAGAAAATTCTTGAGGAGAAAACAAGCCTGTGGGATGTGTCTCTTCGTTGACATAATGATTGTTAGTAAGGGCTTTGCCTGAGAAGGACCTGCATCAGCCCTGTAGAAAGTCTGGATGTTTACACCAACAGGTCCAGCTGAATCAAACCCAAACGTACAGGCCTGGTTCCCACACCTCACCGTGCACAGGTGTCTGAGGTGTTGCAGAGAAATGCAGATTCCTGGGCCACAGCTGGGGCAATGCTGCTGGGGCAGTCCAGCATCCTGGACCTGGGGCTCTGCATTTCAGAGTACAGGGAAACAGCCTCAGGAAGCCAGACCTAAGGTTTTATGCCTCCTGCTGTGGGGCCCCGCCTTCCATCCTCTCAAGATGCCTTTTTTACTGCAGCGTTTTGGCCCAAAGGGACTTGGCTGGGGTAAGACTCCAGAGCCCCTCTCCTGAGCGACCCTGCTTGGATCAGGCTTTCTGTCCCTGTCTCTAAGGGTGCAGCACCAAACCCTTTGCTCACACAGGCACAGGAGCTGGAAACGGGAGGCGGGTCCACACTCCAAGGGGGACTCCTTGACTAGAGAAGGCAGGAGTCGGTCAGTAAGGTACCCATGTTCCCATCCCTCAGGTGGGCCACTTTCTGAAGCTCATTGTGTGTGATTCCCCAGAGGGTCTGGGCAGGCGGAACCCCGGCTGCCCAAACAGAAGACCCGCTCTATACCGAATCCCTTGTTTCGGCTTTGCTCTGTTCTTCCTTCCTTCCCAGTCCCTTAACCCTAGTCCCTGGGATCTAATCCAAAGGAAACTCTCTACAGGTAGCCAACTGTTTTCTGGCAGGGAAAGCCAAGCCGAGGAAGGTTCTAGAAGGACATCCTGAGGGACTGGGGCTGGAAATGGAAAAGGAGAAGCAGTAGAGCCCTGGATCTGGTCTCTCAACGCTGCTACCTTCAAGGGCCCCACCACAACCTGTTCCTGTATCATCCTTCTTCATTTTATTTCCCTTAAAAATAAAGTTCTGAAGAAAAATACATTTGAAAATGTCAGTCTAATAGAAAAACCTCAACACTTGGCGTCAAGGGCCTGAATTTCACTACTAGTATAAACTGCAGGGAAGATTCCAAAATTATGGGGTTTTTTTTTGCCTGCATCACAGTCATTAAGAAAATAGCACATGACCATGATTAGCTGTTCATGTAACACAAAATTGACAGCAATGAGCTGTGAGGCCAGACTCAATGCCTCTGTCCTTCTAGTTGGTATCAGGCCCTTAGCTGGACCTCATTTTGCTCACGCTGGTGACCTGACAGACACAAGCCTGTACAAACACCCTAGAAGTGACAGAAATCTTAGGATATTATTGCAAAATGTGACTTCATTACTTGAGGCTGGGTCAATGTGAGTCTTTATAACCACGGGGGAAAGGAAAGGAGAGAAGGAAGGAAAAGAATTTCTCGATTAAAAAAAAAAAAAAAAGGTAGATCAGAGGAGTTGTAGGACCTCTCCATGATGCTGTTTAATTCATTCCACTTCTGCCTTTTCCTCCAGTTCCTTCTCCTGGTTACCTGGTAGTTAGCTGTCTGGGCACGTGCCTTACTATTCTTCTGACATAAAAGTTCAATATAAAAATAAAAGCCGTATTTGTTGTAGCACAAACTAGAACACCATGTCGCTAGGCTCAAGGACTTCTCCATTTGCTCCCAAATTTTGCTTTGCAGGGAAACACACGAAACAGAACCAAAAAAGAAAACAAACAAACAAACAATTATGCCTCAAGAGCTACATTTACATTTGTACATAATTTTTTATTGAAGTACAATGCATGTGTAAAAAGGTACACAAATCATAAATGTACAGCTTGAGGAATTTTCACAAAGTTAATTCTCCCATGTGACCAGCATCCAGACAAAAGGGATAGAAAAGCACAAGCATCCAAACAGTCCTCTTTATGCCATTCCTGGCCATTCAGTGCACCCCAAAGAGAACCAATATACTGACTTCAAACACCATCACCTTACTTTGCTGGTTTCTGAAGTTTATACAAATCGAGTCACGACCTGGACACATATTTATCTGATTCTATTCATCCCATATTGTCAGATTTGTCCATGTCATTACTTACAGTAAGTTGTTCATTTTTATTGATGTGATTTTCATTGCATTCACTTGAATAAATATAAAACAACTTATTCACTCTACTGTGGTTGAAAAATGTGGATTATTTCCAGATTCTTGCCCATCACAAAGAGTGGTGACATGAACATTCTTGTACTTGTCTTTTGGTGTGCCACGTTCACATTTCTTTGGGTACCGTACTTACTGTGGTGTCCCTGGGTCTGTACGTTCAGTTATGCCAAAATGTTTTCCAAGGGGGTTAGAAATGAAGAAGATAATTTAAAATTTCCATGTTGAAACATGGGGCCAAATATAGCCAAGATATTCTAGGGAAGAAAACCTCACCAAAGTAGACTTACACTACCAAGTTAAGCTACAATCTGTTAAACTACAATACAATGACGACGTGATACGGTCACAATAGACGAATGATGGAATCGAGTTTGGAGCCCAGAAACAGAGAGATGGGTAAATCGTTCCGTATCTATATCTGTATCTATGTGATTTCCTACCACAGTGGCATGGTGGAGCATTGTGGAAAGGGTCATCTTTTCCACACGTGCTGCCATGTCAATATTATATTCATATTGAAGGAAATAAATTGTGATCCCAATCTCACACAAAACACAAAATCAATTCCACAGTCCACCCAAGGCTTCATCGTGTCTATTTCTTTCCGAGAAATAAACAAGGCTCTAAAATCTGATCAGTTATATATGTCTTTTAGTAAATGTGATTTTCATTTGTACTGAGATTAATACTTTGGATAGACTTATTTACTAAGATTAAGATGAGATCTTTACGCCTGTTCTGAAAAATTTATTTCCCTCTCTCTCTCCTTTTCCTTCTTCTCCTCTATCCCTTCTCCTTCTCTTCCTCCTTTCCTTTCTGACTTTCCAACATATCCCCTCTCTTTGGGTTAACTACACACATCCAAGAGCAGGTAACAAACCAACCACATACCAAACCTGACCTACAGAACTGTTTTAAAACAAATTATGTTTAAAAAAAAAAAAATCCTGTTGCCAACATGATTGTGAAATTGTATGCAAAACCCAATTACGGGACATCTTTTGAAAATTCAGCAGTTGTGGCCATCCTGGGCCAGCAGAGATCTATGCAACAGCCTCCCGGATTTTGTGAAGTGCTTGGCGACTTTAGACAGGGAAGCCCTCCTCCGTTCTTCATAATCCTCACTGGGCCCTGCTTTCCTTGTGCCTCTTACCTCCCTGACCCCCATAGGATCTGCATTTAAGACCCCTGTTAACCATTAAAGTTTGAATAGACGCGCTACATGTAAAAACCTGTTCCTAAAAAAAATTATAGATGCACAAATGTCAATATTGTTTTCTATTTATACACAGTTTTCAGTGTTCTACATATGGTAGCTAAAAAGATTTTTCTTCTTTAGTTTTTGGGCATAAATCCCTTCTTGTTTTCACAGGAACATTAGCTCAAATTTGCAGATACTGTGTGCTGCAGATAAAATTGTTGCATTGAAAACCATATGTCACACTGAACTGTTCAAGAGGCACCAAGCCTTTTTTACCCGCAGATCTTTAAAGATATAATTTTATGCTCAGTTAAGATGGAAAAGAGCATTAGGCTTGAAGATAAACCTATTTACTGCGGATGCATTTCACTAAATTATTTCACCAAATGATGAGGTAGAGAGACATTAGCGTGGTACGTTAAAAGACTGCGTTCTCAATGTACATATGTCTTCCTCCATATTAATCAGCTGCTACGGGTTGTAATCTTGATAGCAGGAGGATCAGAGAGGATCCTCCAAGGGCTCTGCCTCCCGTTCATTTACACATCCGTATTTACTCTCTACAAGTTGTAATAAGGATCTCAATTCATAAAGTGGCTGTGAACCGTTTTAACGTTTTATGGGGATTTTGTTCTATTTCAGGGCACCATTACATTGTGGTTATAGAAAGGCGTAAAACTCTGTTACTATTTCATAAAGGTTAAAAAAAAAAAAATCCAAATTGAGTTGTGTAAAATGAGTAGTTCCTGTGAAAAGTCCTTCAGGAATAAGATGCATTTCACTTTAACTATTCTCCGTTCTCACACATACAATGTAGAGGGTCTTCCAAGACACAGAAGCAAATAATGGGAGTGTCTGTTTTGTTTTGAGAAAGTATGACCCTATGGGCCCTGTCCTCTTCAGAAGGACATTTCAATACAAGACAATTTAAATGACAACCAAACTGAACTCATACCACAACCTTGCAAAATTGGCTTCATTTGGCGCACACACACACACACACACACACACAAAAGCATGCATATTTTTTCCTTCAAATAAGTATTAAAAGACTGATTGAAAATACCAAAAAATGGAAGTGACTATGGAGGATATCAATGAAAAAATGTTTTAGCTCAGGGGTGACCAGAGCCCCAGCCCAGAGGTGACCAGAGCCCCAGCACCACTTAACCAATCTGTCTTGAAAACAGTGACACTAAAATTGAAATATTTTACATAAAATAGTTGCGATGGAAGTAAATGAAAGAATGAAGAGTCAGTCTGGGGTATGTACGTACACATCCCACATAAGGCCATTCCTGACTTAGGAACGCCTGAACTGAAAATTTCTCCCATTGCCATGGACACTGAATCACTTTTATAACTGAGACCTTATCTCCAGCTCTGGGCACAGTGCTCTCGACTCCCACCTCTATGCCATTTCCTCCCCCCACCCACCCACCCCAGTTGTCTATTTTCAGCCCTGAAGTCAGTCACCAGGGTGGCTCACTCAGTTGAGGGTCTTGGATTCAGCTGAGGTCCTGATCTCAGGGTCGTGGGATCAGCCCCACATAGGGCTCTGTGCCTAGCAGGGAATCTGCTTATCCCTTTCCCTCTGTCCCTGCCCCTACACTCTCTCTCTCTCTTTAAAATCAATATTTTTTTAAAAATAAAAGAAATTTTTAAAAAGGGAATATGACAACTACAGCTTCCCTGCTCACACCCCTCTCTCTGCTCTTCCACCATCCCAGTGTGCTGAGTGAGAAGCTTACGAGAAGATGGCCTTGGACATGTGGATGCGGACAGGAAATGAAACAGGTGAGAGAGAAGATTCTGACGGTCCATGATCAGCCCCAGTTCCTTTCTTTCACATAAACTGAGTTCCCAGCCCAGTTATCAAAGCCCCGAAGTCCTGAAACATATTTAAAGCTTCTCTCCAGCTAAATTTCCCTTTCTCTGGCCAGTGCATCTATCTGGAAGATTGATCATCCTTACTCGATAGCCTCGGGTCATTTCCCAGCTAACACTGAAGCCCCGTGGTTTTGCTTTCCACAGTTTCAGTTATCCGAGGTCAGCCTCCCTGGGGAAGCAGATGAGCCTCCTTCTAATGAACCGTCAAGGGTCCCTAGCAGCCTACGCCGTGCACCTCACTACGTCTCACCACGTAGGCGTTGATCATCTCACACCATCGCAAGCAGGGTGAGTACCGTACACTAATGTGTGTTGAGAGAGAGGCCACATTCACGTAACATTTGCTTCAGTATATGGTTATAATTGTTCTATTTTTAGGGGTGCCTGGCTGGCTTCGTTTGTGGAGCATGCAACTCTCGATCTTGGGGCTATCTGAGCCCCACCTTGGATGTAGAGATTACTTTAAAAATAAAACCTTAAAAAATAATTGTTCTATTTTACTATTAATTATTAATCTCTTACTGAACCTAATTTATAAATTAAACTTTACATAAATATGTACCTATAGGAAAAAGCATACTGTCTCTGGGGTTTGGAACTATCTGTGGTTTCAGGCATCCCCTGGGAGTCTTGGAACATACGTCCCACAGATAAAGAGAGACCACTGTACTCCTTGGTTTTGACCTGGAAGTTCCTAGCAAGTTTAAATCTAAAGCCTTGCTTTACAATTTTCAGAATCCCAATCAATAAATACTTGGCGAGTGCCAAACACAAAATGTCCTATGAAAATTTCCTTTTCCATCGGCACTCACATGAATCCAAAACAAAATTACAAACAAACCAGTAGTCACACATGTAATTTCTCTGCTCTGGCTTCTGAGTCATCAATGTTGGGGGAATATGTGGAATGTTACAGAGTGGGGACCCTGCAAATTTATGACTCTCAGCTTTGTAGGACGGCTACTGCCACCCTTGACTTTGGGCCGTTCTCCTCTTTTCTCAAGTCCCTCCTTCAGTTTCCTTGTCATCAAACTTCAAGTGTGAGTGTGCACGTGTGTAGACAGATAAGTGGATTATAGATGATAGAGAGATAGATAGATATGAATCCAGCCAGATCTTTGTCTTCTGTGTTCCCCGAATCTATAGCTCTCTACCTTCTTTTCAAAATCACTTGGGCTCTGCTTCTTATCACATTTCTATCTCCATGGAGATGACACAAATCCAATTTTTCCTGTTCTATCATACACCTCATTCTCTTCGCTGGTTTCTATGCCGTGGCTGATAGATATTGTGCTATCACAAAAAAATACATTTGGCCTTTGACTTATTTTCTAGGCACAGAGCTCCCAAAACCCTTGAAATGTCCTGATAGGAGTGTCTTTTGTTATTCATATCAAGTCCCTAAGGAACACACCAGAGTCTTGGCTACTAAGGGTGGGGCTCTTAAATAGCCTCAGGACGGGGCTGATCTCCAGAAAGAACAGCTAGTATGGGAGGTGGAAATTCTCTGCCCCACCCCAACCTAATCCCTGCAGAGGAGCTGGGGACTAGAGATTGGGTTATAGACTCTCTTGAGCAGTAAGATTTGAACAGCTTCTGGATCGGTAAGCACATGGACGTGCTGGGAGGGTGGCATGACCAAGGAGGACCTGGAAGCTCTGCCTTCCCCCACCCCCACCGCACGTTGCCCTGTGCATCTCTTCCATCTGGCTAGTCTTGAGTTGAATCTTCTGGAATAATCCAGGAAGTGCAAGTCGTGTTTTCCTGAGTTCTTTGAGGCATTCTAGTAAATTACTAAATATAAAGGTATGAGGAGGTCATGGGAATCCTGAAATTTGTAGCCAAGCTGAGTAGCAGTGTAGGTCGCTGGGGGCCGTCTTGTGGGACTGAGCTTTTGAACTTGTGGAGACTGTTACCAGCTCCATGTCAGGTCAGCTGGGATATCCAGCTAACCACAAAACTTCATTCATCTTACTTTCAGGAACAAGGGAAGTATAGGTAGTTCATTTGTATTGGGGTGTTATATACATGTCCTATCAAAAGAGGGAAATTGTAAGGGCTGCGATTTTCCTTCTCATTGAAACTCATTTGTGTTCACATTCCTATTTCAGAAAAGAGGAAGTCTGCATCAACTTTAAAAATTTTAAGACATAAATTCACTGAGTCAGACATTAATTCCATAGAATGCTCTTCCTTAAAGACTTACTTCCTAATGATATCCTAGGTTTATGTATATTCATCTAAATCATCTAAATGGGTATTAAGAATGGGATGAGCAACTGACATCATTTTTTAAATCAGTTTTTTTTTAAAGATTTTATTTATTTATTTGACAGACAGAGATCATAGGTAGGCAGAGAGGCAGGCAGAGAGAGAGGAGGAAGCAGGCTCCCTGCTGAGCAGTCCAAAGTGGGGCTCCATCCCAGGACCCTGGGATCATGACCTGAACCGAAGGCAGAGGCTTTAACCCTCTAAGCCACCCAGGCAGCCTTAAATCAGTTTTTTAAAGGTGTGATTTCCATGCAGTAAACCACACCCATTTTAAGTACATAGTTTAATGAAATTTGACAATTGCATACATTTGTGTAACTACCGCCACAATCAAGGAATAGAACATTTCCATAAAACCCCAAAATTTCCTTATGCCCTTTTGCATTAGGGCCCCCTCATCCCTCCTTAATCTCAAGGAAAATACTTAACCTGCCCTCTGTAACTTTCATTTCCTGGAATTTCACTGAACAGAAGCAAGCCACATGCACCCTTTGAGTTCTTTTGTGCAGCATGAAGCTTCTGAAATTAAACCACCGTGCTATATAGATCTTGCATTTTATTCTGAGTAGCTTTCTACCATATGAATTCACTACAGATTGTTCATTCATTTGCCTGGTGATGTATTTGTTTTCCCTTTGGGGCTATAGTGAATAAAACTTCTAAGCACATGCATGTACTTATCTGTGGGTGAATAGATGTCGGTTTCTCGAGTGAATACCTACCAGTAGAATTGTGGAGTTATATATTAAGTGTATGTTTAGCTTGATAAGAAGCTCCCAAATTGTTTTCCAAAGTGGTTGAACCATTTTACATTCCCATCAACAATGCTAATGCAGTGAAGCTGGTGAATGTGTTTTCTAAGACTTTCACATTCTACTGATTTGATGACGACTCGTCTTACTAACTACTAAGAAACAATGGTTGAAGTATCCAGCCATAATAGAGAGTTTGTCTGTTGCTAACTTCAGTTTGGTCAGATTTTTCTTCAGGTATTTTTAAAGTTCTGTTATTAGATACATAAACATTTCAGGCTGTTATATTATCTTGATATACCGATTCCTTGATAATATGTTCCCTTTCCTTTGTCAGATGTATACTTTGGTTAGTGATAGTTTAGCTAGTATAGTTTTCTCTTGATCAGTATTTGCATGCTCTATTGTTTTCCATCCTTTTACTTTTAACCTCTTTATATCTTTGTGTTTAGAGTGTTTTTCTTGTTGGCAGAATATAGCTGCGTCTTGCTTTTTAATCCAGTCTGACAGACCATGCTTTTCAAGTACAATGTTTAAATTGCTTATATTCGATGCAATTTCCTACAATTTGGGGATTGTATCAACCATCTTGATGGGTTTTTTTTTCCTATTTATTTCATTTCTTCTCTTCCTTCTACTTCTTTTCCTGTTTTGTTTTGGATTAGTTGGATATTTATCTACACTAAAGGCATCTTACTTTTTTATGACATTTAAAAAAATAATTTGCATTTTTAACTTACAATATACCACTACAGGAAAAAAGTCGGGAGCCTTAAAAACAGTATAGTTAAATTTCCTCCCTCTTGCCATCCTGTTTCTACTTATGCCCAATTATAGGTCATTTGAGACTTTTTAAATTTTAAATTTTATATTATTATTTTAGTCTTTTTTGTCTTCATGTCAGCTTAGAAAGTTTCTGATACTACATTTTGAAGTTCACTATTTTTTCTTCTCTGGTGTCAAATCTACTTGTAATACAATTGAGTGGTATTTCAAAATGTATATATTTATCTTTCAGCTCTACAGCTTTTTTAATCATTTTTTAATCATTTCTTATTTTGCTCATTCATAGAGTCTGTCTTGAATTCTCTGTCAACTAATTCTAGCATCTCTGTGATATGTGTGTCTCTTTCTATTTATTAGTTTTTCTCTTTGCTACAAGTCTCATTTTTGTTGTTTTCCCATAAAGAGCTTTGGATTATCCTATGGCAGGAAGTTAAGTAACTTGCAGTTCAGCTTGATAATTTCAAAACTTGTTTTTAGGGGCACCTGGGAGGCTCGGTCAATTAAGCATCTGCCTTCAGCTCAGGTCATGATCCCAGGGTCCTGGGATCAAGCGCCACATCGGACTCCCTGCTCAGTGGGAAGTCTGTGTCTCTGTCTCCTTCTGCCCCACTTCCTTCTCATGTGCCTTCTCTCTCCCTCAAATACATAAAATATATTTTTTTAAAAACACCTCATTTTAAAATGCTCTTTTATCAGGTTTAGGTAACTCTCTTTAGGTTAGGACGCCTTCCCTGTATTACAGTCTAGAAAATTACTTCAAGCAGAAGACTGATCTGACTGGGCTTGCTGTGGCTCTGTGGTCGGCCTGCATTCCCCTGCTGGTCTGATGGTCTTCTTTCCTACTCTCTGTTGGAGGTTCTCACCTATCTGGGGCTTCAGTTGAAACAAATGGACTCATTCAACTTTTTCCATGTGGTCTGTGTTTGATATTATGGTGATGGCAGTTGTCTAAGAAAGCAAATGGAGTTGTTAAGGCTCCTTGACCTGAACAGACTTCATTTGCATTGTTTTGGCCAGAACAAACCATAGCATCAGCCTATATCAAGGTTTGGAGAAATAGACCCTACTTCTTGATAGGAAGAGAAGCAAGTCATATATATAGCAAAGAGTTTGGATACAAAGAGGAGTGGAAATTTGGAGCCATTTTTACAATCCATCTACTATATAAACTTTACCTGTGCAAGTGATTTTATTTTAGGAAACTGACTAACTAGGCTCAGAAAGAGTATAGTGATTTTAAGTTTTCTCTCCTGAGCTTCACTAATCATGATGACTCATTCCAGCATATGGACAATGAGAACACAAGGAAATCTCATTAATCAGCTGTCTATATCTGTCTACTCTAGCTTCTGCCCATGACTATTTCCATCCCTCTTATTGTTATTTTTGCCAAATCTTACAAAGATGTCATAACCTATAATCAAGCAAATACTATTAAATGAAGTGAAATCTTTTTGGAGCACCTTGATGAAATATTTCAATGGCTCCTATACCATTACCCTTATGACATTTACCATATTTTCCATTTCTTTGAGCTATTTTTTCAAATTGTGGGGTCCTCAGCTAAACCATCTAGTCCTTGAGGTCCAAAATCATATTCTTTTTTTTTTAATATTTTATTTATTTGAAAGACAGAGATCACAAGTAGGCAGAGAGGCAGGCAGAGAGAGAGGGAGAAGCAGGCTCCCCGCTGAGCAGAGCCCGATGCAGGCTCCATCCCAGGACCCTGAGATCATGACCTGAGCTGAAGGCAGAGGCTTTAACCCACTGAGCCACCCAGGCGCCCCTCAACAAAATCATATTCTTTTAAATTTGTGTCCCCTTCAAGACTAATTCTGTGCCCTTAATAGTTGCACCATTGAATAAAGCTGAATAGAAAAGAGGTTCATGTATGTATACTGCAGCTGCTTTTCTAATGGGAAGGAAGGAGGGGTTTCATTGTAATTTTGCCAGTACTATAAATAGCAATAGCTACCATTTATTATGTTCTATGTCCAAATACTATTCTAAAAATTTAACAAAAGTTGTGAGAAAAACAAGTACACAACTATTCATTGGTGCCTACCTTTTAACTTCAGTTTATATTATAAATGTTCAGCCAATACATACTTCGCTGCCTTGACTGACAGAGGAAAGAATGGGGCTTTCAGACACAGAAATTAGATTCAAATTTCTCACTGCTGCTTTTCAAATGCATTAGTCAACCAGAGGTTTCTTCCCTCTAAAACGAGAGATTTATCAATATTTAACCCATAACACAGGACACCTGAGTGGCTCAGCTGGTTAAGCATCGGCCTTCAGCTCAGGTCATGGATCACAGAGTCCTGGGATTGAGCCCCCCATGGGGCTCTCTGCTCAGTGAGGAACCCACTTTTCCTTCTCCCTCTACTGCTCCCCCTGCTTGTGCTCTCTCTCTGTCAAAAAATAAAATATTAAGAAAAAAAATTTGACTCTCATCATTAGCCATCAGGGAGATTCAGATCAAAACTGCATTGAGACACCACCTTACACCAGTTAGAATAGCCAAAATTACCAAGACAAGAAACAACAAGTGTTGGAAAGGGTGTGGAGAAAGGGGAACCTTCTTACACTGTTGGTGGGAATGCAAGTTGGTGCAGCCACTTTGGAAAACAATGTGGAGATTCCTTAAGAAATTAAAAATAGAGCTTCCCTATGACCCTGCAATTGCACTACTGGGTATTTACCCCAAAGATACAGATGTAGTGAAAAGAAGGACCATATGTACCCCAATGTTCATAGCAGCAATGACCACGGTTGCCAAATTGTGGAAAGAACCAAGATGCCCTTCAATGAATGAATGGATAGGGAATATATGGTCCATATATACAATGGAGTATGATGCCTCCCTCAGAAAGGATGAATACCCAACTTTTGTATCAATATGGACATGAGAGGAGATTATGCTGAGTGAAATAAGTCCACAGGAGAGAGTCAATTATCATATGGTTTCACTTATCTGTGGAGGATAAGGAATAACACGGAGGACTCTGGGAGATGGTGAGGAGAAGTGAGTTGGGGGAAATCAGAGAGGGAGACAAACCATGGGAGACTGTGGACTCTGAGAATCAAAATGAGGGTTTTGGAAGGGAGGAAGGTGGGGGATTGGGTGATCCTGGTGGTGGGTATTATGGAGGGCACGTATTGCATGGAGCAATGGGATAGTGCATAAACAATGAATTTTGGAACACTGAAAAGAAATAAAATAATATTTGACTCATAACAAATAGAGAAAATTAAAAGAAATAAAATATACGGAGAGTTAGACACAAAGTAGGGATTCATTGCATGTTCCTTTAATTCAGTTTGTCCCCTCTCCCCTTCCTTTCCTTCCTCCTTCTCCCTCTCCTCTACTTCCTCTCCCTCTTCTTCCCCCTCCTCCTCACCTTCCCCCTCTCTTCCTCTCAGAATGCAGGTCGAATTTACTGGCAAACACAGCAGAGCCTAAGTAGGTTCTTGTAATTTTATATATGTGGTTTAAGAAGAAGATTAACTTGAGGAAGAAAAGAGAGATGTGGTTTCTGTTTACTCCAAATGTCTTTCAACTTCACTCTAGTTTTCTGGAGATACGTCTCGTAAAGTATCTGAAGCTTTGAGGACCACCTTGGGATAATATCCCACCATCACAAAAGGGAGGGAGTGGCCTTCTCCTCCCCTACAGCCTCAAAATTAGGGAGCAGAGTCCCTCAGAGAATGGATCACAGGTTTTATTCTCCCTTCTTCCCATTCTGGGAGCTGTACGACCCTTGTCCATTGTTCAGAAGCACCTGGCATCCCCTTTCACTCGCAATTTTTTCTCCTCCCCACTCAGTAGTTACAATCACTCTGTCTTTGGGACTTTCACTCTGCAAACTTCCCACAGTTCCCAAACTGTGGATCGCTAAGAAGATACTTGGGAATTCATTCTACCAATAATGCCACTTTGGGCTGCAGCAAATGTCTGGTCTTCCTCATAGCCTCACAGCAAATTTTAAAAGATTTGAAAAGAGGAAAAAAGGAGAGAGAACACAGGATAAGGAGTGAGTGTGGTAGGCAGAATAATACATAACACACACACACACACACACAACCATGTCCTAAATTCCCGAAACCTGAGGATATATTTTACCCCACACAGCAAAAGGACAAATGATCCTTTGCAGATGTGATTAAGTTAAGGACTCTGAGATGTGGAGGTTATCCTGCATTATCCAGGCAGATCCAACCTAACCTCTACCTCCCTTAGTGGTGGTCAGAAAGGAAATGGACAATGGCCGATGGTCAGGGAGATATAACGCTGTTGCTTGTGAAGAGGGAGGAAGGAACACTAGCCAAAGAATGCAGACATTCTCCAGAAGCCGAAAAATGCAAGGAAACAGATGGAACACTGGAGCCTCCTGAAAAGACTACAGCCCTGGAAACATCTTGATTTTAGCCCAGTAAGACCCATCATGGACTTTTGGCTTACAGACTATAGGATAATCAGTTTGTGTTATGGACCCCACTGTGTGTCGGTAACTGGTGACAGCAGCACCAGAGGATCAGGGATCAGCAGAGGAATAGAAGAGGCATTTGCCGGAAATGCATAGCTATTCTCAGGTGATCACCTTTACCCTTTGCTCACACTTTAAAATCTTTGAATATGAACCCCTTCAGAACAATGAAGGTTCTTCTCCATGGTAACTGCCTTCAACAAGAACCTTTTCTTCCCCTCCATACTGCAGCATTTCTGTATGTAGGCATATATCCGAGATTTAAAAATTGAATAGAGAATAGAGAAACGGGTGGTGTAGGCAGGCAATATAAACATTCACATCTCCAACACTTGTTGCCACAAATCTGTGCCAACCGCCTGCTGCACGGAAGGCATGTTAGTGTGCACGGAGGCAGAGAAAATTAAACAAACAACTTAACCTTGGCTTCTGTCCTCCATGCAATACCATTCACTTATTTGATGCCTTGGTCAACTTTTTATTTCCTTGCAGTTCTTTGAGGAAGAACTAGTTCATGATCCCCAAAAGTTGACCTTTCTCTATCCTGTAGTGTTTTATAACCACCTGATTTTCCCAATGCTGGTAAGTCCCAGGAGGTGTTAACTCACCACAGCAGAAATCTGTCTTATTTCCCATCCTGTACTCACTAAGGCAGAGATCAGAAAGATTCAACAGAAGCTAGAACAGTAAAAGAACCTGCACCAGCAGAAGTTCATGGTCCCAAGTCCTCGCTAATGAACACTGTGTTGTGCATTAATAACCAACGGAACCAAAGTACAGAAGGCCATCCCGATCGTCACATATGTACAGAGAAAGGCAATAAGAACTTTATTTCTCACTGAAGGAAAATTTTTGTAGAGATACTGATGAAAATTGGCCCTTCAAGGAGCAATGACCTGAGATTAAACCAGTACCTTGTGATACCTTGTAGTTGTGTTTGAGAAAGTTCCTTAACCTATATAAGCATCTGTTTTTATCATTTTTCAAAAGATTTTTTAAAAAATTTATTTATTTGAGAAAGTGAGAGAGAGCATGAGAGGGGAGAGGGTCAGAGGGAGAAGCAGACTCCTCGCTGAGCAGGGAACCCAATGCTGGCCTCCATCCGGGGACTCCGGGATCACGACCAGACCCAAAGGAGGTCGCTTAACCAACTGAGCCACCCAGGTGCCCTGTTTTATCATCTTAAAGAGATGTATAATAACTTACAGAATCAAAGAAATGTTTATCAGTATAGTATAGGGGAAAAGACTGTAAAAGCACCTAGGGATGTGTTTGGTACAAACAATATAAACGAACGGTCCTTTATTCATTCTTTCATTGGTTCGAACCTACTTGGCATTTCCGAGTACGGGGACAGTCCTTGAACATGATGATTCCCCACACCTAAGAACTGCTGACTTTCCAATTTTGAGATCTGCAAATGGAGTCACCAATCTGCCGAGAATGGCACAAAATGCTTCAACAGAGCAATTATAAGTTAACTCTCTCTTTTGTTTCATGCTTCATTTTTAGATGTTTCATAACCAACTCCTTTGGAAAGGAAAAAAAAAAAAAACATCTAGCACATCAGCGTTTTTTAAGCACGTTAGGATTTGAATAGCTGAATGACAGTATCTCCTGGAGGAGAGATTTTCTACTTACAGAACCTGAGACAAGAATCATCTGTCCCAGTTTTATGACTTAGGGAAAAAAAAATCCCCCGTGCCCTTTCTGCCAATATTTTTCTGATATTGGAATTCTGATTGAAACATTCAAGTTCAACGCAATCCTTTCATCACTTCCTGAAGGCAAGACATGACTTGTTCTTTTATATCCTTCATATTCCCGTTCATAGTAAAGATGAATTATATATATATATATCTTTATACATATATATGTATACATATATATGATATACATTAGCTATTAGATTCCTGAAAAGCAAGAACGTCCCTTTTTACAAAATAGAATTTACTGGATGGTTTTAATTAGAAGTCTGCCAAAATGCATTTAACTTGCCTTGTGAGAGAACTAACCCTCTACCAGCCATTCTCAATCCTGTTTGCGCCATAGAATGACCTAGGCAAACCTTAGAAGATATATATACCCAGAACGGTCCCCCCCCCCCCCCCCCCACCAATCCCTTCTGATTTCATTGGTCTGGAATGGGTCCCAGGCTACATGGGGATTTTCTTTCTAAGTTTCTCAGGTGATTTTAATGACTAGCCAACATTGAGAAATAATGACCTACACCAAGGCTTTAGTGGTCTGTGGCCCCAGGAATACATTCGAATCACCTAGGGAAGCTTTCTAAAAAGAAAATGCTAAGGTACAGGGCACACGCCAGGTCTATTAAGCAAGAATGTGGGATGGGGGAGGGGTCGGTGTTTTTTAAAGCTCCCCAGCATGTGCTACCAGGGTTGAGAACCATTGCCTGTACCATGCCAGTGAGTAATGATTATGATGTACATTAGGCATCAAATGATCCATTAGGCACCTTTATATTTCCAACTCACTGCAGCTGGGACTCATATTAGACTCCTCATCTTTGTTTCACATATGGAATTAACAAATTAATTTCAAATTCGATCATACCTTTACTAAGATGAATATTGTGTCAGTGATCAGAGAATTGCCTCTGGTGTCTCTGACATATTTGCTTTCACAATATTTTGAGAAAGAAGAGTCTGCTGTGAGCAAATATTAATATCATTCCATGTGAGCAAATTTTGTCCAGAATTGGCCCGAGGCAATTCGTGATTTCATGAGCATCAGGGTCTCTCACCCTTACAGATATATTACGTTTCGGGAATTTTAAACTATGCAGTTGCTTTAGGTAAACTTACGTCCTTCGTGCTCCCCACTCTTTAACGTCTGCCAATCCCAGGAGAATCGTCTTAATATCTAGTATGGGGACCACATTGCAATTTTTTTTCTAAGCTCAATCATGCCCAGAACATCAGAGGACTTTCAGGAAAGCTATATCTTTTCGTGGCAACTTGATATCCCTAAAGCAGAACCGTCATTGTTTTTCTCAGTTTATTTCTTCAAGGAGCCATGGAAGCATCACTCTGGTGTTCTTGAGTAATTTGACTTGATAATAACTAGTTTTTAGTACTAGGAATTTTTATGCATATTCCTACACAGTTTTTCCCTAGAAAAAAATTTTATTGCCTGGTCTTTGTTGGCCCTCTTATAAATCTGTTTTGGAACAGAATCCTTAGGCATCTGGATTTGAAATGAGGCTTTGTTAGTTGTGAAATCAAATTCACAGTCCTTCTGCGGTTTTGGTGTGAGAGCTCCATCTGGAAATGGATCAGCCCTGACTGTCTCAGCATATGTCCCAGGGACAACGTTCTTCCAGTGATCTAACAACTCCGTGGTTCCAAATTCAGCAATTTTCTCCTTCCTTGCTGTTATATATCCATCTATGAGCATCCAAACTTCAGGAGGCTAAAAAGGGTATGAAGAGATATTTACAATGAAGAAATAAAACAGCATCCTCATCAAAAGGAAGTGAGGCTGAGATATTCTTCTGGGTTGTATTCTACTCGGGGTATGGAGAGTTTTTACTTTTTTCTGACTTTGTTTACGTGTCAGTCAGCTGCATTCTCACCATTTTCCTACAGATCAGACTTTTAGCATCACAGACTGACTTTCTCTGTCATTCACTCATTGGACTCACCAAACAACTAGGGGCCTTTTTAATTACAGAGCTCTGGGGCAGAATAGAGTGGTTGTCCTTGTTGAGGCGGAGAGAAAGAAATGGGTTTTCTCACTCTAGGTTTGACCAAAAAAAGAAAAAAAAAAAAAAGATGCAGGACAAAGGTTTCTATACCTCAGTATGTCACACAATTCAGATGACCACTGTTCCCTGAGTGGGCAAGAAATACATTCACTCTGCCTTTCATGTGGGGCACTGCAAATGGCCAGCCATGACCTTCAGAGATTGGTCTTCAACTTTTCTTTCAATAGAAGTAGCTGTCAGTGCCAATTTCCGGACCATGCCCATGACACCACAGGTGGAAACGTAATAATTAAAGTAGAATAAACAACAATGAAAGAGCCGGCCACACCTTGACCTGGATTGGTATTCAATGTGGAATAATATTAGTTTCCTTCATGCCTCCTCTATCCTGATCTCTTATAGAGTCTTATATATGCTCCGCTTTTAATGGAAACCACTTGCTGTTCTAGTTCTGGAATGCTACCTTCAGACAACTCAACATGCCCTAAGAGGTACTAGAAGTAAAGAAGGGATTCTAAGGCCATAATGCCCAGAAGATAACTCTGCTTGGAAATCCAGGGCTGCCATTGGAAAGAGTGACCAGAAGGTCATGTTTGGGTCCATGCATCTCAAATGTTAATGCCCATAAATATCATCTTGGACACTTGTCAGAAATGCAGATTCTCCCCTTTTATTTCTGATTCAGAAGGCCTGGATTCAGGCCTGGGGTAAGGGAACCTGATTTATTACTGCTTGTGACTCCAACATAATTGGTCTGTGGAAGACACACTGGGTGTTGCTAACCTAAATTATATGAGGCTTAGAAATACAGCAATAGTTTTTCAGATTTTTCTTTAAAGATGAGTTTTAAGGTGTATTTGTTATCTCTGCTCTTGGCTTACTTCGGATGCTAGGTAACTGAGATTATTTGAAACCTGAAGGGCATCTGGAGTTCTCTTTTTTGTGTGTGTCATCGGCACATGAACTGACAAGGATTGGATACTGGGGACACATCCATTCAATCAGTAAATAATAGTTAAAACTCTGGCTTAGCTATGAGAATTGTGCCAGGTACTGGTATAAAGACAAATAAAATGCAGTCTCCCCTCTTGACGAGTTCAGTTTCACAGAGGAATGATATGAATTAATTAAATATAGTGTACAAATGCTAATACAATTAAATAGTATGATGTGAAAAATGTTATCAGTGCACTCTGGGCAATGCAATTGACTTTGCAAGGGGAAATTTAACAGAGATGATAGAAGCTGAGCTTTCTTTCAAACCATTGCTAGAAAATTTCAAGGTGTGGAAGAGTAGAACATTTTGAGGAATAGGAAAAATCACACGCAAAATCAAAGAGGTAAGAAATAGCTTGGGTGGCTCAGTTGGTTAAGCATCTGACTCTTGATTTCAACTCAGGTTATGGTCTCAGGGTTGTGAGATGAAGGCCCAAGTCAGGCTGGGCACTGGGCATGGAGCCCGCTTAAGATTCTTTCTCCCTTTCCCTCTGCCCCTCCCCACCTGTTCCCATACACACTCTCTCTCTAAAAAAAAAAAAAAAGAAAAAAGAAAAGAAAAGACAAAGCTCTTTATACTCTAGACATACTAGGAAGGTCAAAGAACTTGGAAAAATGCATGGATGATGGGAAGTGGAAAGAAATAAGGTAGGCAGGAGAGATACTTGAAACGATATTATAAAGAGCATTATATGACAAAATAAGAACTTTGAGTTCAACCATGTATGGCATAAAACATTACTGAGAGAAAATAAAGAATGACCAAATAATGGAAGGAATAGACCATATTTATAAATTAGGAGGCACAGTATTTTTTAAATAACCATTCTTCCTAAATTTAACTATAAAGGCAAAGCAATCAAAATCAAAAGCCACAAAGTTTTAAAAAGTTGGTAAGCCTATTTCAAAAATTTGCATACAAATGCTAAAATCCAAGAATAATCAAGATAATTTTGAAGAAGCAAAGAACAAAGTTAGAGGTCTTACCAAAGATTTATTATGAAGTTATAATAATTCACAGTGTGGTATTATCATAAAGATAGTTAAACAGACCAATAAAATAGAATAGAAATCCTAGAAACCTATCCACACATACAACATCACTTGGTTTATACAGAGATACCACTGTACTGCAGTGTGGAAAAGATGGTCCTCTCAATAAATGGTACCAGGCCCACTGGATTTCTGCATGGGAAAACATAAATTTTTATTCATAATTTATTCCTTGAGCAAAAATTAATTCCAGATGGTCATCAGATCATAAAGTTAAAGATAATATAATAAACATTCTAGAAAATAACATCTTGTAAGCAGAGATTTTTTTGCAAAACACTAACCAAAATGAAAAACCTTGATAAATTGCAACACATTAAAATTAAAAACCTACGTTTATCAAAAGACCCTGTTATATGAATGACAAGGCAGGCCACAGAGGAGAAAATGCTTACTCCATATGTATCTGACAAAGAAACCATGAACAAAATACATGAAGAACTTCTACAAAAAGCTAAGCTATAGCAAACAAATTTTTAAAAATGTTTAAAAGGATATCCAAATTGTCAAAAAGTATAGGAAAATGTGGCCAATCTCCTTAACCATCATGTAGTAAAAATTAAAACCATAATGAGCACAATTATATGCTCACTAAATGGCTAAAGTTGAAAATACTAACAGTATTAAGTGATACAAGGTTTGGATTAAGGGACACTCTCATATACAGCTGCTGGAAATACAAATTGGTATAACCATTCAGGAAAAGAGTTTGGTAATACTGAAAAACACAAATTGTCCTACAACCCATTAATTGCACTCCTAAGGAATATACTCAACACAAGTGCATCTGTATTTGTACCAACAGACATATTAAAAATTGTTCATCACAGTACTCTTTAAAATAGCCTAAAACTGAAAATTTCAAATGTCAGTCAACACAGACTGGATAAGTAAATTGTGATATATCCACACAAAGGAATATCATCTATTTAGATAAAGTTCAAAATACTCAAAATTAACTGATAATATAGAAGTTCTGTAAGTGGTTACCTTTGAGGAGGGAGCATGAAAGAATGAGTCTTTGGACATCTAGTATGTTTTTTTTTTTTTTCTCATGTGTGGCGGTTACTCAAATGGGTTCACTTTTTGAAAATTTATTGAATTGCACACATAATTTTACACATTTCTGTATTTATGCTATAATTAACACAATTTTTGCTTTAAACATTTTTCACAGGAATTTAATCAAGACGGAGGAAGCATGCTATTTTCTCCAATGGGACATAGCCTTTCCTAGCATTACATTGAAAAAAAATGGACATTTTTGAGGAGAACTGCATTTTTAAATCAACATGGAACATGAAATATTCCCAGGTTTGTAAAAGATTAATAAATTCTTATAAAATTATCCTAGTTCCTCAGAGTAGAGAGCCCAGATATGGACTCTCAACTCTATGGTCAAATAATCTTCGACAAAGCAGGAAAAAATATACAGTGGAAAAAAGACAGTCTCTTCAATAAATGGTGCTGGGAAAATTGGACAGCTGTGTGTAGAAGAATGAAACTCGACCATTCTCTTACACCATACACAAAGATAAACTCAAAATGGATAAAAGACCTCAACGTGAGACAGGAATCCATCAGAATCCTAGAGGAGAACATAGGCAGTAACCTTTTCGGTATCGGCCACAGAAACTTCTTTCAAGATATGTCTCCAAAGGCAAAGGAAACAAAAGCGAAAATGAATTTTTAGGACTTCGTCAAGATCAAAAGCTTCTGCACAGCAAAGAAAACAGTCAACAAAACAAAGAGGCAACCCATGGAATGGGAGAAGATATTCGCAAATGACAGTATAGACAAAAGGCTGATATCCAGGATCTATAAAGAACTCCTCAAACTCAACACACACAAAACAGATAATCACATCAAAAATGGGCAGAAGACATGAACAGACACTTCTCCAATGAAGACATACAAATGGCTAACAGACACATGAAAAAATGTTCATCATCACTAGCCATCAGGGAGATTCAAATTAAAACCACATTGAGATACCACCTTACACCAGTCAGAATGGCCAAAATTAACAAGACAGTAAACAACAAGTATTGGAGAGGATGTGGAGAAAGGGGAACCCTCTTATACTGTTGGTGGGAATGCATGTTGGTACAGCCACTTTGGAAAACAGTGTGGAGATTCCTTAAGAAATTAAAAATACAGCTTCCCTATGACCCTGCAATTGCACTACTGGGTATTTACCCCAAAGATACAGATGTAGTGAAAAGAAGGGCCACCTGTACCCCAATGTTCATAGCAGCAATGGCCACAGTTGCCAAACTGTGCAAAGAACCAAGATGCCCTTCAACGGACGAATGGATAAAGGAAGATATGGGCCATATACACTATGGAGTATTATGCCTCCATCAGAAAGGATGAATACCCATCTTTTATATCAACATGGACAGGACTGGAAGAGATTATGCTGAGTGAAATAAGTCAAGCAGAGAGAGTCAGTTATCATATGGTTTCACTTATTTGTGGAGTATAAGAAATAACATGGAGGACACTGGGAGATGGAGAGGAGAAGTGAGTTGGGGGAAATAGGAGGAGGAGATGAAGCATGAGAGACTGTGGACTCTGTAAAACAATCTGAGGGTTTTGGAGGGATCGGGGGTGGGAGGTTGGGTGAGCCTGGTGGTGGGTATTAGAGAGGGCATGTATTACATGGAGCACTGGGTGTGGTACATAAACAATGAATTCTGGTATGCTGAAAAGAAATTTAAAAAATAAATTAAAATTTAAAAAAAAATTATCCTAGTTCCTAAAAATATTATATTTTCCTTCTGAAGCCCGGTCATCCATTACAGTTTGCTGGGGCTCACAACCTATCTGCTGAATCCATACTAAGAATTCCCACTCAGGAGAGAAACACATTCTACTTCCCTGTCTGTAAATCCATTGTTCCAGCAATCTATTGTTTTGTAAGAGATTGCCAGCAAAAGTTAGTGGCTTAAAACAATTCCCATTTTATTAGGTCTCACAGTTTTGGACGTCAGGAGTGCTGACAGGGCTGAGCTGGTAACTCTTCTCCACGTGGCATTGGTGGAAGTCCCTGACGGTACTCAGCCAGTGGATGGACTGGGTGGAGGACTGGAGAGAGACTTCTCTCCCAGCTTCGGTGTCTTGGTAGGGATGGCTAGAAAGTTGGGCTCAATTGTGACTGCTCTTGGGACACCTGCAGGTGACCTGTCTTACGCGGAGGTCCATGATAGACCAGCATGGTGGTTCAGGGGCCCTGGAGACAGTGTGCTAAGACAGAGGAAGTGGACATGGCTAGTTTCTTAAACCCTCAGCTTGAAAAAAGGCATGACTTGACTTCTGCTGTCATTCTTTTGTAAAGCAGTCACAGAGGCCACTCGGGTTCAAGGAGAGGGACACAGGCTTCTAACTCTTGAGGGGAGAAATGTCAAACAATCTGAGGTTTTCTTTAATCCAGGTAATAACAATCCATTTAGTAATAATAATAAATCATTCATGATGCTGGATATTCAGTATCTGTGTATACCAATTTAGGTTTCAAAAATAAAAGCAAGTCTGAAAATAGTTAAATTTCATGATGTGTGTTCATCTTTTTATAAAATGATAGATGATCATATCGAGATGTGGACCAAGTCATATCTGGAATTAAAGTTTGAGGATAAAAATGAAATAGAAGTTTCTAGATGCTTATATTTAGTATAAAATACATGTACGGGAAGATCAGAGAAAGACTAGAAATTAACTCAATTATTTTTGATGACTTGATGTGCTTGATAACAGATTTGAATTCTTCCACTTAGAAAAACAAAAATGATTCCTGGTTTTCTCTACTAATCATTGAAAAATACGTATTCATAATTTGTTTACACATGTAAATCTCTGTGTATTTGGCTTTGATGCTTAAGCACTGGAAAGGAAACTCACTGCAATTGCATTTTTCCTATATGCCTGGTCTTGTGTTAATCACATTACTCATATAACTAATTTACTCTTCAGAACCAATCTTTGATTTGAGCATCACATTCTTCATTTTATTGATGAGGAGACTGAGATTCAAATAAGGTATATATGTGTATATGCATATACATATGTATAATACATATATGATATCTGTGTATAATATATAATAGCTATGTATGCGTTATACATGTATATTCATAATGTATATATGTATATATTTATTATATACATTGAATACACATATATGCATACTTATTATGATACAATATATAAATTTATATGTATATATGCATATATTTAAGGACAACTTAAAAATTATTTACCCTTCTTCTGTTCCTTAGAAATAGAGTGATTATCAGCTAGTCTCTCTGATATGCCATCCCACTCTGTCTAGTGCAGCGTGCCAAAGTAGCTTTTAAATTATGAGATATGTTGTCACATACATCATAGGTAAAATTTCTGGCCATGTCTTTTCTTCAAGCACAGCTAAAATGGAATGAATATTAATTACTCTCAGCAGCTTTTGCTGTCGATACAACACTGTGCAGTTCCAATCAGAGGTTTCACAAATAAATCTGTGCCACAGCACTGTTTGAGTTGCAAATACCCCTTTTCTTTGGGTGGTCAGCTCTACCGAGCTGACGGCTGAAAGAGAGATGATCACCATGACGTGATCGGCCAGGTCAAGACTACTGTTGGCACAAAGCACAGGCCTGGTTTTTCAATCATCTTAATAGCACCCTCCAGAGCCAGAGCACAAAGAACCTGATTGGTATTTGTCTGATACTGATTAGAGGTATTTGTGCAAGACCTTCACTGACATTGTTTCTAAGGAGAAGTGACCTACCTCAAAGGAGAGGGTCAGGGGTTCCAGATTCAGACATGTTTTGGGATATCATGCAAGAATGTCACGTTGTACCAGACTTAAAGCAATTCACGAGCCCCGAGGAGCCCCGAGGATGAAGTCCAAATTCCCTTTTCGGTATCCTGGACACCTAGTCTGGCACCTGCCACTTCTCCAGCCCTATCCCTTGCCTGTCTCCACAGCCTTCCTCCATGGCATGTGGCACACCTAAAACTTCTCAGTTATATTAGAGGGACAGGCTTTCGCTGGCTTCTCACTGCAGGCATTCCCATTTGGTTGAAGAACTTGGGAGGTTCCTGGGAAGCCCAAAATAGCAAGTAGGTGAAAAGATGCGGCAGAACAGTGTTGAATGGTATATACTGTGCACGTGAGATCAGTCCCAGCCCCCAAGGTGATGGGTTGAAATAGTTACTATGCACAGTGGGGCCTGTGAGGGAGACTCCAGCTCGTATCTGAGCCCAGCCAGGAGAAGCCAGAGGAAGGTAGAAGACAGCAGTGCAAACAGAATCCAGGAGATCCCACTGAAACCTTTGGGAGAAGGAAGCTGGGCATGAAGTAGGCATTTGATTAGGTTGGGGCCATAGCACGTGAGTTAGTCTGTATCTTTCCTTATCTCTGATTGTAAGACAACGTTGTTCAAGCCTACGAAACACCTCCAAGATCTCTCAGCTCAGGAGGGATAGTCTGGGGTAGAAGCCAGTGTGTGCTTCTTTGGTGGGAGATGCCGTGATCATTCATTGTAAAAACATGAGGTTCACCCCATAATGCTGTTTGCATATGATAAACCAGGTGTATCTATAAGGCTAGATACTGCCTGCCCTGTACAGGGATCTCAACTAAATTATTGAAGTGAAACCTCAAATCAGAACAATTAGATCAAAACTGGTACATCAGAGATGGCAGCCATAGCTCAAGAGAGACAAGAAAAAAGGCAAATGATTTTTAAGTCTAAAATTCAAGGGAGGGGGAAGAAGGAGGCTACCAATCATAGAAACATCATTCATCTGTATATAATTAGATTGCTCTGTCCCTGAGAAAAATTATTTATCTTTGTGAGCTCTTTTTATTTTATAAGTGACTATATTATAAAAGCAGAATTTCCCACTTGGAAAGACTAAGTACTGGACTGAAATTTAGCGACCCACCTGGTCTGCACACACTGGGCTTTCAGGGGTCTGAGATGACCAGATGGAAGGAGACACTGGGCCACAGTCAGCCCGGGCCTCAGGGTTGCTAGATTCTTCAGGAGCCCCAAGAAAGCCCCAAGGGCTTGACCTCTTCCAGAACAAGGGACACGGGGGTTCTCAGGGAGAGTGCTAAGGTTAGCAGACTGGGAGATTTGAGAGAGAACTGCCTGCAGATACTGGGGTATCAAAAGAAAGAGAGAAAATATATCAGTGAACAAAGCATCTGTGAAGAAAATGCTGCCTATAAAGGCTTTAACTGGTAAGAGCTTTTCTCTTTCAAGTCTAGAGAATGTCTAGTTAGTGAGTTAGATTAAATGTCTTCAATCTTCAAAACTTCTGGAGGGAAGTGGACTGAAAGTCATTGGCTACTTTGGGTAGATTATTATGTAGAGCTGCTTTGGGTTATTGGCAGAGGGAAAAATCCCCCCTATTCAGGAAGCAATGCAGAAGACCCCACATATAAACAATAGCGAGACTGAACTCCTGAGTTCCACCATGAGGGCTAGGAAGAGTCACTGCTTGAGATCAAAGATTTCAGTTTTTGGTGAAGAAAGGGGGCTTATTTTCAGTACCAAACTTAGCCTTCATGGGGGAAATCGCATGTTCTTTCTAAATTCATATTCACTTAAATGAATGTAGCGAAACAAAGTTTGAAATGTCCTAGTCATCTTATGGCAACATCCAGAATTGTCAATTGTAAGGTCCTGGTTTTCTTTGTGCTATAGGCATTATCACCATCATCATCATCATCATCATCTAAGAAATGAGGGAATAGACAGAGGTGATATTTAAGGGTATTAGTAACTCAGAACCCTAGAAAGCTCTGGACCACCCCACTCCTTGCCAAAGAGCCCTACAAATAAAAGTGAGCTTTAATACACATGTCTTGCGAAAACTGGCTCAGCAAGCTCAGTGTATGAACCGTTTTGAGAAAGGTAATGGCATCACCCAGGCAGAAGAAATGGGCATCACATGGGAGAAGAGGAGGAAAAAGAAACAAGGAATGAAGAAGTTCTCTGAAGAATTACAAGCTTTGCTTCTCCCATCACTGTAGAAATGTTCCAAGGGCTGTAAAAATTCACAGATAAGAATGAAGTTTTGCTTTATTACTCATTTCCGTTGGATAGAAGCCAAGTCTGGACTGAGGAAGAAAAAATATTTCCAGGTAGAGAGAGCAGCTTCCTGAGAGAAAGGATGGTTTTGGACCCCAGCATCTTGATGTTGGACTCCTAGTTACGCTGAAACAATCTCAATTTAGTTTGCATACAGAGAAGTTTTCATTCGGGTTTGCCCCAAAGCAGGGTCTAAGACAACAATTCAGGGCTCTGGTGGGTCGAATGGTATCTCCCCAAAAGATAGATCCATCTAGAACCTATGAATGGGACCGTATTCAGAGAAAGGACCTTTACCAATGGAAGTCAAGTCTCTTGAAATCTCATTGTGGATGTTGGTAGGCCTGAAATCCAATGACTACTGCTCTTAAAAGGAGGAGACAGACTATGGAGTATTATGCCTCCATCAGAAAGGATGAATACCCAACTTTTGTAGCAACATGGACGGGACTGGAAGAGATTATGCTGAGTGAAATAAGTCAAGCAGAGAGAGTCAATTATCATATGGTTTCACTTATTTGTAGAGCATAACAAATAGCATGGAGGACAAGGGGAGTTAGGAGAAGGGAGTTGGGGGAAATTGGAAGGGGAGGTGAACCATGAGACACTATGGACTCTGAAAAACAATCTGAGGGTTTTGGAGGGGCGGAGGTGGGAGGTTGGGGGAACCAGGTGGTGGGTATTGGAGAGGGCACGGATTGCATGGAGCACTGGGTGTGGTGCAAAAACAATGAATACTGTTACGCTGAAAAGAAATTTAAAAAATTAAAAAAAAAAAGGAGGAGACAGAGCATTTTCTCCAGAAGAGGGGAAGGTAATGCGATGACAGAGGCAGGAATCAGAATTATCCTCCCTCAAGCCCTGTGATCCCTGGAGGCCCCAGAAACTGAAGAGGTAAACAAGGCTTCCCTGAACCAGAGCCTCCCCTAAAGCCATCAGAAGCAGTATGGCCTGATCAACACCCCCATTTCAGATTTCTGGCCTCTACAACTATGGGAAAACAGTTGGTCGTGGAAGTAAATATTGCCGGGAAAGCCCAAAAGCCTGCATAACACATTTGCTTCAGAGCTCACGATCTGGGGGAGGGAGTTGGGTCCTGGCGCATCTACTCCAGCTAACCATGGACTGAGGGATACTCTCAGGGGGTGTTAGTTCCCCCAGTGCTCCCAGCTCCCATCTGAATGGCCAGGTCAGCTCTAGCTGCAGGAGAAAGACCCCACGGGGAGCAGGACATGGGGTCTGGCCTCTATGTTCCTACCCTAACTAGACGATCTTGGGTCAGGTACGATGAGGCCAGGCACAGACCAAGGAAGGAAAACCAGAAAGAGTCTTCATCTGTATTATGCTCACACATCCCTAGAGAGAGCACAGCGAGGCCCTCAGGGCCCCTCAGGGGAAGCGCCCTGGCTACTCACAAGAGAGGGAGTAAGTGGACACCCACCCTCACTGTGGTTTCCAAGGGAGGGAATGGGTGAGGCAGGGTAAGGGGTTTCAGGTTGGCTGTCTCTGTCTGCTACCTGGCCCTGAGATGATGAAGGCAGGTGGAGAGTGGCCGAGTATGAGAGCCCAGTCGGGGAGGTGGTTAGGAGCATGGGAAGGCTGGTCCAGAAAGGGAACCCAACAGCTTCCAACTAGGGCCTCAACACTGGGTGCAAATAACTTTAAAAAAACCCCAAGATTCCAGGTAAGGGCTAGGAGGTATGGGTAGGACGACAAGACCACTATAAGAGACGGCCATGGGAACATATTGTAGTGAACTTAAAATTAAGGAAGATCCAAATTTCCATTGTAGCTGACAAAGCCCGAGGACACACTTGCCCTCCTTCCTTCAGAATCCCCTCAAATGGGAACCTGAGAAATTGGTAAATATCATTCCTCTTTGTCTTTTGTCCCCTTGTCCAACTTTGCAAGAAATCTGTATTCGTGGATTCATTTCTTCAGCCCAGAAATGTTTCCAAAGGGCCCACTCAATGCCAAGGCCCCAAAGCTGAGGATGCCTTTGAGAGCAGACAGGATTTGTTTTATTTTAAGATTTTTATTTATTTGACACACACAGAGAGACAGAGAGAGAGAGAACAAGCAAGGGGGGCAGAAGGCAGAGGGAGAGGTGCAAGCAGACTCCCCACTGAGCAGGAGCCCAATGTGGGGCTCGATCCCAGGACCCTGAGATCATGACCCGAGCCAAAGGCAGATGCTTAACCCACTGAGCCACCCAGGTGCCCCAAGAGCAGACAGAATTTGATTTCCTCACAGCACTTTGCATATTCTACAACTCAGGACTGAGAGACGACAACAGGACCCTATGTAAGGATAGCATGGCAGACGATATGGTGATTTAAAGGTCTGTGCATTGGGTATAACAATAGCTACACATTAAATGATAGGAGAAAGCATTCTTCAACAACAAATCACAACGTCAGAACTTCCAAGACATCCTCCCAATCTCCAGGGGTGGTGGAAGTATCACCTGAGCCCTGACTTTAGAACCCTCCTGCGCTCCACTCTCAACACCATGTCTTGGAGACGGATATGCAGCTCTCAACCCAGAGAGCACAGGTAACAGATCCCGTTTGAAATGGTTGCTAAGGTCCCATTCTATATAAATTAATTAGTAAACATCAACTCCAGTTTCAAAGGGCGAGGAAGGTCTCTTGCTGGAGAAGGGAAAATTACTCCCCAGTGATTGGAAAAAGGCCATCCTAGGGTTTTTTTCCATGCACACCAGTATCCTTATCCTGCATAAATGTCTTCTTCTTCTTTTTGTCTGGACGCTTTCTCCTCCCTTCATCCTTTATTGTTTCCCATAGTTTTAGTATTCCTTCTGAGACTTTTTTTTCTTTGTCTTTTTTGCATAGGGGAGCAGGGGAGTATCTGGATAAGAAAGAAGGATGCGCTGGTCTTTTTATCTTTTCAGAGGTGAGCAGAAGACAAGCATGTCTTTGCTGCTAGAGGACCAACAGCCTGAAAAGACACAGTGTGTAAGGGTTTTTGACATTAAATTAAAAGTGCCTGAAAATGTTACTGGAGCCACACACAAGCCCAGGAAATTGTCATCATGGACGTAAAGATTAAAGATGATTTCTGCAAAATCTCGGTGGAAAGTAAGGGTTAGTTTAGGGAGCTAAGTGTATCTGGTGATATTTTTTAAGTATTGATATAAATCATTTTGATTTTATAAGGAGTCTAAAATGATGCTTGGATAGCTTCATGATTTTCTTTTTTCATAAAAAAACACATCATTTAGAAGAAAATCAGGTAAAACTTCGACTCAGATAACTCATAGGAAGTCTAGCTGTTGGGGGCAAAAAGACCAGGATAACATAATTGTTCATCTGATGACAGATTAATTGAATTTCATGAATAATTATGAGAACGAAAAAAAAAGCTTCTAGTACTCAAACCTTGTAAACATTGCGGGCACTAAAATGAGAACAAGGGAAAGGTAGAAAGAAAACTGTAAAGCTAATTTGAGTTCCCTCCCAAATGTATATTCTAACGCTGCCACATTTCCACGTGATAAGAAATGACTGTATTTCTAAAAATAATTGCTGGGAAGACGTTTTTCTCTGCATATACTTTTGACATAAACTTACTCAAAAATGAAAGGACTACTGAGCACAATACCTCACTAATTAAATATCAGGAAGATGTGATTTTTTTTTTTCCTTCTTTAAAGCTAATTCTCGATGAGATGGAAAAGAGGGATGATTTCCTAATATGTCAGGTAAAATTTGGGCTACTCAGTCACAAGACAAGGCTTGCAAACTCCAAATTCAAGTCCGCTTTGCCCTTCAGGTAAGACCTTTATTTTGTTTTTGTTTTGTTTTAATAAAGGATGGGCAAACAGCATCTTCATGTCCTTCCCTCCTGCCTTCTACAAAATTCGCCCGCACTTGCCTGACACAGTCCTTGATAATTTAGTAAAGAGGTAGTCCGATGGGATCTGGATGGGCAAGGCTGTGGAGGCAAATGGACTGTTTCATCTCCTCAATGCAAGTCATTACTGAAGGAAGGGAAGAAGCTAGCCGTTAAGAGAGTTATTTTTTAAAAGAGAGAATAATGCCCACTCATTGCTATCTGAAATGTATCTAATTACAAAGCCAGGTTCTGTGTACTTATCTTAGGTTCCAAGGTTGGCCTTTCACTCTGTTAAGATGCAAACTAGGACATCGGCATGCACAGGGAGACTTCTGAAACCAAAGGATAATATTGGATATTTTCCTAGAACAAACTGGCACCAGATATTGGGGAAAATTATATCTGAGCAGTGTTGTCAGATCAAATAAACACTGATGGGATGTTCAGACCATACCTGGTCCTTTCTACTGGCTTTCGTGAAATGGAATGTTTACAAAGACAGACACTAGACTCTTGGCTTGTGTTGTCAAGTTTGTTTACCTTCATTTGATTCAATGGATGGTATCTTTGAAACTACTGACTATTGTCCTGGCCTAGGCCGGAAACGTCTCTGGTACTTAAGAAGAATAAATTAATGTCTGAAAAATAAAACCAAAAAGGTAGGAGGAGACCAACGTCATAAGATTCTTCCCATCACTAAACTTTGCCATAAACTTGGCCTGGTACCAGGTACATTTCTTGGTTTCTTCCTTTCCAAACCTTTTAGTCAATGGGGTCCATTGTCCATAGCTGGCATGTCATTGGAGGAGTCCACGTGTGGGAAGGGTTAGGTACTTTCCTATCCCAACCCTCAGGCCTTCCCTTCTGACTTAGTTTAAGCTGCATCCACACAGGTGTGGGGAGAGCCCGCCCCTGGGCCCATGTTCCTGGGTCAGGAAGTGTATCTGCAGAGCCAGGGAAATGCAGGGCCGCTGGGAGGGAGACACAGGTTCCTTTACTTCGTTGCCCTCCACATACAAAGAAGATCACGCTCAGCCTTTATTTCTCAAAGTCAAAACTCTTGGTCCTTGTTTTTCTCCTAAGTTGTGCACGTTGCTTCCACAAGAGAACGTGGATGGCTGGGACATATGTCTACCAAATGTCCTAGGTCTCACAGTGTTCCAGTGTATAAGATGAGGACACGTCCATTTCAACGAACAACTAACTAGCATTTACAAAATCCACCTAAAAACGAATGAGCATTATTCATTGCAAAATTGAAGTTTTGCCAATCGATTATGATGATCAGACAGGTAAGAATTCGGTTTGCCTTGATGGGCAGGGAACTGTTTACAGACACCGACCTTCTATCAGCTTCAGACTTCAGAGCCTAAAGAAACTCTCCAATCACCCTAAGGCGGGGCAGGAAGCCTGCAACATCAAGGTATTAAATGCATACCTGCCTCAAAACAATCTTTTCCGGGACGCCTGGGTGGCTCAGTTGGTTAAGCCGCTGCCTTCGGCTCAGGTCATGATCCCAGCGTCCTGGGATAGAGTCCCACATCGGGCTCCTTGTTCTGTGGGGAGCCAGCTTCTCCCTCTGCCTCTGCCTGCCACTCTGTCTGCCTGTGCTCGCTCGCTCTCTCTCTCTCTCTCTCTCTGACAAATAAATAAATAAAATCTTTAAAAAAAAAAAAAAAAATCTTTTCCTAGCACATGCTCTAATGGTGTCTGCGATAGACCAGCCTGCTATCCCAACACCAGGGAGCTCAAACACTGGCAGTCCTTGGAGGATGGTAGACGATGGGCTCCCCCTAGGGGCTGACGATCCTTCCAGAGGGAAGAAACGGTGGCCGCTTGCCAGGAGCCCAACACCCTGGTGCTGCTCACGGCAAAATAGGGGAGCAGAGGGTCGCCTTCCTGCAGTGTCTGGGTAGGTGGTTTCGTCTCTCTCTCTCACACACACCAGGTGAGTCTAGATCCTTCTTTAATGCTCTGAAACCAAGCAGTTCCTCTCTAGGAATCTAAGTGGAAACATTTCACTCCATCACTTTCTCCTTCTCAGAGGCCGGCTCCCCTGATTTCCTATTACTTCTCATACCGGCTGTTATTGTTGCCCTTGCAAACACGAGACGGAGCCGGAGGAGTGTGTTTGGAAAGAGGGATGGCTGAGCTCCAGTAGGCAGAGCACTGTGACTTAACAAGCGTGTTTTATCCTCATGGCTTCATACCTACAGAGCTCTTTTCCTTCTAGAAGCTCACAGAACAATTCTGGCCTTGATTTTGCCCTAGCAAGAGGCCATAACATTTAAGAAAACACAACTTGAAAAGGAGGCTCTGAAGAAAACCGTAGAGTATTTTCTGCCATTACTCTATTTATGCAGTATTGGAAGATATGGAGCGCTCGGTGTTGTGGGGCCAAATCTCTTATTATTCTGATTATCCACTGGATAGTGTTCATGTACTTTAGAAAGGATTTCATGACAATTTTCTTGATCACCTCAGGTCTGTGCTCCAGTCTCCTTCTTGGTGAGAACTTCTCTGGTTATATTATTCGAAATTGCAGTTCATGCCTCACGGGCCCTCCCTCTGCCCCTACCAGGCTTCATTCCCCCACAGGCCTCTACGCACCGGGGTTCAGTGAGTATTATCACTAAGAGTATTGTGCGATGTGCCAAGACCTTCCATGACTGTAAGAGAATCTGGAGAGTCAGGGGCTGCGAATGGAACTCAGAGGTCGGAAAAGAGTGCTAACCCAACCCTTCGGAGGCACAGCGGCAAATGGACATGTGGGAGCTCACAAGAGACTATGTCCAGCTGGGAGCAGAGCAGAGCAGAGCAGCACAGAGGAGCGAGCGGGTGGAGAAGCCAACAGGAGGCTCTTGCCTCTGCTGTGCTGCCCAGCCTTAGGCTGCGGAGGTCAGCAGAGCAGACCGTTCACTACAGGGTTGGACACAGAGCAGGGGGAGAGAAGGGCCGAGCAGATTGCTCCGGGTCCTCTGCATCTCTCACGGCATCTAACCGTGGTGATATTCAGAGACTTATGGCTGCGGTTTCACTTCCGGCTTCCCAGCCTTGTGTCAGTTTCATTTCTGGCCAACCGTGTTGGTTCCACCGCAACCAGTGGGACCCAGTCCACAACTACCAAGGTTCTTAACTCCCTCTTACGTACTTTATCCTTTAATTACGTATTCCTTTTTTATCTGTGTATGCATGCACACACACACATATGTGCACAATCCTATCTTTTTAAAGATTTTATTTATTTTGAGAGAGAGAGAGAAACAGAGAGCACCAATGGGAGGAGGAGGAGCAGAAGAAGAGGGAAAGGCAGGCTCCCCGCTGAGCAGAGACCCTGAAGCAGGGCTTGATCCCAGGACCCAGAGACCATGACCTGAGCCAAAGGTTGACGCTTAACAGACTGAGCCACCCAGGTGTCCTGCACAATCCTATTTTTATGGGATTTAAAGATCTTTGTGTCTAGAACAAGGCTTGGCATATAGTAAATATTCGGTGAAAAATCGTTAATTGAATTTTTTATATCTAGTCTTTGAGCTATACCTGAGGTCAAAACCCAAGTCGGGATCATTAATTTGTGATTGACAAAACTTAGGTTCAAGAAGTAAGTGACAAGTTCCAAGAAACAAAGTAAGTCACCAAGTCATCACTAGAGACCACAGAGTCTGCCTGTGCATAAGACATCCCGCTAGCGTCTGTCAGGTCACTGCCTTTTAAGAAGCAGACTCAGTTTACCACCCCCATAGTGACCTTATTTCTGTCCCTAACAGGGAAGCTTGCAGGTGGTTCAGGGTATGAAAGAAAGAGGGGATAAAGTGGAGAGACCTAGTTTGCTGGGTTTTTATCCATGGAAGCCCAGGAATTAAGGGGTAGGAATGTATGTTTTTAGCATACAGTGTCAAGGTCTTGAGATTTCACTGGTTAAATGTCTTGAAAAGGCCTCAGTTCCTACAGCCTAGGTCGGACACACTTTCTTATCTCATATATTTCCAGAGCTAGATTTTGTTTACAGCTGGCTGACCCTTAATAGGCATGTGTCCTATCCCAAAATATGTACATTACAAGACTGTCTGGTAGTCTTATATTTTAGCATTAGAAATTCCTCAAGTTCCTGCAAGCCTGTCTGCTTTCAAGAGTCTCCCTACTTATGGAAAGGAGCATACTTTGAAGCCTAGCATTTAATCACTTATAGAGGATTTAAAAATCTAGTTAATTAAAGGCCCTAAAAAAACCCCCCACAATTTGGGGCACACATTCTGATATTGGAGGCAATGGAGCGCAATACTGAAATGCAAACCGAATTTATCGTTCAGGAACTCTGAGTTCCTGTATACAGATACAGATACACAATAACCTGGACACCATGACCTACCCGAGAACCTTCTGTTGGGACTGAACCTTGATTCACTTGTGTAACCCGTGTATGAGTTGCAATGGCTTTCACTGAAAATAGAAGCAAACAATACAATGCGGCTTAAGTAATCTAGGAGGCATATTAGTTCACAGAATGGAAAAAAGCAGCTGTAAGGCATGGATTGATCAGAGCTCCAAATGCATTTGTTTTCTGTTTTCTGGTTTGCCTCCTCTGTCTCCTGTCCTCTGACTGCCTTCACAAGATGGCTGCCCACGGCGACCGAAGCTCATGTTTCCTCAGCCACACAGCTCAGGAACCAAAGCGCTTTTCTCAAACACCATCAAAGTTCCAAGCTTTATGCTTAGGAGAGTACTCCTGACCTAATCGCCGTGTCCAGGGAAATACCCTAAGACCAGCTGGCTTCGGTGAGGGTTAGCTGAAACTTTGTCAGGGTGAGGGAATGGGGTGGATGGCCCTGTACTCGGGGGCACAGGCAGTGGGTGCTATGTAAGTCTGCGAGGGCTGCCGTAAGACAACACCAGAGATGGGGTGGTTTAAACTACTAAAACCGATTTTCTCACAGTTTTGGAGGCTGGAAGTCCGAGACCAAGATGCCGGCACATTTGGTCTCTCCCGAGGCCTCCCTCCTTGGCTTGCCGATGACCCTCGTCTCCCCGTGTCCTTCATCTGGCTTTTCCTCTGATTCTTGGCATCTCTTTGAACGTTCACATTTCCTCTTCTCATAAGGACACTGGTCAATTATTATGAGGGCGACCCCCTATATGATCTCATTTAACCTTAAACACCTTATTGAAGGCCCCATCTCCAAACACAGTCCTGTTAGGGGTTAGGTTGTCGACGTATGAATTTGGAGAGGAACACAGTTTAGTCCATAACAGGTGCTGCGAGTGGGGGCGGTCCTTCTCAAAGAGTATGACAAGAATGGGAGGGAGAAAGAGATGTTGGGGAGTTAGCCAAAATGTCCATGATAATCTGCAAAGCCCTCTGAAGTCAATTTGCCCCAATTTAAAAACAAAACAAAACAAAACACCGTTGGCTGAGTGTTGATCTTCCCCAGGGCAAACTGCAGCTCGATGTGGGTCTCTGGGGCCCTAGTGTTTTGTCTAAGCAAACATTTCCAGAAGTGTAGTCCAAGGAGAACTTGCCTCTTGACATGCTCCACAAAGAAAGCAAGTCTCTTGGTTAAATAAATAGTGGGGAGTGCCGCGTAATATATTTATAAGGATTCTGACCCACAGATTAGCATATCTAAGTGCTCCCGCCCAAATCCCAGAGTTTAAAACAATGTTTAGGGGCGCCTGGGTGGCTCAGTCCTTAAGCATCTGCCTTTTGGCTCAAGTCATGGATCCAGGGTCACGGGATTGAGCCCTGCACCGGGCTCCCTGTTCTGCAGGAAGCCTGCTTTCCCTGCTCCCACTCCCCCTGCTTGTGTTCCCTCTCTCACTGTGTTTCTGTCAAATAAATAAATAAAATCTTAAAAAGTAAATAAATAAAACAGTGTTTACTTTTATGTAACACAGGATTTCTCACAATCCTTGTCATCGTGGGATTTTCCCAAATATTACCGATGAAAAATCCCACGGGATACAGTTTAGGAAAATGCAGTTCTGAGGACACGTTTCTTTTTATTGAAAGTAGGAAGAGAAACTGCAGGAGGGCAAACATAGCAAGTTGAATGATGTCACAGGAATTGACATGTCTCATTTACTGGGGTTTTTGGTTAAGAGACCTATGCTTTTATTTTTTTATTTACTTATTTTTTAAATTTATATTCAATTAATCAGGGGTGCCTGGGTGGCTCAGTGAGTTAAAGTCTCTGCCTTCAGCTCAGGTCATGATCTCAGAATCCTGGGATGGAGCCGGGCATCCGGGCTCTCTGCTCAGCAGGGAGCCTGCTTCCTCCTCTCTCTCTCTGCCTGCCTCTCTGCCTACTTGTGATCTCTGCCTATCAAATAAATAAATGAAATCTTTAAAAAAATTTATATTCGATTAATTAACACATAATGTATGACTGGTTTCAGAGATGGAGGTCAGTGATTCATCAGTCTTATATAACACCCAGTGCTCATATCACGGGCCCTCCTTAATGCCCATCTCCCAGTTGCCCCATCCCCCCACCCACCTCCCCTCCGGTAACCCTAAGTTTGTTTCCCAGAGTGAAGTCTCTCATGGTTTGTCTCCCTCTCTGATTTCACCTAGTCTAATTTAGTTTTGCTTTGCTTTTTCCATAGAGGATTAAAGTCCAGTGCTCCGAGAAGGGAAGCTGTGCTAATCTTCGGCGGTAACTGAGGGGCCCTCCTCGGCTCTCTCCCCAGAAGCTGTCTGAGCCAAACACCTGAAGTGTGTGGTCATTGCCTACTTGCACTCTTTGCTACCCCAGGCTGGGAGAGACAGAAACAGGAACAAGGGGCATTAAGGCTCAGGAATTACAGAGCGTCTGTGCCAAAACCATTGTATAAAAACTCTGCAAAGCAGGAAAGTGAGGATCAGTGACCAGAGAAAATAATCAGTGACAGCAGCGCAGAGACAAAGGGAGGCCAGAGCCTCAATTTGCAAGGACGGCAGGGGCTCCTGTGCCAAGAGCTGAACTCCACCTCCTTGCTCGGGGGACCCTCTTTCCAATTTTGAACACTTGGACACCGTAAGGAGTAGATACTTCCACATATAACCCAAGACATCTGTTCGAGCAAAGTAAAATGGGAAAACCTGAAGGTAATTTGGAGCCTTCCAAACACCTGTGAGTCAGATAACGCACACTCCTCCCCTTCTTTAAAAGCACAGATGAGCTTGAACCTTCTGGGCATTTGAGCCGTTTACCATCTGTACCGATAACCCTCTTCTGCCATACTGAGTCTTCTAGGAGGATGTACGACCCAGGAACCCAGATAAGGAAACATGTTTACACCTGCTACATCTGCTCGGTTGTTTGCAGGCTCCGCCTCTCACTGGACGTCCTGAGCCGGCGCTTCTGAAATCATCCTTGTCTGCTTAAATTTCACATATGCTCCCTAAAAGCAGAGAAGGAAAATAGAAAAACCAGGCTTAAAAGCTCTGGGGTCTGGGGTTGTGCTTCCAGGCAATGCTATCTCTGTTTTCCTCTTATCTTAAACAGTCGTGGAATCGAAGTCATCGTTAATAAGGTTAAGTACTTCTCTAGAGGGAGGCAACGTGCTCACCAAAGGCGGGCACGGTGCTAAATCAGCTCTCCTGGAAAGGAAAAGCTGTAGACAAGCGAGCCGCAGTAAAGCAGTTCATGAAAGAATAGGTTGAGAAAAAGAACCATAATAAGCAAACCACCTAGACAAAGAGCGCAGTCATCCGTCTTTCCTGCAGGAAGAATATAATTCCAACCCAGCTGTTTACTGTGTTGCCGGCAGAGCTAGACACGCTGGAATGTGCGGGGGAAAGACAATCAAGCCTAGAGAAAGAAACAGCGTGACCGGGACAAGCCACTCTGTAACAGGGATTCCTTTACTGCGTTAAATGGCCTAGGAAAGAATAGCACAGGTGAGAGGCCATAAAGAATTCAAGGGGTTTCCTAGAAGACTTGCATCAAAGCAAGTAAGGTATATGCCACGGGCTGCTCTGAAAACCTTTGAAGGTGGGTTGGATGGCGTGGGCCAAATAAGGTAATGATTTTATAACAACATTCATGACCCCTGACCTGTTCTGAGCACTTAGACCACGACATTCAAGGACATTTCCTGATACTTACACTGTAGGGACCGATTCTGTATTATGGCATAAGAACAAAAGTGGTTTCATCATGAGAAATTTTGGAGGTCCGGAGTCAACAAATGGCTTGTAAGTTGGTAACGGACCCCACTTTAAGAGCAACTGTAACTGTGTCGAAGTTTCTTTATCTTTTTTTTTTTTTTTTGTCCATCCCCAAATGGAATTGACTCTAAACTAGAAAGTATTCAAACTAAATCACCTAGCCCAGTGTTCACCCCCTCCCCCGATTTTAAAATGAAACAACAAAGAAGACTGGTCCAGGGGATAGGAGACCATGGCAGAGTCTGAACAAGAAACCAGTTTCCTGCCTTTAGGTCCCAAACTTATTCAGAGAATCCTTCTGATCATGGTCCTAAATGAACCTAGTCTTCTCTACCCACACATGCTGAAGAGTCTTTTCTCTAGAAGACTTTCAGTTCCTAATATTAACAATTCCAAAGGTTCATCTCTTCTGTACATCCACTAAGGGATAAATACACAACTCAGGATGTATGGTATTATTCTGCCTAATAAAACTTACAGCTTGTGTTCCCGTCTTTCTCCAGAAGGAAGGTTGTCCAATTACAAAAGGAAGAGGAAGTTTATCCGTCACTATATCTGTACAAATGCACACTATGACATGCTTCCTGGGACTCTAGAGAAAATTTATGGTGAACTGATGCCTAATGGCAACTCTTGGTATCTATATGTCTTCGAACATTCTAGGATTTCAAATCTGTTATTGACCTATAATGAAAATGCAGTATGACACACACAGACCCAAGAGTAGAACTGAATTAGCTTTCCCAAAATGGTAGCACTAAAAGGTCTAATACTTTAGGTAAATTCAACTCAGGTTGCTCTGGTCCCCACTGTCAGTGCCACAGGGAACCCCTTGATGGGTCCCTGACAGATGCAGGATGAGAACAAGATCCCCGCCCCAACGACTTCAAAGCTAGTACTCATTTTACCACATCTGGCTTCTTACCAACATACTCTTCTCCTGGGCCAATAGAGCGGCATTATTTGGTACTGCCCACTGATCAGGGACCAGATTTGCTCCTATTCATATTATTTAAACCAATTTACAAAAGAACCATTTCAGCCTTGGGTGAGCTGGAGAGTAGAAGGCAAAGATCAGGACCCCTGGAGTGACAGCTCCCAACAGACAGCTCTTTCTTCTGACTTGTTAGCCGCTGCCACTCCCCATGGTGGTGATGCCGACATGCCTCTCCATGTCTGGACACCTGCTGTCTATTCTATAGTGGGCCACCACGTTATGACTCCATCTAAGAAAGTTTACAGCAGGTTGTACCTATTTGCAGGTAGGCTTCCTCTCTAAGATGTGACTTTAAGGGCACCGGAAAGTCCAAATGTTCAAGACGATCCCCTCCTCCCCCAGATGATCATCCTGCCTTTGGGATGATGCACTAAGAAACCATTGTAAAAATACAAAATAAAATAAAATAAAATAAAAGATATTTTAATCTGGGTCGAGTAAAACAAGATGAAGTAAATCCTGCTGCCATCTTTCTAAAACTTTGTTTTAAACATTAAAATATAAAACTGGATTCAGCTCCTCCCATGGCCTGTCCCTAACTTGACCCAACTCTACTCACTGTAGTGGAAGGTCAAATTCAAGCCTCCTCTGGCTTTTAGATTCTAATTTCCATCCTCTGGTGAGGACTCTTCTACTCCTGGTCAACAGCATTTCCCCTTCCTTCCACAAACACTCATTCTTCTGAACACTCCTGTCTACACTCATGATAGTCTTCCTTTCTACCCAATTTATTCTCATCATCTCTACCTCTAAAGGCTTAGCAGGACCTCTTCTGCCTCCTCAGCTCTCAATAATTTCTGCTATTTCTGTATCACGCATTGGAGGATATAACCACAATTTGTTTTTGTGTCTCTTTAAAATTTCATTCCCTAGTAGGCTTCCTCTGTAGTTCCTTTCCACTTTTTTCCCCTCCTAGGATTGAGTAAAAGGCTACAGGGCAATGAATCTACAGGGCAATGATCTTGAGTATTATGAGGGGGAGGAAAAAGAAACGGTGATTTCTTCAACAGCATTCAAGAAGCACCTGCTATGAACAGACCACTTATTATGCGTAAAATGCTGGAGCTGGGGGTAGATTATCCGTGTGCTTTACCCCCCAAGGACCTCACTGACCACTGAAGGAGGCAGGAGGGAGGCAAGGTGCCAGGGCTCAGCAAAGTGGGATGCACAGCTCTTCTCCTAGGCTTCCCTTCGCTGTGCAGCTACCCTAGCTTCCCCACTGCATTGGATCTTAGTCATTGAAATTTTTAACATCAGTGGTCGTGGAAGTCCAATGGCATTACTATCCTCAGACAGTTCTGCTGATGAAAACCTCAGAACTCATCTGGTACAATTTGATGATGATGTGATTGGAGGGCTTGCTTTGTGCCAGGCATGGTGCCAGTGCTCTCGTCATAGGTTTACTTGTTGAACCAAAAGAGTGATTGACAATGTACTGACTTGAATAGTTCAGAAGATCTAACAAATAAAACAGCTTGATCAGAACTAATTTTTTTCTTCTCCATCCACACCCAAATCTCAAAGTCAGATAATGTTTTGTCTAAAAATGTAGAAGTTATGAAGAAAATTCCATTTTCCCCCTTATTGTCTTAACCCTTGATATTCAGATCATCTATCTTTTTATTATGAGATGGGCACCAGCTACTTATAACTTATTCCTATTGCATCTTCATAGTGGGAGAGACTTCAAGACATCATGGAAAGAGCCTGTTTTTTGTCTCTGACATTTGTGGATTAAAGTTTTAATCCCATAACCCAGTGAGGCAGGTGGCCTCTGGGGACATTAGGAGAAGGCACCCTCTTTCTCTGGGATGACATAACCCTTCATTAAGGTACATCATCAGGCAGCAGAACACAAAATGTATATCAGTCCTAATTTGTTCCTTCCTTTTATCAGATGCTGTTGTGCAGTACGCACACTGTACAACCATACATGGCAGCCCTGAGAACTGTCTTTGGTCATCACTTAAACTTCTTGAGGTTCAGTTTCCTAATCTATAAAATAGGGGTAATAAATAGAGCCCTTCAAGACTGTGAGGATTAAAGGGATAGTTTACTGAAAATGATACCTACTTGACACACAACATTTATTTATCAGACTTTTCCTTCATTTTACGGTATCTAGCTCATGCCTAAGCCTGATTTTCTGAGGTTATTTACTTTCTCTGTGATTCTCACAGTCAATCACTTTTAAAAGTCAGTTTTTTATCTATGGAGTGAGACTTTTCTATTAAAATATTTTGAGACTCTATCTTGAATGCCACACATAGGTGTAGAATACACACACAGAGAAACATTTCTACACATACACACCTATATAATTATACCTACATACCCTTTAAATCAATCAAGCTGATATTAACTAATATTAATTGTCTCATTAAGATTCCTGTTAGTCAAAGCTAAAGTCAGGGATCCTTGAGAAATCTAATTGGCTCAAGTTAATTGTAATTCTTCCTAGGGGTTTTATTATGATAACTCCTAAGTTGATTGTAATATTCTACATTTTGCACAGTACTGAGCTTCTGGAAATGAATTATATGTTGATGAAAGTCTTGATACAAAAGACAAAGCCTGTTGTAGCTCATTTGGATGGCTCTCCCCTACTCCACCCCAATCCCTTCTCATTGCCAATGTTTCCCTCACATCTTTTCACTTTGTTTTTCTTTAGTTTTCTGTGGTTTTTGACTTGAATACTTCTTATACTATCTCTTTATTAATCAGATCTGTGTTATAAGGTTTCTGTCCTCTTAAAATGTCTTGATGAGGGGTGGTGTAGGCAGGTAGAAAGGATGAATATTCTAGAATTGGAAGGACCTGAGTACAAACTCTAGGTCTTTCACTTACTGTATAATCTTGGGAAAGATATCACTTTTGTTAATTTCTGTCTTCTCAGCTGTCATGGTGCAATAATCCTAGTGTAAAACTCAACAGAGACATGGAAGTAATTAATATAACAGGCATAAATATAACCATTGAACATCAAGTAAATACAATGGGGATATATCTATTCATACAACGAGCCCTATGGATTCAATAGATTTTGAGAAAGATCATAATTGTTATTTTTTATTTAATTTTGGCAAAAGCTATCTTGTTACTTTTATTTACTCTTTTAATGGCAAATGAGGACTTGAACGAGTGCCCTTCGAGGGGAGATTGTGCAAGCCCTGTCTCCTTGCCATTTGACATTAGACAAACCATTTACTGTCCTGAATGTGTTTCCTCACTTGTGAAGTCAGAGTCAGAAAAGATCATCTCTATGGTGTTCCTGCTCTGAAAACTCTCTTTGTCATTTTTCTTTTCAGGGATACAATAATAATTGCTCCTAACAATAAGGTATTCAAATTGAACTATGCTACACCTTGTCCACAAATTCAGTTTGATAACACATACTTAGGAAAAAAACCCACTCCAATTACATCACTAAGAATCTTTCGATATTACTGAGCTGGGGTTGGTTACTTATTATTTTCTCCTTAGGCTCCCATGTATGTGTTTGATGCATACATGCTATGTAGTATACGCATCATTTCAAGGGCTATCAGCCAGGTAACTGCCCAACGGGTGTGTAATATCTCACAGCCAGAGCCCAGAGAAAATCCTCAGGGATAGATATTCCACAAACACTGTGAGGAGTGTGCCTATTTTAATGTTTCTTTTTTTGCTAGACTCTAAATTCTGTCCTCTCACTTGGGGCTTTGTCTCCCTAATTTAGAAACAAACACAAAGGAGCAGAGATAGAGTAGAATTTGTAACTACATTCTTGCCTCAATTATCAAAATTGACTTCACAAATGGGCTTATATTCCTCCATGCCTATCCCTCCCAAGCTTCTCCAAAGCCTTAATAGCTGAAATAATTTTATATTTCACATTCCATTTGGATAATTGTTGGATGGTAATGACGTGTCATATGTTTAATGTGTTTTCCAGATTGAAAGTCATTTAAATATCTATATCTTAGGGCCAGCAATTTCCAAAGGTGATCACCCTAGTTTAATTTGTTACATTTTAGTTGCATCTATCGCAGACAGAAGGAGACACTGGTTTGCAGAATTGGTGTTGAAGACTATAAGTACCATTTTACATGTGCCATTCCTAATTTTCTATCCCAAAATGCATGTGGGCATATAGATACACACTGCATGCGTGCTGTGCAGGGTCTACAGATCTTTTAATTTATATCGAAAAAAGCTACATTTTATTAACATCCGTGAAGATGTAGAGGTCTCATGAAAATTGAGCAATTAACTGAAAAACTAGCATGATTATTAGCACGTTGAAAGACTGTCTGACTTTCCCATAGGTGACACGATACCATGGAAAGATTGTGAGTGGGTGAGCAAGCAGACAGTTTTCAGCTAGCAACTTGATTTCTAATTTGGTGAATTTGGGAGTTATTTAACCAGCATAACTGTTCACATTCAAAAATGTATAAAAAACATTTGTCTTTAAGACAATTGTTAAATGTGGTTAAATGCAAACGGAATGAGCAAAGCGAGGAGTATATGGTGGGTGCTTAATATATTAAATGAATTATTTTCATCCCATGCAATTATATGTACTTTCTATTTGCTGCTGTAAACTCAGCCTGAGATAAATTAGCAGGCCCAATTAGAAACATCACATAAAACCTCCCTCTGTTAATGTTATTGTGTCTTCTATATTGAAGACCTGAAGGAAAGAGAAAAAAAAATCTTAACAACCTTGCCATTTCGTTGGCTCCATCAAAAATGATGTCATAATATGATTGGGGTGGATTAATTCACAATCCGATGTTTGTTAATGCCTTGTGCCACCACAATTAAATCATGTTTGGGAAAACTAGTTATACGTTGTTTTCTAATCATGGGAAAGGGAAATAAAATGTTTTAATTATGAGAAATATAAAGTCACCTCAAATAACTGACTTTGACTCGATGTCACATAACTTGTCATGTACATCCACATTCCATTGGCCCAAACCAGTGCTTATACTCCCACTGAATTCCAAGTGTGCAGAGAAATAGGATTCTGCCCCAAAGAAGACGACCAAAGTATCTGCAAACAATCCTAGTAGGTACAGTGATTCTTGGATTTTTAGTGTGCTTAAAATTATCAGAGAAGCTTATTTAAAAGGAAGATATATGTTTGGACTCTACTACTTAAGATTCTCTTTATTGAGTCTGGAGTGGGTCCAAGAAATAGGTAATTTCAGAAGCACTCTGGTAATGCTGAGGCAGGTGGTCCCAGGACCGAGGTCCAATGGACCACCAAGGATGACCAAGGATATCACAATGAGGACTTTTATTAAAATTTGAGTTCCCAGGGGCACCTGAGTGGCTCAGTGGGTTAAAGCCTCTGCCTTCGGCTCAGGTCACGATCCCAAGGTCTTGGGATCGAGCCCCGCATTGGGCTCTCTGCTCAGTGAGGAGCCTGCTTCCCCTTCCTCTCTCTCTGCCTGCCTCTGCCTACTTGTGATATCTGTCTGTCAAATAAATAAAATCTAAAAAAAAATTTTGAGTTCTAAAAATCTAAAAAAAAATCAAAGTTATGTCTTAGAAATTTAAGCGTCATCCCAGTTAATTCACCAAATAACTGTTTCCTGATATGAATGTCTACTACTATAACAGCCACAAGGCAGTACAAACTCTTAGGCAACACAGAGAAGCAAACAAGGACTCGGTTGGACTGGGTTTGGAGAATTAGCTGCAGAGGCAAATCCTGAAGAAGTCATCTGCAAGTGTTTTCAGATTTCATCTTTACAATCACACTATCATGGAGGGAAAACTGGCATTATTATTATATTCCCCACTGCCACATTCTGCAGATGAAAAGATTAAAGCTCAAAGTTTATGCAATAACTTATGCCTGAAAACAGATATCCCTTGGTGGGACTGAGATTTTATCCTTTCAAAGTGGTATTGGTAAATGACAAAGAGAAAACCAAAAGTAAATATAGTCTACATGTTGAAATGTCTATGATGTGCTAGTAGATAGCTAGTCTGAGTTCATCCAGGGGCCATGCCTTATTTTTCACACTTATTCTTAGGATCCAGAACACATACGGTACTCAATAAACACTTCTTGACTGAAGAACTCTATCATTATAATGCAAAATATGGATAACAGACCCAGTTGGCTTTTTTACAGAAAGAATGGACAGTAAAGAGTGATTGGTCTCTCTTCTTCTTTGGTAGAACTGAAACAACTGAAGAAATACAATTTTAGTTAAATGTTGATCTCTTTCCATTCTCTTTCCCCTTGGAAGTTCTCTGAAATCTGTCAATGGAGTTTGTTTACTCCAAATCACATCTTTGTTGCCTTTAAGTATTGGCATGTTTGAATGTTTACCACTCAAATTCAGCATAAAAGTGTTTTCTTTTTTAGGTAAGATCAGGCAAAGAGGTACTGAATGAATAACACTTGATTGGGAATGGTAAATAACCATGTAATTAAACTGTAAACACTGTGTGTGGTGATTTTAATGTAATTTGAGGACTTGTAAATTACATGGTCATAAAATGGCACTTGGGCTTATGCTTTACAAAAATATCCATGTTTGCATGAGATTAATTAGTGCGGTTTGCATAAAGACATTGACTAAAACACTTTCAGAACATTCTCATTTTTAAGGTTTTCTTATTTATAAGTCCTTCTCAAGTTTTTTTGTTTTGTTTTGTTTCTTCTCTCTGGTCTTCCAGAAATTATTATTGTCCACAGATTTCTGCAGCTGAAAATTGATCTGGACACAGTAAACAGTTGATGGGCTTAAGTTATGCTTATGAATAAATTTTATTTTAGTTCTTGAAATGGGTTAGCCATTTCACAAACTGATTACATGGTTACTTCTTCGATTCAATTTATAGATGATGCCCACATGGGGCTTTTTTGCTGTTGGAGTGGTTCGTGTGCCTCATTCTGTAAACTGCAGACACTATGCCCCAGGAAAATAGCCATAGTAGAGTGGCCATTAAGTGTCCTTCCCCCCAATGGAAGGTTCTACCCAGCAAGTGGCTTCTTTTGGTGTTTGTGATGGCAACTGTAGGAGACCCAAGATAAGCTTTCCATCCCGGGCAGCCCTCAGGCTTTTCCATCTCCAGAAAACTCTTTTTTCACTTTGTAAATGCACAGTTGGGCTGCCAGGGTGCTATTAGGAACTCTCCTAGGTTCATGTGACAGAGAAACAGTGACAGTAGTGGTGGTGATGTTGTGTAATTTTTATTGATGACAATTTTCCAGCTGCTCTGCTAAGTGCTTCCTAAGCACTATCTCATTTAATCCTAATAACAATATTAGTAAGTTGACGTTACTCTCACTTCACACATGAGCAAACTGAAATGTGAAGAGGTTAAGTACCTTGCCCAAGATCTCACAGCTACGCGGTGACGGGGCTGAAGATCAACCCTGGTTTATCTGATTCCAGGGTCCTTGCTCTTAACCTCTTAGTGACGCTGCTTTAGTGGATCAGGGCTACTGATCTCTTGACACCATGTGTCCAGCCTTGTTTCAGATCTCTTTGCATTAGATGCCTCACATCTTAGGCAGATTAATTTTTTTAATTTTTTTTTTTTTTTTTTTAAGAGAGAGAAAGAACAAGCAGGGAGGAGGGTCAGAGGGAGAGGGAGAAGCAGGCTTTCTGCTGAGCAGGGGGCCTGATGTGGGGCTCCATCCCAGGACCCGGAGATCACGACCTGAGCTGAAGGCAGACATTTAACCGACTGAGCCACCCAGGTGCCCCTAGGCAGATTAATTTTTTAGCCAGAATTTGAGCTAAGAGACAAGAAATCATGGCCGCTGAATTGCACATGTGACGCATAAAGACACTAATGTTCCTGTAGACAAGTTGCTGGTCTATGTGTATCTTACACAGATTCGGGCTCTCTCAGAAACATACCAAGCTGCTGTAAGATGTCTAGTTACTTACCTTCGGGAGAGATGGGCGTGGAAGTACATGGCCTATGAGATGGTCCAGTATAACACCACAAACCACCCCCAGAGATCCAGGATCTATGCAAAGGCTTTCAACCGGAGGGCAAGATGGATGCAGTGGAGTGCTGGCTGGAATGCCTGCTCATAGCATCTGGGAGCACGATCCTAAATCATCATGTGATCATGAAATAAAAGGTAAGGAGGGGCAGTATTGGCTGTGGTTCCTGTTTTGGCATAACGAATATCTGATCATTTCACCAAACCATTCTATATTTTAACATGATGAATACCTTGAAAGCTGACCTGAAGCAGATATTAATTTCTAAATACCTGACTACTGACGCATTGCAAAGAGATATGACATACAGTGCCAGATTTCAATAAACAAATTTAATCACTCAACTCATTAAAGCAAACAAATAATTGAACCTAGCCAGACATGCTTTAAAGGAAAATCAGAGAGCTTAAGCAGGCCTCGGATTTGCCATTTTCTCCGTGTGTTCAGCATTTTGAACATCATCTAGATGTCAGGCATCCTGTTAGTTACTGAGAGCACAAACATGAATAAAATATAAACCCAAGTTCCATCAATAGAGAACTGCATATTGATTTTTGGTTCAGTAGTGGCTATTACTCACATAACATATTGCATGGTCATAAATTTTAATAAATTGGGAACAGTATGTGAGCGTAATTTTTTAGCACAGGTGGAGCTAATTATAGAGGGTTATTTTGATTTGGACAGCAACATCGCCCGCCCTTTCTCTGATCATCAAACTTCTGTACAAGATTCAACATACTTTCACCTCCCACATATTGTTAGTTATTAAGTCCAGCTGCTTCCTTCTCAGCAACACACTTAAAAATACCCTTCCCTTTTTAGGCTTTACAACCACATCCTTTTCCTAGGCCCCTCTGACCTCGTCCTATCAAACCAGAGCTGATAAACTAATACCATGATGTGCAAAATTCCAGAACTTTCTCCAACGGTGGCATTGTGAGTATGCCGAACAAGAGTTTTGTTCTTTCCTTTTGCTTTTAGTCCATGAACCTGTCACCTTTTTTCTTACTTTAAATTCTGGAGAAAAGTATCACTTTTCAATATGGTATAAACACTTAGCTTCTGCTCACTGAAGCAAAATTTTCAAGTATTTGATTCTTTCTCAGATTATGGTACTCCTAGGTAAATTAAATGTCAGTGTGAGGGATAGCTTCACCCACTTCTGTAGCTGGCTTTATTCAATCCAAAGAAGTCATCAGGGAACAACCAGCACAGCAAAGTGAGCAGGACGAGGTAGGCTTTCTATCACATGCCAAAGCCTTTCCACCTGCATTAAGGCTGGTTTACAGGCTTTTCTCACCCCTGTGGGTGTCCTGTCCAACTAGAAATTCCAAAAAGAAGCTAAAAATATACAATCAATTTCAGAAACAGGATTGAGTAAAATCCTACCTCCAGATATGACATAGAAGAAGCCACCCATTTCGGAGGACACCAAATGAAGCAAATAGCTCCTTCCTTGAAAACCTGAATTCATTACGCAATAAAGCTAAGTGCCACAATTTCATGCACTCTTAAAAATTAAAGAGAAAAGCAAAAGGACCAGAAACCTGGAGACCAGATGGGATATAAGGGGGGAAAAAAAAAAAAAAAGTACAGGAAAAGGAAAGAGAAATGCTCCTGCTCCTTAAAATTCTCCCATGGGGCTCCCTTTCTGAATTATCATCCCTTTCCTACCACGCTCCCCACCCCACCCACACAAGATCAGTTGCCAAGTTGGGGAGATCCCAGCTGGTTCTCCATGAGAATCCAGGTAGTACACCTGCACATTCCAGCCAGACTGAAGCCTGAGCTCAGTTTGGACTTGTTAGCACCAGAGCCAACGCCAGGATCCCTTTGTGTGGGCAGGAGCTCAGATCACATGCAGGTGTGTGTGAGAGATTAGCCCATCGGTAGAACATAAATAGAGCTGCTCATCAACCCTCCCCGTCCTCCTCCTGCAGCCTCACACTCCCAGGGTATGAATTACAGGGACAGATATATCATCTGTGAAGTGTTCCGGGTTCATTTTTAAGAAAATTGGGTTTTCAGTGGAACACAGTCTGCCTGGAGCAAGGTCCCGGGATTCGCTGTGGCCACCGGCAGCTGCACAAAGAAGTGCATGCTGGGAGGAAAGGGCCCCTTGTTCAGAGAGAGACCCAGGGCTCCCTGTGAGGCTGCAAGTCCTTCCCCAGGTCACTCTCCAACCTGGTCTCCTTCATGGCTCATTACTTAGGACCAGAGAGTTTGAAACTCATGAATTATAAATAGGCAATGGGCCCTGGGTTGGAAATACTCTCAAAGAAAAGAAAAATACTGATGAAGTAATAAGATCTTCCCCATATTGTTATTTCCTGAAGAAATGTAAGGGAACGTCAACAAGAAAATATCAGAAGTGCCTTCACTGAAAGCCAAAGCACAAAACACCCAAACTGGGGATATTTTTGGACAGAAAGAACCTAATGTTTTTTATGCCCCCATTTGCACATCTACTGAACACATATCTTTGCATAAACGTCAGAATATTGGAGCCTCTACAACTCACCATAAAAATGCTCAACTGTTAAATCCTGAAGGGTCCCTAGGGTTTACCTCTTCAGGGCTGAAGAAGCTGACAACCAAAGCTGAAGTGACTTGTGTTGGCAGGATATTCTCTTCCCCCAAACACGAGCCCTTGGAACTTTGGTATGAAGAGAAATTCCAAGGTTTTGGAGGAAAGCAGCATGTATTGAAATTGACTTTGTTCAAAACACTTAGCGTAATTCAATGATCCATGAAGGAGAGCCATATCTGGGAACTGAACCAAGTTCCCCCATCAAACAAACTGGAGATGCAATCTGGTCTGTTGACACTAAAGGAATATACCACTTTTTCCACTGTGAGCAAAATTAGACCATTTTTGAAGCAAAATTAGACTCTCAGGCAGCATGATCTAGTCAGAATAGACCCAGATTCTTACCAGCTGCTCCTTGTGTTATTGCCATCCCTGGGCCAATAAGAGAGCATACTGCTGAATTTGAAATGTTCCTTGTCCGTCTCTGGACTGCTATTTTGGCCACTCTGAGGATAGATAGCTGATTTTGAAAACACTTTACATCAGAACGAATCTCACATTAGTATGCACTTCATGTTCATAACTATGTTACCCTAAGTAGATTTTTAATATTTTATTATAATTAGTATATGTAGCTTTGTGCCCCTCTCAAAACTAAACTTTTCTTTTATTAACCCCAGCTGTTCTCTGATTCTGCAACAAAACTAACTCATCGGGGGAAGTAATAGACCGATCAGCCAGCCAATATTTATCGAGCGCTTCTGCTGGTCATGCCAGAGCTGTCCAAGACCAGGCACAATGGTGCCTCCAAGCAGCTTTCTTCCACTGCTGCCCCAGGGAGTTACAAGGGTGGACAAATGAGCTCTATGAGACCAGATACTAGCCTTTCCTAAGTGTTGGCACCTTGTAGCCACTCAATGAATGAAAGGCCTGCTGGCCACTTAGAATTAATATATGAACTTCGAAGTCCACATATTTCCCCCAGCTCCAAACTTAGATTAGAAACAAGATGGATCACCCAACTGTGCAACACATTCTCCTGGGCCCCATTCTGGTCCTCGTTGGTTCCTCCATCTTACCATTTGATGCATGAAGAAAGATAAAATGGATTTTCTTTATTTCTGTGAGATTATATATCTCCCTTTATTACAGCGATTCCATACTGGTCCTTGAAGCCTTATTTTGGACTGTGGCCCATATCAGACATCCTCCATCTTCCAACGGCATTGTGGGAATATGGGTTAAGTATAAAGGTCTTGAACTGTCAGTCATTCTTACCCTAGAATCCAAAAATGGGTTTTAGAGAGCACAGGTGCTTCTGAAATCTTAAGGACACTGGGTTTCATTTTGTTTTCTTTTCTTTTCTGCAATGAGAACCCATAGCTTCCACTAGATTTATACACACAACATTAAAATCTACCGTCCCACAAGTTACAGCGTGTGTGATCAACACCAATTCTGTGCCTGGAATACCACTAGAACCTGCCAAAGGAAACTTAAGACACTGTGTCCTGACATCCTGTGCGTACTGTACAGCTGGAAACAACACTAATTTATAAAAACTTGTTCATACATTCCACTTCAAAAAGGGAGTCTTCCCTATATCAAAAAGAGTCACCAAGCTTCTCTTTATACTGTGATCTTTTAAATCTGGAATATGACCAAAATTGTAAAAATATTTTCCAGTACACTTCTGAGAAAGCCATCCGATAATGGGGCAATATCTGTCTTGATCTCTGTCTGATACATAAGATGCACTGAATAATTATTTGTTGACTGAATGAATATGATAAAAAGGTACATTTGCATTTCTATGATTGCTTCCAACACACATGTAAAGTTAATATTACAAATAAAGTTCTGGCACTCATTTTCATATTTTCTACAAAGATCTGAGATTGAAATAAGAAGCTCATCCACTAAATTTCCACAATTCTAGATGGCAGTTGTTTGCATTATATGTGATTTTCCAAAATCAATGGTGCTGAGTGTCTGTCTTTTAGTTATTTTGGAATACACATGAAAACAGAAGACAGAAAATAAAAGATAGGGAATTATCAGTGATTGAAAAAATATCACCACAACGGAGAGGGGTTTGGAAGACATTAGAATGAGATCTACTCTAAACAGTGCTCCTCTGTTGTTTACAAATATCTACCGTATATTGAAACTAGGTTTTTACCATTCCACTAAACTCAAGTCTAATCTTCAATGTCACAATAAAGATAGAGAAGCCAGAGAGCCAACATAAAGCAAGTCATGAAAATGATTAAATTTTTCAAAACCCAAACAATAAAGAAAAAGGGTTTATTGGGCCAAAAGAAGAAAAGTGAACAGGAAGTTAATAACAAATTTTCAAACATATCAAGATTCTCAGAGATTGGTGCAAGCCTACTCTCCACCTCCAAGAATCAGCAAATAATAGGCCAATAACAGAATGAGGAAATGAGATGAGACCTACCTAAGGACTATTATACTTTGGGGTATCTCCCCAGGGGTATGACCCCATCATAAAGGAAACTGGACAATTTCCTTTTCTAAAGCATGTAAGAAACTAGACCCATTCTTAGCAAGACTGAATCGGTGACCTTTGGCTCTCTCTTCATTCCAATGGGTTTTTAATCTAAAAGAAATAAACAAGGAATAAAATTCTCTCTATAAATGTAGATTTTTTTCCCCCTCACTGCTGTGTTCCTTCAGAATACATAGCAAGAGTTGAAAGCATTTAATACAAAAACAATATACTGGTCACTCAAGGAGTGATCCCGTATGCATACATCGGCAGTGAAAACCTGATTTCTGATTTCTAAACTGTAGCCCAAATAGCTTATCTAGTTTTCTGTGTGTATGATCATTGCATTTCTGAGATTAGAAAGGTTCACTGCACCAAAAGGCAATTAATTGAATGATGAGTCTGTGCTAATGGGTCTGCATGTGTGGACAGCAGAGATAACTTAATAGGCATCTAATGTCACTATTAATTTATTTATCATCTCCTCCATTTAATTTTTGAAATACAATGATTTCTTAATCAATGGCCAAGTGCTCAAGAAAATATTTTCTGTTTTATGAAAGAACAAGTTAATTATACCTAAAATTATTTAACCAGTTAGAGTAACATCGTTCAATATACTATAAGCCTTTTAATGCATTCTCGTCACTTAAGGATCACATTTGCAATTCTTTCCTTATATATTTTGTCAAATGCTTTCTCTGCATCAGTTGAGAGGATCATATGGTTCTTGTCTTTTCTTTCATTAATGTGTTCTATCACACTGATTGATTTGCAAATGTTGAACCACCCTTGCATCCCAGTAATAAATCCCACCTGGTCATGATGGATAATCCTTTTAAAGTACTGTTGGATCCTATTGACTAGGATCTTGTTGAGAATGTTGGCATCCATATTCATCAGGGATATTGGTCTGTAATTTTCATTTTTTGATGGGGTCTTTGCCTGGTTTGGGGATCAAGGTAATGCTGGCCTCACAGAACGAGTTTGAAAGTTTTCCTTCTGTTTCTGTTTTTTGAACATTATGAAAAATTCAGGAGAATAGGTATTATTTTTTCTTTAAATGTTTGATAGAATTCTGCTGGGACTCCATCAAGCCCTGGACTCTTGTTTTTTAGAAGGTTTTTGATCAGTGCTTCAATTTCGTTACTGGCTATTGGTCTATTCAGATTGTCAGTTTCTTCCTGTTTCATTCTTGGTAGTCTACAGGTTTCCAGGAAGGCATCCACTTCTTCCAGGTTGCTTAATTTATTGGCATTAGTTGTTGATAATAATTTCTAATAATTGTTTCTATTTCCTTGGTGTTAGTCGTGAACTCTTCCCTTTCATTCATAATTTTATTAATTTGGGTCCTTTCTCTTTTCTTTTGGATAAATCTGGCTAGTGGTTTATTGATATTATTCTTTCAAAGAAACAGCTTCTAGTTTTGTTGATTTACTCTACTGTATTTCTGGTTTCTAATTCATTGGTCTTTGCTCTAATCTTTATTATTTCTCTTCTCTGCTTGGTTTAGATTTTATTTGGTGTTCTTTCTCCAGTTCCTTCGGGCACAAGTTTAGCTTGTGTATTCAGGATTTTTCTACTTTTTTGAATGAGGCTTGGTTGACTACGTATTTCCCCCTTGGGACTGCCTTTGCTGTATCCCATAGGTTTTGGACTGAAGTGTTTTCATTCTCACTGGTTTACATGAATTATTTAAGTTCTTCTTTAATTTCCTTGTTGACCCAAACATTCTTTTTTTTTTTTTTTAAGATTTTATTTATTTGACAGAGAGAGATCACAAGTAGACAGAGAGGCAGGCAGAGAGAGAGGGAGGGAAGCAGGCTCCCCGCTGAGCAGAGAGCCCGATGCGGGACTCGATCCCAGGACCCTGAGATCATGACCTGAGCCGAAGGCAGCGGCCTAACCCACTGAGCCACCCAGGCGCCCCGACCCAAACATTCTTTAGCACAATGGCCTTTAGCCTCCAAGTGTTTGAATTGCTTCCAAATTTTTCTTGTGATTGAGTTCCAGTTTTAAAGCATTGTGGTCTGAAAATATGCAGGGAATAATCTCAGTCTTTTGGTATCGGTTGATACCTGATTTGTGACCCAGTATGTGGTCTGTCCTGGAGAACTGCCACGTGCATTTGAGAAGAATGAATATTCTGTTGCTTTAGGGTGGTATGTTCTGTATATATCTATGAAGTTCATCTGGTCCTGTGTGTCATTCAGAGCTCTTGTTTCTTTGTTGATCTTCTGCTTAGGTCTGTCCATTGCTGAGAATGGAGTGGAGGTCTCCTACTATTAAAGTATTATTAACAATATGTTTCTTTATTTTGGTTAACAGTTGGCTTATGTAGTTGGATTATGTAAAGTCCATTTATGGTCTATTTATCTATGCTTTTTTTTTTTAAGATTTTATTTATTTATTTATTTATTTGAGCATGCACATGCAGTGGGGAGAAAGAGTGGGAAAGAGAGAATCTTAAGGAGACTTCACACTCAGTACAGAATCCAAATTGGGGCTTGATCTCAGGACTCTGAGATCACGACCTGAGACCCACTCACTAGTAGGATGCTTAACTGGCTGAGCCACCCAATCGTCCCATTTATGGTCTATTTATGTTAGTCCATTTGCCACTACAGCCAAATCTTGTCTTTTGAATTTAAAGTGAGGTGATAATTTCACAGAATTTAGCATTGAGAGCCCTTGTTATCAAGATGTTTAAACCAGGCTCACCGTGCATGTAAAACTATCTCACTTTTAAATTCTACAAAAAAAAAAAAAAAAAAAAAAAAGAAAGAAAGGAAATGGAACATATGCACCTGGTTACAAGAAGAAGTTCTAATTGCTCTATCCATAAGATAGAGACTTGGGTCATAATAATTTTTCTTAGGTTTAAGAAGAAAAGGCCTACCAGAGTCATGTGATCACCAAACTTCACAGTCCATTGGTGAGGAGCACACACAGCAGTCTTAGCCAACATTTCATCCTGTGTGTTCCTGCCAGTTGTAATAGATGGACTCATCATTCTCCTACCTCCTTCTCTTGGTCTCACAAGAGAGAGATGGTGGGGAAGGTTTCAAAGTGCTTCTCTTCTTGACTAAGGAGACCAAGCCTTAGACATTGTTTCCTCTCCCAAGGTTACTGCTATTGCTATTCCTTGATTATTCCCGACTTGGAAGATTAAAATTATACTGCTTTTCCAGTTTGGGGCCAATAAAGTGTGTGGTCTCTGTAACCCAAAATTAAATTTTTTTAAAAAAAGTTTTCTTATACATTTTCTACATTATGGCTCTTCATTTTTTATCTAAAGGAGGTGATTTTGGATTTAATATAATTGTGCTTAACTAATATTGATGATGTGATGTAAGCCTAGAGCTCTTTTATTTCTTCAGGAGATGAAGAAAATTGTTTTCTGTTCTTTTTTTTTTTTTTTAATCTAGTCTCACGGAGAATTATGTTAAGTCCTACATTAAAAAAAATATTATTAGGGGCGCCAGAGTGGCTCAGTCGGTTAAGTATCTAACTTCGGCTCAGGTCATGATCTGGGATAGGGCCAAGTCCCAGATCTGGACGAGTCCCACATAGAGCTCCCTGCTCAGTGGGGGAGTCTGCTTCTCCCTCTGCCTACAACTCTCCCTTCTTGTGTGCCCCCCCTCTGAAAAATAAATAAAACCTTTTAAAAAAATTAATAGCTTTTTTATAAAGCAGTAATAAGTTTAGAGAAAAAAAATGAGTAAAAATTACAGAGTTCTTATACAGTCCCTCACATACAGCCCACTCTACACTACCACCAGTTTTTGCTATTATTAACATCTTGCATTATTATGGTACAGTTGTTATAATTGATGAACCAATATTAATGCACTATTATTAACTAAAATCCATAGTTTACATTAAGGTTCACTTTGGGGGATGTATATTCTATGGGTCTTGACTAATATATAATGTCATGTATCCACCATTACTATATGAAACAGAAAAGTTTCACTGCCCCCAAAACCCCCTATATTACTCCCATTCAACCCTTCCTCCCTCACCCCACATCCCTGGCAACCAGTGATCTTTTCACTGTCCCATCCATTGTCTTGAGAGTCCCTCCTCTCTATTACTGGATTTTTCCATCCCCTTTACCCTTGCTATCTTCATTCACTTCTTTATTCCATTTAAATTCCTAAGCCAGATGTCATCATCAATTCCTTGCACACACCCTTGATTCCATTATCTGCACTCACTGCATCACCCTTAGCTGGGAAAATGGCACCCTCTGCCTGGCACGGCTGACTTCACGTGGCTGATGGCATCCACCATCCTGACGTGAATACATGATTGTGAACTTCAGGTGAGCCCTCATGCAGCCACAGTAGCACAGAATACGGCCTGGCCCATTCACACGGTCACTCTCTAACTGGGTTATTTCAGACTCTTTCCTTCAGTCATGCATGTGTCATCCTCTATTCTCTCCCTAGGCTGGTGCTGTTCTCCTCCTTTATTAGAAATCACTGGAGCAGCTGGACATGCTGCCCCCAACCAGCAGGTGTATCTTCATACTGTACGTTCCTGCCAGTTGTGATAGACGGACTCGTCATTCTCCTACCTAAGCTCCCTCTGTTGTACACTAGATCCCAACCTCCTCACCCACTCTGGGAGGCATAATCTCTTAGGAGTATCTGGGCAAGGCAGGTCCACTGGCTGCCAGACAGTGCTCTTGAGAAGGGTTCAACCTTCTCAAAGCAGCTGGAAGTATGTACATAATGGCCCAGTAGAGAGACTCTGAGTCCTCACCTACTCTACTTCCTCCTATGCTACTTTTTTTGCTTTCTTCCTCCCACCCCCATAGTCCTTATCATGTGTACATATTATGTTTGTTAATTATGCATCACATTTTATCTCTATTGCTGGTCTCTTCCCCCTAGCTTATAATCTCCATGGGCTCAAAGATCTTTGTCTTGCTCATTGATGTCCCCCAAGCTTCTAGCACAGGGCATGGCACATAGTAAGTGCTGAATAAATATTTGTCTGATAAAATCTACCTTAGCTCATTGTATAACGGTTTTCCGTTTCTCTGTATTCTGCTTCTCTTAAATCTACTCATCTGAAAAGAACTAGCTTCAGTGCTGTCCCCCTTTCCTTCACTTTCAGAGCATTTTAGGTCTACTGTACCTGAAGGTACCCATATCTGTCAGGAGACCGAGGTGCTACACTGACCACATAGCTCACTTTCAGGGGATCTACAGAGATCGATGACGTAGGCCTCTGCTTTTCAGACCTAGAAATGACATTTTGTTCGGGTTGATGGACTCAGAGATGCTAAATCAGACCAGAAAAATTCATATAAGCTGTATCATATATGAACCCTAGGGCTAACTTGTTAATTTATAATAGGTATACTTTCTCCTGAATGAGGTAGTCCTATCTCTCATCCAGAGTTTGTGCAAAGCCCGGTGAATCCGCCTGGCACATTAGTTAGGATTAGGTTTGGCTATGAGTGACCTAACATGAAGGCTACACAAGATGCTTTCTTTTCTCTCCCACAGAAAAAGAGGGAAGAGAGGTCATCCCAAGACAGGTCATTCAGGGTTGGACCAGATGTTCTGCCCCATGAAGTCCTGGGACTCCAGCTGTTTCAACACATCCCCTCACAACTCCTGGGTGTGGCCGCATTTTCCTGGTCTGAGAGGTCGCTGGTCCATACCTGGCCCAGGCATCATGATGGAGAAGAGGAAGAGAAGAGAGGACACAAACAGCATGCATGGCTTTACATTAAGGAAGGAGCCGGAAGCTGTTACATGGAAATTCTCACTCACATCCCAATGACCATCACTTAGCCACATGGTCCCATGGGCCTGCACAGACATCAGCTGAGAAAATGTCACCTTTATTCTAGATGACCATGGAAGAAGCAAAAAACAGTAAAACAACAACAAAAACACTATAACTGTGCAGGAAGAGGAGAATGGATATTTAGGAACAATTAGCAGTTTCTTCTAAAACGTGTGTTCATGAGAGCAAAGTGCTGGAAGGAGTGTGGACCGCCTCACAGAGGTCTCAGTGAAGAGAAAAAAACACTGCTCCCTTTCAGTGCCCTAAACACCAACCTCACAGTCCCTCCCCTACTCCATTCTGGGAAACATTGCACATATTTATTTTCTTAATGCCTTTCTTTCTAGATTCCTTGCAGATAGCACTCTCTTCAGCTAATCTCTTTGCCAGACTGCATACAAGTACCATAGAATAGATTTCAACCAGAGTCAGGAGGGGACACCAGGGCAGTCATAGAGAACCCCCCACTTAGAAGGGTCTACAGTTGGTGTGGAATGTTCTGCCATCACCATCTTGAAATTCTTAATGATGTTAATTTCGTTTTTTGTGTGTGTTTGTTCTTATTGTTTTTTTTTTCTCTGAAGATTTATTTATTTGTTTGAGGGAGAGAATGAGAGAGAGAGCACGAGTGGGTGAGAAGCAGCAGGAAAAGCAGACTCCCCGCTGAGCAGGGAGCCCAATGTGGAGCACGAGATCCCAGGACCTCGAGACTGTGACCAGAGCCCAAGGCAGACACTTCACCGGCTAAGCCACCCAGGTGCCCCAGTAATGTTAATTTGTGTTTTGTCATTGAAGCCCACTGGGACCCTGGAACTTGTCCCTGGCCTTGAAGCCTCCCTTCACAGACAGTCCCTCCCCCTGCTGCCTCCAGGAAATGGGATTCCACCTGGCCTCCCCTTTCCTGCTTCTGACCAGTGACCACTGCCATACCCAGGGTCCCAGCCAGCTTTCCCCTCCTGGCCCTCACCCAGCCTCTCACTCAACCCCACCCAGGTACTGAGTGTGTCCCAGCGTGGCAGCAGCAATCCTTTCATGGCCACCTGTCCACATGCTTAGAGTGGCCGCCCATGGGACCTGGTCGGAGCCACATGCATCGATCAGGTGGCCAGTGGGACCAGGCACCTGGTAGGCAGGGGGCCGTGTGCTCACATGCTAAGTCATGGGGCAGGACCCTGGGTGTCTGTGAGGAGTATGGTCACCCAGCTGGTTACCCCTGAGCCCCAGGAACATGACACTGAAATAAAGACAGGTCAAGAGAAAGGACATGGAAGAAAGAAACATGTTCCACATTCCAGTACTTAGTACAAAGTGAGGGCACATTTTCTCCTGATTTTTGAACAAGAAGTCCTGCCTTTTCATTTCGCACCGGGCCAGGCAAATGATGTAGCTGGCTGTGGTTTCACAGTCTTTTGTTACCTTCCATTCCAAGTTCCAATCAGGGCTTGTTCAGATCATTCCCAATCTGGTATTCCCCATGTCACCTCCTGGAGTATCACATAAACTCTTTCAAACTTTTACAGTCTCTCGGCTTGCCTCTACATTTGAGGAATGGAGGCCATTCTATTTCCTTCCTGTACATTCAGATAATAACTTCTCCGTCACCCGCAGGCACCTATCTTGTGTGCTAATCATTCGCACACGTACCTGTGAATCTTCCTGGCACCTGACCAGAAACTAACTTCACACAAAGTAGGTCTGCAACAGACATGGTTCAATATTTAATGCATGAATCAATCAAGAAAGCCTGAAAGTGTTTGGGAGGTGTTGTGTGTGTGTGTGTGTGTGTGTGTGTGTGTGTGTGTGTGTGTGGTGAGGATTTTTTTTTGTTTGTTCATTTTTTGCCTGACCCAGGCAGGAACTGGTTTCGGAATTGTCTTTCTGCGATTCCCATGACGATGCCAGAAGTAGGACGACACCTGAGGAGTTCCATTCTGGGGCCCCAGAGTGCCTCTTTGTCATCACCTACACGCTGTGCCCTTCCATCTCTCACCAGCTTCAAATCAGTGGGCACCGCGTGGGAACAAACAGCAAACCCAAGAGACTGGGCACTGTCTCTCCTTGAGAAAGAGAGCCCTTGTTTATTCACCGAGATACTTTGGTTTTGCCTTCAGAGACAAAGCAGCAGGCAGGGGCTTGTTGGGAGAAGAATAAGAGCTGCTAGAAGTAAGCTGGGGGGGGGGGTTCCTTTCTGTTGTCACTCGCAGCCCATCCCCAGTCTGAAGCATCTTTGGCCTCCTAATTGTCGCCTCCCCTTTATGTGTCTGCCTTGCACACACGAAACACTCCCAGACAGCTTTACAAATTGGCTCTGGAAATGTTAGGCAGTAAAAATTCCACTGAGTCTGAAAAAGACACACTTCTCCTCCCCATGTTTATTAATCAGCTGCTATTTTCTGCCCCTTCCTCATCCACCTTATATGTTTCATGCTGCCCTGGGCGATACTGGGAAGGAGGCAGAGTTCATCTTTGTCCTTTGCCCTCTACATCCCAGTTCTGTAAGTTCTTTCCTTACTCCAGAAGCCTCCTCCTGTTGTCCATCTCAGGGGTCTCTGTTCTCCTGAGATCCTATCAGATTTACATCCTCATTTGAACAAGGGTATGATTGACATAGTGTATCATTCTTTCTGGGAGTATTTGCATTTTAAAATACCTTGTCTAGAGAGGGCAATACACAAAGAATAAAATCTCCAGTTGTATAATTTTAGATCCTACAGAAGGTGGATGAGTATGGTGTTTCAGTGCAAAGGGATTCCTCAGAAGCCTTCAAATCATACTCAGAAGAAGCTCTTCATCGTGGATCTTGGAATTATTAGCCCCTTGGAATTATTAACAATTCTCCTCCTCTTTATTTTTTATTTGTATTTTTTAAATATTTTATTTATTTATTTGAGAGAGATCACAAGTAGGCAGAGAGGCAGGCAGAGAGAGAGGAGGAAGCAGGCTCCCCACTGAGCAGAGAGCCTCTGATGCGGAGCTCGATTCCAGGACCCTGTGACCATGATCTGAGCCAAAGGCAGAGGCTTTAACCCACTGAGCCAACAAGGCGCCCAACAATTCTCCTCCTCTTGCCACTGAACTAAGAGAGCTTTATTTCTTTCTGGCAAACATCAAACTTCCACTACCAATGCAAATGGAAAGTTAATAGGAAGAATACTCGGGCTATTTTAAGTAGCCCTCTGGTTTTCTAGATTCTTGCTTTGTGAACTTTTGCTTATTTTTGACAGCTTCTCAAGAGAAAGGTAAAGTCTTCAAGGACCAATGGATTTGAAGCTCCCCCTTTGCTCCCTGTAAGTTAGCAGGAAAATCTGACCATTCTTTTGCAGTAATTGTCCCTTGGCTCTCACAAAGGGATACAACACAAAATATTGTCTTACAAAATACAATCATAACACAAGCATGGAGCACCAGACTTTCCTACCTGCTGAGCCTCCTTTTCTGCTAGCCATTCTTTCCTTCCCTCCCTGTGGTCTCCTTTCTGGAAGACCCGCACATACACTAGTCCTGCAGTGACACTCAAATGCTCGAGAGACCCTCTTATATACTGTTAACCTGTGGTCTCAGCTGCCCATTATGTCCACTATAGCATCAAATATATCATATTGTAGTTGTTCACTCTTCTGTCTAATGACTAACAAGACTCTGAGTTCCTTGGGTTTTTTATGCTTCCATATTCTCAGTACCTAGCACAGAGTCAGGCACAGAATGGGTATTAAAAATTTAGTAGGTGTTGAAATTTGATGACTTATTGAATAAAAGAAGTTAAAACTGTTTGGGAACATCACGTGCTCACTTTCATCTTATAAGTGCAATGGGAACTTCCTTTTTAGAGCTCTAGAACAGGGGTCAGCACACTGCAGCCTGTGGACCAAATCTGGCCCACCACCTGTTTTTATAAATAAAGTTTTATTGGAACACAGCCACACCCATTCATGCATGTATAGTATATGGCTGTTTTTGCACTACAATGGTAGAGTTATGAGGGAGATCTTATGGACCAGAAAGCCCAAACTATTCACTGTCTGTATGACCTGACCCTTTAAAGACGAAGTTGCACAACCTCTGCCCTAAGGGAAAGGGACGGAAGAGAATATGAGAGTTGTATACGAAACGGAGGAAGGGAAGAGGGATTGGGGCGATGGGTGGGGTGGGGGGGTAGGAGACAAGCAATAAAGAGTGCTTATATCCTTCAATTCACAGTGCTGGGAAGAAAGGTCCAATTTTCAAACACCCTCGCAGAGTAGAAGCACAGGACTCCTGAGCAAAGACAGGAAAAGTGAGAACAAATTCTCCGCAGGAGACTGAAACACAAGGGCATTGTTGTCAACTGTTTACCAAGGCAGAGAAAGGGCAAAGCTGATCCCAAGAAGTTAGTAAAGGCACTAATGCCTAATAATGACTGCAGCAGAGAGCATTTCAGGTGCTCCATTAAAAAGAGTGCTTTGTCCTAATAAACACCAGAATAAGAGTCTGTTCTCAGAGCCCCCTTCCTGTACTTTATTCTTAATGAGCCTTCTAATGAGTGCACAGTATTTATTTCCTTGAGAGACTCATCACTCCCCATATCAGCCTGTTATTTAAATATATGGCATGGTGTGAAAAGCTGAGGAAAAAGGTCTAAGGAGTGTTCTTGATGCTTTTTCCAATGGCCTACATCACCTGTGCAGGACAGAGGAGAGGATGTGAACTGGAGTCATAAAATAATGGGTCCCTCTACTTTTAACAAGGCAAATATGACTAAAGCTGAGAATTCTGCAAAACTCAGGGTTGTTTGGTAGATAGATTTATAAAAGGAAGGGAAGGGAAGAAAAGAAAAGAAAAAAGAGAAGAAAAGAAAAATGAAATAAGTCAAGCAGAGAAAGCCAATTATCATATGGTTTCACTTACTTGTGGAGGATAAGGAATAACACAGAGGACATTGGGTGAAGGAGAGGAGAAGGGAGTTGGGGGAAATCAGAGGGGGAGACGAACCATGAACCATGAGAGACTGTGGACTCTGAGAAACAAACTGAGGGGTTTTGGAGGGGAGGGGGATAGGGGATGCGTGAGCCTGGTGGTGGGTATTAAGGAGGGCACAAGTTGCATGGAACACTGGGTGTGGTGCATAAACAACAAATCTTGGAACACTGAAAAAATAAAATAAAATTTAAAAATAAAGGAAAGAAAAGAAAAGAGAAAAAGAAAAGAAAAGCAGAGAAAAGAAAGAAAAGAAAAGAAAGAAAAGAAAAGAAAAGAAAAGAAAAGAAAAGTGTTTAGAGAATAATGGCTTCCTTGCTCTGTTGCTTAACTCTGAAAAAGACAACGGCTCTTTGCCCCTCAAAACAGAAAGAATCTGGAGTTGGTGTGTTTATCTTTGAATTCATGATTTGCTTATTTTATTTTATTTCACTTTTGTAACATTTTCTCTTTTTATTATTCAAAAAATAAAAACTGCCACAGGAAGAAGGGAGTTACTCAAAACTCCTAAGTTTTGAGTCATTCTGAGTTATCAGTTTCCAGATAGATAACATTTACTCTTGTTTTTTATGGCAAACTATTAAAAAAAATTCTTCCCATAATCATAATACCATTATCTTAGCTGCTTAAAGACACAAAGAGAAAGGAAAGAACAACAAAAGGAAACAGTAATTCTTTAATATCACTTAATATCATCAAATTACCAACACAGTGTTTTAAATTTCCCCAATTGTCTCCTAGTTGTTAGTTAGAATCAATGTGTGTCTTAGTCTTTCTCAACTGATAGGTTATCCATAATCCTATTTTATCCTTTGCAATTTATCTGTTAAAAAAAAAAAAAACTGAGTGTTTATCCAGTAGAGTTTCCAACATTCAGAATTTTGCCAATGTTACCTGTGTGGCATCCATTAATATGCTATCCTATATTTTCTGTAGTCACACCTAGAAGTTCATGATGTTAAAAAGAGTGTCATTATTTGAAGGTACATTCTGATTAAATTTAATGTTTGAGATTTGCATCAAATGAGTATAGTAAGGGGTAGGAATACAGAGGGAAGGGCTATAGATGAGACAATATTAGGTACATGGATCATTCTTGAAGCTGGTGGGTATGTACAGTATCTCATTTTTGTATTTTACTATATGTTCAAAATGTCATATAATTAAAAAGTTAAATATATATATTTTAATAGTTTTTGATGAAAATATAAAACACTTCTCGTACTTACTATCTTTCTTAAACATTTGATCTCTTCTTGACAACACTCGGCCCTCAACTCTAAATGGTACAGTATGATGGAGTAAATCTCTCAATAATCGAGAACCTTCTCAGTATTGTTCAGTATATGGAAGAGATTGTCCTATTTTCCTGGGTTTCACTTGAAATCCAGGCTTCTACACACTGAAGATAATTTCTAATGTCTACATTTTTGACAAGTTAAGAGCAAAAATACTAAACCGTCAATCTAGAAAACTATTTCTCAAGTAAGGACGACAACTCCTAAGAGGGGTATGAGATTTGTATGAAAATTCACTAGAACCGGATCTTCTTCCTGTAGCCCCAACTTCACACTGGAGATTGGCCAGATTGGCTGATTGATTGATTTAGCTTTGTTTTTATTAGCAACATGATCAATGTGGGGTCAGTGAAAAGTAGAGGAAAAAAGTCTGAGACTTACTGGTTGGCAGGAGTTGAGTTACAGTTGAGCTTTCTATCTCGATCCATGCCTGAGGTGAATTGGGGTCAGAATTGTCTAGGCATAGACTCTTCCAACTCTAATTTAGATTCAGAAAAGAGGGAGAGATCAGAGTTGGAGCAAGAAATAGGGTTTATGTTGATGTAGGGGACAAAAGCTCACAATTCTAGCTACCTCTCCTTGTAGGAATCCATTAGCAACGGTTCCAATAGAGTGGAACCTCTTTTTCTTTTTTTAAAGATTTTATTTACTTATTTGACAGAGATCATGAGTAGGCAGAGAGGCAGGCAGAGAGAGAGGGGGAAGCGGGTTCCCTGCTGAGCAGAGAGCCCAATGCGGGGCTCAATCCCAGGACCCTGGAATCATGATCTGAGCCGAAGGCAGAGGCTTAACTCACTGAGCCACCAGGCGCCCCTGGAGTAGAACCTCCTTATAAATAGGTCTGAAAGTAAGCTATTGTTTGCATTCAACCATGGCAGCTCTAAGAAAACCCCAAGAACCCATTTGATGAGAGTCACATGATGCCCAAGACCAGGCTAGGAGCACTTCTCAGAGACAGGTTCTTACATTCACTAGCTACTTCTCTAGGATGATACTTTTCCTGATTCTCTTCTAGACTACCAAAGCCCACACAGCCTTCACTGAAACCTCACTGGGCACCAGCTCAATGCAGCTGGTGGTGCTTCTACTGAGGGTACCCTTGGTGTGTAGTATGTAGCTTTGATATAGGCAGTCAACCAGACCTCCCATGACGAACGAGCATTCTGTGTTGAATCCCATACCCATTTATGATGTAAGAGAGTGTGTCTTAAAATCAATCTTAGGGCCCCTGGGTGGCTCAGTTGGTTAAGTGACTGCCTTTGGCTCAGGTCATGATCCTGGAGTCCCGGGATCAAGTCCCGCATCCGGCTCCCTGCTCCTTGGGGAGTCTGCTTCTCCCTCTGACCCTCCCCTTTCTCATGCTCTCTCTCTCTCATTCTCTCTCTCTCTCTCTCAAATAAATAAATAAAATCTTTTAAAAAATCAATCTTAGTTCTTTCTAATAGAATCTTAAAACTTTTTTCTTGTCTGGATTAATTTAGGATTGTTACTAAATGCCGTGTTGCTCATACTTTTGTTTTTTATTTATTTTTTAAAAGATTTATTAATTTTAGAGAGAGAGAGAAAGTGGGAGGAGGGACAGAGGGAGAGAGAGAATCTCAAGCAGACTTGCTGCTGAGGACAGAGCCCAAGAGGGGCTTGATTCCAGGATCCTGAGATCATGACTTGAGCCGAAATCAAGAGTCAGATGCTTAACCACTGAGCCACCCAGGAGCCCCACTCATACTTTTGTTTTTAAATACTGACTATAACATTATTTCTCTCTGTTATCTGCAAATCTTCTCAAGCTCACATAAAATTACTTAAGCTCTTATAAATATTACTGAAGTTATTGTGAAAAGGTATCACTAACTCAATTTGCAACCGGACAGTATTTTGCTTTCTTCCATCATTTCTTTTTTAGTTCAGGCCTGTCTTTTGGAGAGTCTGGAATAATTTGTGTATCTAAGTTAACCTTTCACTTACAACTTCCTTAGGTTTATATCTTGCTTCCGTCTCTTTTGTCACTAGCAATGCCCCTGCTGACCAAAGGTGGTACTAATTTTTACTTACTTTTCAAATGATTTGTGGAAACACACAAGCCATGAATCCTCTACAAGAGTACTAGCCAAGAGATCATTCTCTGGGTATGGGACATCCATTATAGCAGCCACTAGTCACATATGGCTATTGAGCACTTAATTACTTAAATGTAAGTGTGACTGAAGAAGTGACTTTTAAATTTAAATTTCAGTTGGCTTTATTCTCTTATAATTAAGTTAAATTAAAATTTAAACAGCCACATGTGTCTAGTGGTTACAGTTTGGGACCAGGTACTCTAGAATCTTCCACTCATCTCACAATTATTAAGACGTTATGTCAGTGTCGCTGTTACAACACCACCCAGCACTGTCTGAAACTGATTTTCTAGTTGCTAATAGTTGCTTGAATTTTGAGATTTTTATACACACACACACACACACACACACACACACAGAGAGAGAGAGAGAGACACACACAGACACACACAGAGTCGTGATATGGAATATTTAAATAAACAAATACACACACACACACAACACAGGATCCTGGAGAAAGCACTGATTTTGACATCACTGGATACCAGTTCTTATTCGTGAAATGACCTTGGACTATTTATGTAACCTTTACAAGCCTCAATTTCCCCTTCCAGAAAACAGGGAAGATAATATCTTCCTAAATTATTGTGAAAATTAAACACATTAATTACATGGAATTAAATAGAATAAATGAAGTGCCTAGCATTCTGGCTCCTATAAATGGTAGATAGTCAACCAGAGCAGGCAATTATAGACTGAGATAAGACTTCACAAGGTCATGTAAAGTTAGTCAGTTTAATTCCTTTACTTAAAGGTCTGGAAGGTAAGCAGAGAAGACTTAAATTTCAGGGAGGGAGCATTCAGGATATTTACTGTATTAATAGACTATCAGGAGACGCTGTGAAAACTCTCACGAGGAATTTAAAATGGCATTAAAACCATCTTTCTTGGATAGATTTTGGTTGGTTTCCTATAGGCATAGAATGAGGCTTCTTTTTAAAATCAATCCTAAAAATGTAAGTCAAAAGTACCTGTGGAGTTACCCATATTGGGGAATTTTGTTTTTCTTGTATTGTTTGAAAAATGAACCATATACAATTTTCCACATAAACATAAGAAAAAGGTACTTAGAAATCACACATGGGCCACATCTTCCTTATCCATTCGTCCGTTGAAGGGCACCTTGGTTCTTTCCGCAGTTTGGATAAGGAAGATGTGGTCCATATACACTATGGAGTATTATGCCTCCATCAGAAAGGATGAATACCCAACTTTTGTAGCAACATGGACGGGACTAGAAGAGATTATGCTGAGTGAAATAAGTCAAGCAGAGAGAGTCAATTATCATATGGTTTCACTTATTTATGGAGCATAACAAATAACATGGAGGACAAGGGGAGTTAGAGAGGAGAAGGGAGTTGACGGAAATTGGAAGGGGAGGTGAACCATGAGAGACTATGGACTCTGAAAAACAATCTGAGGGTTTTGAAGGGGTGGGGGGTGGGAGGTTGGGGGAACCAGGTGGTGGGTATTGGAGAGGGCACGGATTGCATGGAGCACTGGGTGTGGTGCAAAAACAATGAATTCTGTTATGCTGAAAAGAAATAAAAAATTAAAAAAAAAAGAAAAAAAAAGAAATCACACATGGGATATGAGCTTAATCAATCAAGTCCATGGTGATAGAATTTCCCTACATGGGAAAATCTCTTCTTAGGAAGAGACTGGGTCATGAAAAGGTGACTAGAAGAATGAATGATATTTTAGACATATTACGCAGAAATTGTCTATTCTGCATCCATGTGGATTTAAAAAGTGAAAAATTGGATATACAAACCTGGGGCTCTTTTGGAATAGAGACATAAATGTGCTAGTCATCAGCATATTTGTTATACCTAGAAACCTGGGATTAAATTATTTTCTCTGCTAAGGAGAAGCTATAGCAAAAGAGAAGGGCTGAGCATAAGACATTGAACACTCTTACATCTGGAAGTTGAGTAGAGGAAGAAAAACCACAAAGGAGACTAAAGAAGAGAAGACACAGAGATGAGAGAAGACTAGGAGAATGGGTCTCTATGGGAGTCAAGAGAAGAATGTTTCAGAAAGGAGCAAATTGTTAGGTGTACAGAATGATTGATTTTCAAGAAATATGGAGCCTGAACAGCACCCACTGCATTAAAACTATGGAGACCAGGGCACCTGGGTGGCTCAGTTGGTTGAGCGACTGCCTTCGGCTCAGGTCATGATCCCGGACTTCCAGGATCGAGTCCCGCATCGGGCTCCCAGCTCCTTGGGGAGTCTGCTTCTCCCTCTGACCTTCTCCTCTCTCATGCTCTCTCTCACTCATTCTCTCTCAAATAAATAAATAAAACCTTAAAAAAAAAAAAAAAACTATGGAGACAACTTTCCATGGAGTAAGGGGTGGGTGGTGGATACCTCTTTGGTAGGGGCAAAAGGTAAATAAGAGAGAGCAATCCAAAGTCAGAGGCCAAATGACACCCCGTTTGTCGTCCTTCAGAAACTTTTCTGCATCATTCACCTTGGAGGCCTAATGAACTAAAATCAGACTCAATCTTTTTGTCTTTAAAGAAACACATTTGCTACGGGAAAAGAGATTAGTGCAATGTGTTGCTTTTGCTGCTAACTATGAATGTTTAAAATATTTAAAAGAAGAAGAACATATTCTTTTGGGAACACAGAAAACTATTCCCAAGGGCAGTCTTTAAATTTCATGTTTTTAAGAATAGATCTTGTTCCAAAATCAAGAAGCATGGTTCTACCCCAACTTGAAAATATGTGACTAGCAATAAATGGTGGGACTCCAGTAGGAAAATGTGGGCTCACCCACAGTTTTCTGACAGAGCTTGCACTGAATGTGTCTTTCTATTAATAGCATATTCCAAAAATGGGGTAACTTTCAAAGCATTTATAAGCATTTCAAGAATTTTCTAAGATTACAGACATCATTGGAATCAATCCTCATAAGAAGTTTTATCTTTAGCCTCATAATACCACTCAATTCTTTCTAAAAGAATTCATAGTGAAATTGAGTAAGAGAACAGAGAAAAAACACCAACTAGTTCAATCCCATTAAGGCAAACCATCAACAGTCATGTCAGTTGTGAATTTCCCTGTCAATTCTCTCTCAAGCCACAGGCCACCCACTGACTCCATGATAAATTGCATGTTGTTAACTCAAATTTATTGAAACAAAATGCATATATAATAAAATGCTCCCATTTGAAGTATAAACATCTGTTTCAACAAATATATATGCCTAAGTAACCAAAACTGATCAAAATATAGGACTTTTCTATCACCTCCAAAACTCACCTTTTGCCCTTTCCCAACTACCCTGACCTTACATAAGTAAATCCATCATAGTAAATTTACTCTGTTTATTCTAGAATTTTCTACAAATGGAATCTGTGTCTGAATTCTTTCATTCTGCATTTATGGTTGTTATTGTTTTTGCTGTGTTTTTAGAATTATCTATGTTCCTGGCTGTATTTTTATTAATTTTTATTAAATTAACTTTATTATTAATGTTTATTAATACAATTGTCTATATTTTTATCACACACACAAATTTTTACTATAAAATAGTATGTATCTTTATTATAAACAAATAAAATTTGTTTATCCATTTACCTGTCAATGGATATTGAGTTTTATCTACCTTTTGGTTATTATGAATAAAACCACTCTGAACATTCATCTAAAAGTCTTAGTGTAGACACATGTGTTCATTTCTTTTCAGTTAATACTTAGGAGTAGAATTACCAGGTGATATGGTATGTGTATCCCTAAGTTTAAAAGAAATTGCTAAATTTTTCAAAAGCAATTATAATGTTTTTCATTCCCACAAACAAGATATGAAAGTTCCAGTTGCTCGTCTACCCCAGTACTTGATATTATGTGTCTTTCTAATTTTTAGCCTTTCTAGTGGATATGCAGGATAACACATCGTGGTTTAAATTCGAAAGGGGAACCCTCTTCCGCTGTTGGTGGGAATGCAAATTGGTGCGGCCACTTTGGAAAACAGTGTGGAGATTCCTTAATAAATTAAAAATAGAGCTTCCCTATGACCCTGCAATTGCATTACTGGGTATTTACCCCAAAAATACAGATGTAGTGAAAAGAAGGGCCATCTGTACCTCAATTTCTTAGCAGCAATGCCACAGTCACCAAACTGTGGAAAAAACCAAGATGCCCTTCAATGGATGAATGGATAAGGAAGATGTGGTCCATATACACTATGGAGTATTATGCCTCCATCAGAAAGGATGAATACCCAACTTCTGTATCAACATGGACAGGACTCGAAGAGATTATGCTGAGTGAAAGAAGTCAGGCAGAGAGAGTCAATTATCATAAGGTTTCACTTACTTGTGGAGCATAACAAATAACACAAAGGACCTGGGGAGATGGAGAGGAGAAATGAGATGGGGGAAATCAGAGGGAGAGAAAAATCATGAGAGTGAGAGACTGTGGACTCTAAGAAAAAAAACAAGGGTTTTGGAGGGGGGTAGTGGGGAGTTGGGTGAGGCTGGTGGTGGGTATTATGGAGGGCATGTAATGCATGGAGCACTGGGTGTGGTGCTTAAACTGAATTTTGGAACACTGAAAAAAATTAAATTAAATTTTTTAAAATGATCTAAAAAAATTTGCATGTCCCTGGTGACTCACATACATTACTCCATTTGTTGAGGTCTAACCATCACTCAACAATTTTTTTGTACTTTTCAGTATGTGGTCTTACACATAAGTATTCTAAATTTATTCCTAAAAATTTTATTCTTAGTGCTATTATAATGGTACCATATTTTCAAATTTTATTATTTCTCGCTATTATGTAAGACACAATTGATTTTTATGACTCATTAAGGAAACATTCAAGCACTTGACAGTGACCCTTGTCTTTCATTACCAATTTTGCCACTAAATTCTTTATATATTTGATTTATCACATAGCTCTCCATATTCATTCCTCTACCCGTTCAATCCATTTACTTTTGAATGCATCTCAAAAATATGCCAGATTTCTTTTGTCCTTAAAACTTTAACATGCACATACGTTAACTAATTTCAATATAGTCCATGGTTTTTATTTTGGTATAATATGTACTTTCAAAGAAATATACAAATCTTAAGTGTACCTGGACTGACTTCTCTTTTTTTTTTTTATATATTTCTATTTATTTATTTGAGAGAGAGAGAGAAAGAGCGTGCATGAGAGGAGAGAGGTCATCACGAGAAACAGACTCCCTGCTCAGCCTGACGTGGGACTCAATCCCAGGACTCCAGGATCATGATCTGAGCCGAAGGCAGTAGCTTAACTAACTGAGCCACCCAGGCGCCCACCTGCACTGAGTTCTGACACATGCATGTACCTGTGTTACTAAAACACCCGTCAAGATATAGAACATTTTCACTAAACCACAACAATCCCTCAGGCCCTTCTGCAGTACGTCCCTCATCTGCCCTTAGGAAGCAACCACTTTTCTCCTTTTCTTTTCTTTTCTTTTCTCTTCTTTCTTTTCTTTTCTGTTCTGTTCTTATTCCTTTCCTTTCCATTCCTTTCTGTTCCTTTTCTTTCACATGGTAAAGTACTTTAGGATGCTCTACAGTTTCATACAAATGCAATGAAATGGTTTGACTCATTTTTGTAAGACTTCTTTTACTCAGCAGAGTCATTCTGAGATCATCCTGTTGTTCTGTGTGATAGCAAGGTGTTCCCTTTAGGGGTGAATAGCACTTCACTGTATGAATCTAGAACTGTAAGCTTGGTGTTTTTAGGTTCTCCTGCAAGTTGCTGAGGCTGTGCTCATGTTTACTTTCAATTATTTTTTCTTGTTCTTCCCAGAGAAAGTTTCTATTTATGTATCTTCATTTACATGGACTCCTGGCATCTGCTACTCTATTAAGCCCATCAATTTTTTTTTAATTTTAGATATTATATTTTTCAGTTCTAGCATTTTATGATCTTTTTCATAGTTTTTGTTTCATTTTGTTTTGTTTTAGCAGATAACTAACTTAGCTGTTGAGCAAAAGCTTTACATTCCGTTCAATTCTTTTATCCATAGCTCCTTTGAGCCTGTCCTACGCACGCATGCTTCAAGGATTAGTCAGAAATCTGGACAAACTTCACACACAGATATTGGTCTTCCCTTCTGCAACTCTGTCTCCTTTTCAGGACACCCCCCTTCACTTCAGAGCGGCTGTGTTGGCCCCGAACACTGTCCCCTTGTTCTTCAGATCAGAAAGACTGCTGGTTTTCCTTGGCAGTTTAGCTTGTTTGTGTGCTGGTGATGGCGACCTATCATCGGGCTAAAAGCCATGAAAATGGGAAGCTTGCTCTGTGTTTCCTTCTTCCGAGTGTTGACTTTTCTCCATAGTTTGTCCACTCTTGTTTACTTCCCAGCACCTTTAGGTACATGATTTTTGTGTACATCATCCCATGGATAGAACTGTCCTCTGTGGAAGAATGAGTCTGGCCGTAGCTCATTCAGCCAGACGAGAAAGGGAACTGCCACAACATATTTTTGCATATTGACCATGTGTCCTGCTACCTTGCTAAATTCACTTAGTCTAGCAGTGCTTATAGATATCTTAGGATTTTCTAAGTACATGAATCGCATCATCTGTGAATAAGGAGAATTTTAATCCTTCTCTTAACACTCTATAGGCTTTTTATTTCTCAGTCATATTGATTTTCTAGTTAGGACCGTTCGTAGAAGTTAATAAAACTGGTGAGAGTGGATACCCTTACCATGTTTCTGATATTAAGGGAAACATGCTCAGTTTTTTACCATTCAGTATGTGATCAGCTACAGTTTTTCCTACATGCCCTTTATCAGGTTGAGAGAGTTCCTCTCTATTCCTAGTTGGCTAAGTGTTTATTGTGAATCAGTATTCATTTCTGTCAAATAATGTCAAATACTTCTGCCTACATTGAGATACGTATGGGCTTTATCCTTTATTCTGTTAATATGGTTAATGCTGTGACTGACTTTATTTTTTATTTTTATTTTTTTTTTAAAACGGGAGGGGGGTGGGGTTGGGGGAGAGGGAGAAGTGGACTCCCTGCCGAGCAGTGATTCCCAGCGGAAGTCAGCAAGCGGGCTCCCCGCTGAGCAGAGAGCCAGATGTGGGGCTTGATCCCAGGACCCTGAGATCATGACCTAAGCCAAAGGCAGAGGCTTTAACCCACTGAGCCACCCAGGCGCCCCGCTGTGACTGACTTTAAAATGTTAAATCAAACCTGCATTTCTGAGGTAAACTTCACCTAGTCATCATGTTTTATATAGTGATATATAGTTTATAGATACATAGATATATAGATTTATAGATATATCATTTTATATAGTGATGGATTCAAGTGGCTAATATTTTGTTAAGAGTTTTACTTCTATAATGAATAAAGATTATTAGCCCACAGTTTTTCCTTGAAATCTCTTTTTCTGACTTTAGTCTCAGGGTAATCCCAGGTTTATGAGTTTGCAATCATTCCCTCTTTCTCTATTATTCCAAAGAATTTGCTTAAGATTGTTATCTCTTACTTAAATGATTAATAAAATTTATAAGTGAAGCCAAATGATTCTGGAGCTTTCTTTGTGGGAAGGTTTAGAAATATGACTTCAACTACCTTAATAGACACAGGAATATTAAGATTTTTTTCTGTTTCTTCATGTGTCAGTTTTGGCAATTTTTGAGTTTCAAGAAATTTGTCTATTCAAAGTTGTCATAAATTAAAAAAATAAAAATAAAATAATAAAAAACTTGTTTTTTATTGTTGTCATAAAGAAAACTTGTCATAAATATATTTAAAATATATTCTTAGTGGGGTGCCTGGATGGCTCAATGTCTGCCTTCACCAGGTCATGATCTTGGGGTTCTGGGACCAAGCCCCAAGTTGGGCTCCCTGCTCAGCACGGAGTCTGCTTCTCCCTCTACCTCTGTCCTCCCATCCACCACTCGTGTTCTCTCTCTCTCTCTCTCTCTGTTCTCTCTCAAATAAATAAATAAATAATCTTTAAAAAATATTCCCTTATCATGTTAATGTCTGTAGGAAATGTGGTATTTTCCTCCTTTCAAACTCCTAATTTGGATAAAGTGTGTCTTCCTATTTTCTTGAGAAGTCTACCTAGACCTTTATCAATTTGAATGATCCCTCCACAGAACCAAAATTGGATTCCATTTCTCTTGTGATTTCTTCTTTGACCTATGGATTATTTAAAGAGTATTATTTAATTTAAGGTATTTGGAATTTTTTCAGGTATCTTTCTATTTTGGTTTATAACTTAATTGTGATAAAAGAACATACTTTAATGATTTCAATCATTTTAAATTTATCAAATGACTACATGGTCTCTCTTGGTGAATGTTTCATATATACTTGAATTTGTGTCTGCTGGTACTAGAGGGACTGTTACTGTTCTTTATCTATCAACAGGTCAGTTTAGTTGGCAGTGTTGTTTGAGTCTTGCATATACTTCTAGATCTGTTTACCTGTTATATACGAATGCTGAGGAAAGAATATTGATATTTTTAACCCTGTTACTTTGTCTATTTCTCCTTTACATTCTATAGGTTTGTTTCATATCCTTTTAACTTGAATTATAAAGTGCGTAAACTTTGGGAATTTTATGTCTTCTTGATAAGGTAACTCCTTTGTCATTATAAGGTTCCCCTCTTTATTCTAGGTTATACTCCTTTGCAAAAGTCTACTTTACCTGGTGTTTTCTTTTAAGATTTATTTATTTTAAAGATAGAGTGCAGGAGGGGAAAGGGGCAGAGGGAGAGAGATAGAGAGGAGGAGAGAAGCTGATTCCCTGCTGAGCACAGAGACCAATGGGGGCTTGATCCCACAACCCTGAGATCAAGACCTGAGCAGAAATCAAGAACTGGACTCTTAACCAACTAAGCCACCCAGGTGCCCCTACCTGGGTTTTTAACAGACACCTCAGCCTCCAGCATATTCTAATATTTAGAGGTTGCATGACAAAATTTCCTATTATGCTATTTCAGACTTATCTGTATGTTTATATGTAATGTGCATTTTTATAAATAGTATAGAATTGGGTCTTATTTTTTATAAAGTATGACAACTTCTGCCTTAAAGATGCATTCTCACCTATTCCTTCACACTTTATGGTGTATTTGCTGATTACAGTGGAACTAAAGAAAAAGTAAAAATGAAGAAACCTGAATTATGATGAATAGTTTGTTTCTTGAACTGCTCTATAGTATAAAGGCTTCGTAGGCCAGAAGCTTTCAGGCCACCAGTGTGCTGGTCTTTCCAGCTATGTAACTTTCTAGATGATTGAACTATGGCAATTCCACAGAAGTCATATCCATTTTCTGGACTTTTTCGTGTGTATGATAATGGCAATGAAAACTATCGAATTGCAAAGCTATAAGGGAACATCAGAGCTCCTCTGGCCCAAGCCCCTTAGTTTTATAGAAGGTAAGACCTGAGAGGTCTAGCAACTTACCCAGGAACACATAGGAAGTAATATTTCTGGGCCAAGATGACCGTGATGACTATACCATCATCTTAGTATACGTTGAGTAAACATTTGTCATTTTTGAGCTATCTAGAACTAAACACCTCATTGTGTGAGTCTTGGTGAGAGGCAAGACTCTATCTCCTAGTCTGGAATTGGATGGGCCGTATCATCCTCCTCGTTCCCTAATTCAGTAGCGTGCACCTGGACATTTTACCATGACTCTATCAACTCCATCCTGAGACTAAAACTATTGAGGAAATGATAGAGGAAGGTCAAGATCCCAACATTAGCAGTTCACAGACAGCAGTAACACCATCAGGAGGCCAGCGGAGGTCACTCTGTGTTGTGACAATAACCTTGTTCCAGCTGTCTGATCGCCCCTGGGTTTTGCTAATTTTCCATGCCTTATTTTTTAGGCTGCCCATAGATTCTCCAAATTTCCAGACACAGCTCCCAAGATTAGCTTAATCAGATTTTAATTTCTGTGCTTGTAACCAAAAGAAGAAAGTGAAAACTGGGATGACATTTCTTTAGACATTTGAAGATGTGGCAAGATCGTCGTCAACTGGCTGAATTTACCCCAGAGATGTGGTGGGGCTGTTTTTGGCCTGCACAGCAAATTTTACAAAATGAAATAGCCCCTTACATTCAAAAACAGAGAGCTCATTTCAAATCCTGATCTCTGGCTTATCTTAAAGCAGGATATATGGCATCCCACATGGTAATGGCAACAACCCTGCCCTCTATGGATAACACAGCTGACAGGCCACCAGATCTCCATGCAGACCACTTATTTCATTTCCACTACATGCTGGCCTGGTGAGTATCTGAGCTGGTGACTCCTGTCCAAGCCACACAGGACACCCTGAAATTTCCTATCTTCAAGCCTTTCTTTAGACACAATGCACTTTCATCTGTCACCTTCTATGTCTTGCAAATGATCCTCATCCTTCCTGATTGTGACCAAACATCTTGTCCCCTTAAATTTTTTTTTGAAATTTTATTTTTTTTCAGTGTTCCAAAATTCATTGTTTATGCACCACACCCAGTGTTCCATGCAATGAATGCCCTCCATAATACCCACCAACAGGCTCACCCCACCTTCCTACGCCCCCTCCCCTCCAAAACCCTCAGTTTGTTTCTCAGAGTCCCCTTAAATGTTTTCCTAATTTCCCCAAGCAGGGCTGACATTCTTCTCCCTTGAATCAGGGCTTCATCCTGCATGTATCTTCTACTTTATTGTAATGATCTCTACGCATGTGCTTCTTTCCATCCAGTGGCTTCATAGAAGTCAGAGCCCACAGTGTGTGTGTGTGTGTGTGTGTGTGTGTGTGTGTGTGTGTGTGTGACACACACGTTTTTCATCCCAGACTCTCAGGCACCAACAAACATATGACTGTGAACTTGGTAAATCCCTCATCTATTACTTTCTTTATAAAATATTAGTAACAATTTTCACCTGCCTCACAGGGGTGTCTTAAGATTTGATTCACGTTTACAAAGCACTTGGAAATCCTTGGATTTGAGATGCTGTAGAAGTGAACATATTATTATTATTATCAACTTGAGGAGGATAAATTGTAAAGAGAAGGCAGAGGACGGGGATTGCTTGATATTTACAATAATATAGGTCTCTATGCTGGGAATGCTACCTCCTCGGAAATGCATATTATGAATTACATTTTCTTTCCCTAGAAAATAGTTCTTAAACTCAAGCCAGACCTCCGTGATTGGTTGTATTTTGGTTCATCTTTGGATTTATATAGCTCAGAGCAACAAATTATACAGCCTGCTCAGAAACATTCCAGATATCCTCAAGGTATATATAAGCATAGACAAATAGGAAAGGTAATTTCCTATTTTTATGAAGTAGCTCAATGAAATGTCATCCTTTTATACTAAATCATATAGAGCAAGCCTTCTGGATATTTAAAGCAAGAAATCAGAATTTCTTACACAGGTTTTGTTTTTTATCACAGTCAAATTGTGGAGAGAAATGTGTCTGTGTCTTCAGCACTTTCTCAGCCCTCTTTGAAGTTGCCTGACTTAAAGGGATATGAGCTCCTCACCCCACATATCTCTTTTCAGCAACACCCTGAACTTTTCTCCTCCAGCATTTTTCTGATGTCCCCCTATTGCTTTTTGCTCCATTTCGCGGTTGGGGAGGATTGCGTTCTGGTAAACTCACATGCAGGAAATCCTCCTCCTGTAGTTGCCCATCTATCCCTCACACTCTCTGCATGGACAGTCTTCTTGAAACACATCTCTATTTTCTGACCTCCCCACTCATGTGTCATTTCAATTGAATCAGGCCTCTGTTCTCTCAACTCCATTAAAACTGCTCTGGCAAGTGTTGCCAGTGACCTCTGAATGAGCCAGGCTGTCAGGCTTCTGAGCCTTCGTTCATTCTGTTCTCTCCACTGTTCCTTGATAAACCCCGGCTCTCCTCAAAAATCATTATAAGGGGCACCTTCTTATAATCTTATAATGATGCCCATCACAGCTTAGGCCCCAGCTTCCTCCCAGACTTGGCCATATATCCCTTTGTCTCCATTGTGTTCCATATATAATTTCATCAGAATACTTTATTGTTCTTATGGCTTATACTTTGGTCTCCTATACCATAACCTTCTTTAGCTAAAGTTTTACTAATTTCATCTCGGTATCTATAAGCTCTAATGTACTATATACTGGATAACAGTTTCTTTAGAGGAAAATAATCTTAAGGCTAATAGTTGGCATTAGGTTAACATGTTACCTCTGCCGGTGTATTTTTATTCTAATAGTGCTATATTGGTGGATATTATACAGTAATAATAATCCTGTAAGGTTTTGTATTGGGGGGGATTTTGCAGATTGATTGCCCCTAACTTTCTCCCTTGGAATCCCAGTATTACAAGATACTAACACATTTTCTCTCTCTCTCTTTTTTTTAAGTTTTATTTATCTATTTTAGAGATAGCATGAGCAGGGGGGGCAGAGGGAGAGGGAAAGAGAATGTCAAGACAACTCCTCACTGAGTACAGAGCCCGATGTGGGGCTTAATCTCACAGCCCTGAGATCATGACCTGAGCTGAAATCAAGAGTCAAATGCTTAACCAACTACACCACCGAAGCACCCCAGGGAGAAAGTTTCTAATAACTTCTAATTCTTAGGTCAACTTCTGGTGCTCTAAAATCCAAAATACCTAAACCAAGAATTGGATCCTTAGTCAACTGAGCTATGCAGGTACTCCCTAACACGTTTTCTTTAAAGAGAGAAACAACATATAAAAATCTAATTCATATTTGTATTATTTTTAATACAAATAACTCAGGATTTCTGGAGACTTTCCATATAACATTGCTCTCTAAGAGGGATATTTGAGTATTTCCTTAGATTTGTTTGAGGGTAAAACCATTCTATTTGCAAAGCACACTTCAGAACATACTTTGAACAAAACCAGCAAGGCCAATTTCTCACATTAGAGGAAGAAACTGCCAGGGAGACCCAAGGCAAAACCCAGGGTGTTATTGACATTAGAACTGGGTACTCCAATTTCGTGCCTAGGAGTCATTCTATTAAAACATGATGGTAGAATTCTCAACTCTTTGGCTGACCATTTGTTCCTGAGATTAGACGTTAAAAAAAAAAAAGAAGAATTTAAGAGAATTCGTGGCTTAATGGACAAGATATAAGTGATAAGGACAATGTGATAAGTGTTATAATACAGAGAGATGATGACTGCAGTGAGGTCCTGAAGGTGACAAGAGGGGACAAGCCATGAAGCACAGGTGACCAATTATCTCTAGCACATGATGCACTGCTCTACTGAAGTAGGGGGCTCCTGGGAGAAAAACTTGGGAACAAGAAGATTCCCTCAACTCATACCAAAAAGCCCCTATTGACTCCACCTCTGTGTAAGGTGCCTCATTATCTATTTAATGAGAAACCACTGCATATTCAGCCCAGTGAGATTTAGAAGTAGATTTGGACACTCCATTGGAGCTGTTTAAAATTAAGAGGGAAAACAGACATATATACAGAGTCTGCGTTTACGCAGTAAGAAATCTACAATGGAATTCTGAACCCCCAACTCTTCACAGCTTTCTATTGCTCACCAATATAAGAGTCTTGACCAGTAGTATTGAAATACCCATTTCAAATAATGGGTTCTACGTATTTTTCAATATGATGGGTTGTAGGTTTGAGTTTCCCAAAGTTGGCCTATAAACATGTTTAGTTTTTTTGTTCCATTCCTACTCAGCTTGGACTCACCTTAGAATCTTTTGGATAAAATCACTGCTTCCTACACCAGCTGTTAGTTTTCCTTTCTTGAGTATAATTCCGAAGGAATCAGAGGGCAGAGTCCAGGTGAAACTAATTTAAGTATTAGCTAGAGGGAACTACTTGTAGATCAATTTTACTCTGACAGATAAATTTGCCTTAGAGATCCAATTATATACAATATTAAGACTAGCATGAATCACCTATCACACTTGGAAACAGCTGCTAATTAAAGCACAGAAACACTAGAACATTCAGAGTTTGTAAGGATTCAAAATGAAAAAGAGAGAAAGATTATTATTTATTTCTAGAAGATCAATTCCAGCAGCCATGTTTGTAAGAAACATTTGTAGGTTCAGTGGGCCGCAGTGAAATTCATTTTTAAAATTTTTGTTTTCTCTTTGATTTTTATTTCATTCTCATCCTTGCCATACAATATGAAAACTGTAAATCTTCTAGCCAAAGAGCCAATGAGAGTGTTATTTTCTTAAAACAAAGAGATTATAGGGGTGCCTTGGATGGTTCAGTCAGTTAAGTGTCCCAATTCTTGATTTCACCTCAAGTCATGATCTCAGGGTCATAAGATCCAGCCCCATGGTGGGCTCTGTGCTCAGCAGGGAGTCTGCTTGGGATTCTCTCCCCCTATACTTCTGCCCCTCCTGCTCATGCTCTTTCTCTCTCTCTCCAAAATAAATAAATAAATCTTTTAAAGAGAGAGAGAGAGGGAGTATGGTAGAGTAGCTGAAGCCTTGGGTCCTAGAATCAGCCTGTTTGGTTTAAAAACTCAGCTCTATCACTGATTTTGTTTAAGTCACCTAAATAACCCATCTTGAGTTTCTGTAAAAAACTGTAAAATGAAAGTAAGGACAGTAACTGCTTCATAGTGTCATGGAGAACATTAAAGGAGTTATGTGTCTAAGAGTCAACACAGTGTTTGAAAGAGTACACACATGTGCAAACACACCAAAAATACACACACAATTTATTTCTTCTTTTTCATTTGGCTTTTGGGGAAGAAATGAGGACTTTCCACTACATTATGTAACTTGATTTTTGATCCATCAAAAATTACACTATTTGCTTAGAGGTTTCTACAGATCATCAATTTTCATGGCATCTAAAAATCGCAAGAATGGCAGTATTTTATTTTTCGGAAGGGAAATGAAGAAATAATCTAAAACAATGAAAACATATCCACACTGATTCACACACATCCAGAGAATTTAAAAAGACCCATGGATACTTAGAGAAGAAAAGCTATTCAGACTTTGTGAGTGTGAATGGCTGCAAGTCCTTAGCTTGCAGTCCATTTTTGTGTTGAAAAATTCAATTCTGGTGTGTGTGTTAACATCACAAATTAGTCAAAAAACTTGGGCTATGAAGCAGAAAGACAAATACTGTATGATCTCACTTATTCTACGTAGAATCTAAAAAAGTCAAACTCATAGAACCAGAGTAGAGCAGTTACTGCCAGGAGGTGCGGGTGTTGGGGAAATGGGGAGATGGTGGTCAAAGACTACGATCCTTCAGTTACAAGATGAATGTGTTCTGGGGAGCTAATGTACAACATGGTGATTATAGTTAATACTACTATATTGTAGACTTGAAATCGACTAAGAGGATAGATTTTTCAGTGTGCTCAGCACACACACGCCCAAATGATAACTACGTGAGGTGATGGATGTGTTCATTACCTTGATCATGTTAATTTCATGTTTCCATATATTAAACCATCACATTGTACGACTTAAAAAATCATGTGGTGCAACCTAAATATACACAATTTGTGTTCATCGTTTTTTGATAAAGCTGAAAAAATTAATATCTTAATAAACCACCAACCAAATGACAAAACGAACAGATTGGGATAGCCTCTTACCACTGCTGCTGCAACCATCTTGCACTTATGCAGCTCCTGTCTAAACCTAGTCTTCCCTCAGACACAAACAAGCAGACTGAGTTCCACACCTCTCAGAGGAGCCAGCACAGCCAACCACTGCTCAGCGGCTAGGCTAGTCACTCATCAGAGTCTCTTGGGGCTGGAGCCTCAGGATAATGGTTGGGCTTTGGGGCCATGAAAAGGGTATAAGTGGCTGTGGTACTCCCCGACATCACATTCATTATGTACCTGAGCTATCTGGAACCCGGGAAGGTTTACATGGAAAGTGGCTCAGGAGGGAGGGAGAGATACTGCCCCAAACCTAGGTACATTCTCTTCTGAACTATCAGTCTAGTGGGAAATTTTTTCTAGGATCAGTGTCTGACATTAGGGTTGGAGTGGGGGAGGAGACAGCATGGTTGGCACAGAGCAGATGGCAACAGAAAGTGGCTATTATGTTTTATTTTCTAAAGGGGTAACTGGGTGGCTCAGTTGGTTAGGTGTCCGACTCGTGATTTCAGTTCAAGTCATAATCTCAGGGTTGTGAGATCACACCCCACGTGGGGCTCTCAAGTCTGCTTGAGATTCTCTCTTTCCTCTCCCTCTGCCCCTCCCCTGCTGTCTCTAAGAAAAAAAAATCTATATTGCACTATAGTGGGATGATTCATAGACTTCATAACAATTATCTTAAATTGCATAATATTCCATATAGTGGATCATCTATCATTTTGTATTTTATATATTTGGGTGATACTTTCATTTCTTTGAAGTAGATGATGCTGAAATAAATCTATGGTGCTCTTTACACAAATCATCATTTTCTGCCCAAATCACAAAATAGTGATTTCTTACAAACTGCAGTGTGGGCATGAACAAAAATGTAAGATTGGCATTCTTTGTACAAATGGCTCATTCAAACCAATCCCCTAAAACAAAACAAAGCAAAAATCAAATAGAAAAACAAGATAATTTCTTCGGTGAATTGATTATGGATATAACATGAAATCAAAAAGTTCATATATCATATGTTTTCCTCCTTGACACTACTTGGTCACCACATCAAGTGTACATAATATATATTGGTCAGAAATTGTAGATCATCTATTCAAAGATTCCAGGTCAGCAATAGATAATATTTACCCTATTCTGTTGATTCCACTGTTAATTTTTTAAAAGAGATAGAATTCTATTTTTGGAATCTGCAGAGAACTGCATTCAAGGCTTCCAAATGTAAATAGGTTAAGGTATTTAAATAAATCTTGGTTTCAAGTAAAAAAAAAAAAAATTCAATATACGGATGGGAGACCAGACCTAGAAAAATGTGCCAATATGAAGCATGAATACTTTTTAAAGCCACCTGGTTACTTGAGTATTTTGCCAACACTTAAGATACAAAAATTAGACTTCCATGCTGTAAGTGTTTGTTTGAAAACTGGAGAGACAGTCTAAAGAGGAGACTGTAGAATAGAATGGGGGATCTGCCAGAGGAGCTCACAAAGTCAACAGTGATCTTGAAGAAAAATGGAAGAATCAGAATTTATGACAAATAACTTATTTAGGTTAATGCTTTCTAGAACGTCTACTCCCGTAATTTTGAGAATGATCTATATAACGAAAGCTATATGATCTTTATTCTCCCTCCATTAATTTTAATCAAATCATGACCTTATCAAAGTAGTTTTTTGGGGTGGCAGCCAACCACACTGCCTTTCATGAATGTTACCTGAGATGATTGATCGGGGATAACTGTTTTTTGAGTTAGGTTCCCAGAGGTGGGATTAGTGAGGTTATAAGCATTTTTATGACTCTTGACATATTGGTAGCAATACTGTACTTGCAAAGCTTTTGATACATTTTGCTGGATTGTTTTCCCAGAGGACTGTACTAATTTATAATGCTGCCAGAAATGCATGAGTGATTACCTTTCACCTTCACATGTTAGGATTTTGCCTTTAATTTTTTTATATTTAAAAGTAGATGAAAATATGCATAAAAAACTATTAAAAAGTGCCCTTCTCAGCCTAAAGCAGCAAAGGAAATCTCAAAAATTCCTATTTCAAATTCTATCACATTACATTTTTAAATGTCTAGAGCCCTCATACCAAAGACATGTCTAATTCATGCCACCTTGGCATGTATTACTCAAACAGGAAATTTTAGAGTCTTTTCTGGCTCAATATTAATGTATGCTTAGTTAACATAAGGTTGTTTTATTTAAGAAAATGACCTTTAAAAGGCCACTGTCTTGTGGCCTCACAAGACAACTATATATTTTAGTTATATATATAAAAAATAATATTTTAATTAAAGGCAAAGATAAATATTTTTATTGCCTGATTGCTCTTATTATATGTATTTTTGTTTTTCTTTGAACAAAGCCTGTATGTGCCCACGATAAATTCCCCAATAATGTTGAACTATATATTTCTACAAACATCCAATAAGACTGAGCAGAAGCTCTGCATTCATCAATTCTATTTCTTATTCCTGCTTCCTGGCTTATGGAAAACCATACTTCTCAATCCCTTTCCAGGTAGGCAAGGCCATGTCACCAGTTCTGGTCAATGAAATTTGGAAAGGAATGGCATGTGTCATTTCTGAGCTATGGTAATGAAAATTCTCTTTGTGCTTCTCCAGGTTCTTCCTTTTCTTGCCCTAGCAAACGTCATGTAGCTGTGTTGGCGCCTGAGTCAGCCTGGATCCTGAGTGACCATGTGGAGGAGAGAGCCCCTGTGCTTCCCCCATTCCTTTACCCCCACAACCTGCCTTAGCCTGCATGAGCAAAAAAGAAACACTGGATATATTATGAGATCTGGCAGCTAAACATGTTTCTGAAGCATGATCTTCCCTGAACAATGCCTCAGATGTGGTCACAGACTCTCCTATTAAATCTATTCCCCCAGCCGCACGGCTTGAATAGGGAGAGTGAGGATTTCTGGGAGAGCTTCACCAGGGAAGGTTATAGTGCCTTGACAGGCCCAGTTCTAAGGGGAGGGACCCTCTGACTGGTCCCTTGTACTTCATAAGCACCAAACACAAAGAGAAATATTAAAATGTATATAGAAGCAAAGAATCCTCAGAACTACAGTTTAGATTTATAATAACAAACTTCAGAAAACTCATAAAAGCCCATCTGTTCTGTGAAGCATTCCAACAAAATGACCACTTGGCGCTCACTCTTCTGTGCCGTTGCTTGTCTCATATTTGTGTGTGGCTCTCGTAGCCCCCAGTGTGCCGCAAATTCAGGGCCCCGCAGGGCACAGTAGTTTATTGTGTTTTTTTGGCACGGCAGTTCACTTAAGATATGTGAATAGAAGGGGAAAAAAGCAAATTGAAAAAACAAACAAACAAACAAAACAAAAAACGATCCTTTTCTACAGATGTGTGGAATTTGAAGTTTACAAACAAATCAAAAGCAGAAGAGTACATTTTCTTTGTCCTACCATGTTTGTCATGTTATAGGGTTCCTTGCCCTCTCTATACAAGGAAATGGTCTCCACTGTCAGATGCAAGGAAATAGAGAAATAATCACATAGTCAACCTCCCATCCCTTCTAGTCCAGAAATGCATGGCTCTGCCAACTGTTCCTTCCTACAGGCTGTGGTTTAAAGTGGAAAGAGTCTGTTTTGAGAAGTAAAAAGGATTGTTGATGGAGACTAGACATGTTACCTGAAGAAAGACAAAGGGAATCCACGGCCACCTACCACGTTCCAACTTCTTGCTGAGACACTTCGTATAAATTACTTCATTTAGCCCTCCCTAAATCCCTAAATTTTTCTCATCTATAATGTGGAGATGATAACCGAGTCTGGGAGGATTAAATGAGATTAGGCACGTGGGAATGCTTTGCAAACTACACAGGAGCACCACAGAAATGAAAATTATTATTTTCAAAAAGTTGACTGTTTCCAAAAGATTACCCATTTTCTCTTGAGCACAGGAAAAGTGTTCCTTGCCTTGCAATGCTTGGTAAGTAGGAACTGCAGGTAAAGGAATATTCCCTTTCAAATATTGCCAGACAGAAGATTTTTAAATGATATCTTCATGTGGTAAGAGAGAGGGAAGAAGAGAAACGTGTAAGAGAAAGAGAGAGAAATACAGAAACAGACAGACAGAAAGCACAGAGGAAGGAAGGAAGGAAGGAAGGAAAGGGAAGGGAAGGGAAGGGAAGGGAAGGGAAGGGAAGGGAAGGGAAGGGAAGGGAAGGGAAGGAAGAGGAGAGGGAGAGGGAAAAGAAGGAGGGAAAGAAGGGAGGGAGGGAGGAAATAAAATCTTTCAGAGGAAAAGCCGGTATATACATTTTGCCTGTGTTAGTTTGAAAGATCCAGGCTATCACTTTCCATTAAACCCTGGACAGTTTGAGCTGTCCTACTTAAGAAGTGACAAATAATACTCCTTTATGGCCATGGGGAGGAAGAAGTCTGGACCCTCTGGCTGGTCTCGGATTTGTCTGATCTCTGACCCGCAGCTGCTTTCCGTTTTCACAATGAATGGACTCGCAGCCGGCGGTGGAATGAATGGCTGATGTCCTAGGAGGATTAGTCGATAGTCAGTGCATCAGCACTACCTCCTAGCACCCTCTGAGCACCATGGTTCCCCCTCGCAGATGCCTTGAGGAACTTGTGCCACAGTTCTGTGTCCTGAGTGCTGCGTTCTGGTCTGGCCACGTCACACATCTGCAGAAGCCCTTGCCCACAAAGAGAGCTTGGAGCACACAGTGGGAAATCGGCTGCAATGCCAGGATCCAGCTGCCCTGTGCTTCCTTCGAAACCTATGAAATTGCTTCACTAAGAAGCCAAGGCTTCTGCTAGACCCAGTTGTGTGCCAGACCTGCTCCTCTATGCTCTCCAGGTGTTTTCTCATCTATTCTTCCCAAATTCCCCAGGAGGGCAGTGCAATTACGCTTATTTTCGGATGAAGAAACTAAAACTCAGAGATCTTACCTTCCACTAGGCTATAGAGCTGGTTAGGGGCAGAATCCTGAAGTCAAAGCAGACACTCACTGCCACTGGATGCCCATATTTGGAGGGAAGGGGAGGGAAAGAGGAGAACATTCTTTCTCCTCTGCTGCACATTCATGGTCACGGGTAACTTAGTGTGTACATGTTCTTATTTGCTGCTCTGTATTTCATGATCTGGCTTCAAAAGAAAAAGGGAACACTTTAGGGACACCTTGGTGCCTCAGTCCGTTGGGCCTCAGATTCTGAGTTTTTGCTCAGGTCATGAGGTCATGACCTCAGGGTCATGGGATCAAGCCCAGCAACGGGCTCCACATTCAGCAGGGAGTCTGCTTGAGGTTCTCTCTCCCTTCCCTCTCTCCTCCCTACACTCTCTCATTCTCTCTCTAAAATAAATAAATCTTTTTTTTTTAAAAGAAAAAGGGAACAGTTTCAAAAACATGCTTTTAGGGAAAAAGAAAACCAGCAATAAGAACTGTTTGTCTGAATTCAGATAAAATGCCCTTTTCTTAAAAATCATTTAAAGTGTCTCTAGCAATAAGTTCTCAGGGCCCAGGATGAAAACGAAAGATGAAACAAAGACAGACTGTAACAGGGAAGGGACAAGAGGGGCCAAATACACGGTGCCTCCATTTTCTTGGGGCACCGACATGAGCCTCAAGACAGAAGGCTCGTGGTGAGTGAGAAGTTGAGTCTCGGAGAAGTTTCTACTTTCCATGTCAACAGAGACTAGACAGAGGCAGCGGAGGAAGTTGAGAAAACTGCAGGCACAGGAGCCCAGCTTTGGGAAGTCTCTACTGAAGGAAGGTGTGTCCACCAACAAGCCACTAGAACCTTCTGCATCCTTCTCGCACACCCACCTCCAAGCAAAGGAAGGAATGTTTGTGGTGGCTAAGACAGCTTTGTCCAAACATTTGTCCTCAGAATTTGTCTCTTTTACAACCTTTAACAGATGTTTAACAGAAAGAGGGCTCCTGGTCTACTACATTTGGGAGATCTTTCCCATAATACCCCCTCATCAGGATATTCATAAGAGAATTAGCATATTAACAACTATGAGAAGTCCTAAGTATATACTTCTCAACTTTATTTAATCCAGTATTCTGCAAATATTTTTGTCTATAGAATCTTACTTTTTTTTCATTTAACCTTCCCCAGAACAGAGTTTCTTCACATGAAATGTTGTATAATGGAAAGGTGGTAGAATATTCCTTCCTTCCACAGTTGTAAGGCTCCACAGTTGTAAGGGGACCAATGGGAACAGCCACCCCTTTGCCAGCCAGGCCTCTACATGGAGCTTTTCAATGGCCACAAATTCTTGTAGGGGAGCAACATCCTCCCTAGGGAGCCAGCAGAAGGCCCAGCGCACCTTTATAAACAAGACTAAGTTGATGGTAAAGTTTTCTGAATCACTACTTACCCAAGTATTATTCTATACCTGTTTCTACTTTTATGTAATCAAAGTGAAAAAAAAAATTCAATGCGGTATTTTGGGGAAAAAAAAAAGAAAGAGAAAAAGAAAGAAAGAATGAGAGAAAGAAAGAAAGAAAGAAAGAAGAGAAAAATTAGCAATAAGAAAATTATGTTTAAATCTCGGGTTTCTCTTATCCTATAGAAAAAGGAATCTGCCAGAAATACAGTGTTGAGGCCACAGAAGTTAGCATGACTCCTGAACCATAGTCCCTATAAACAAGTACTTCTTTGAACCTAGTGAAGGTGACCAGATTTTTACATACTGCAACTCTAAAGCACAGATCATTCTAGGTAGAGATTGCTCAAACATTTTAGGTGATTGTGTCCATCTCATTTACATATTTTCAAATGTATTTAAAGTAAGAATGGGACACCAGGAATTCCTTCCCTAGTGTTTAAATTTAGAACGTAAAGAGAATCAAAGGATTAGAAAACCTTGTAACCATAGTCAGTATGTCATCCAAGCTACCTGGGAAACGACCTCCTTCATGCTTAAAGGGCATGGAGTTTTACTCTCCCATAATATTCTTTGAACTGTGGAGTCAGGTTCAAATGTTAATCTACATTTACAAGTAAGGAAATTATACCTCTAGTTTCTCATCATTGTCCACATCCTTCGACTTAATTGAAATATCAGTATCAAACGTAACAGGACCCTCTCGCTCTGACTTTAAATTGAACTAGAACAACTAAAAAGCTGTAGGGTGAAAACATTTTACATGATAGACTATCATGGAAGCCAAATAATTAAAATTTCTTGAGAAGTAAAATGGTCTATTATAATTTGTCCTACATATTTCAACTTGGCAAAATTAAATTAGCCATTTCTCTATCAAATGAAATAGTAGTTCTAACATGCAAATATTTTTCATGGGTCACTTGGGATTCTATCCATTAGGCATGAACTAGATTAAGTTTCTGAGCATCTCTAGTCATTTTCTATCGCAAAATTTAACATCACTTACAAATAAAAACCCAAACACTGTCATGGTTTTTTAAGCATTTTTTTACCATACAAATAATATAATTAGCATTTATTTTGCAAAATCAAAATGACATTTATGTTACTCAATAATAATTAATAAATGCTTACAATGCTTACAATATACAGAGCCTTCCTTATTTGATTTCCTTTTATCTTTTTTTTTTTTAAAGAAAAGGACCATCTCTGTTTCCCATATAACCTAAAACACTACCTTGCATATAATAGCAAGGGATCAATGCATTACAGTGGAAACAATTATTGCTATACCTGGTCAGATACACATGAAATTCAGCAGAGAATGGATGGAATGAATCTGATAATCTGACTCCCAATAAGACTCCAGATAGAAGGTCCTAACTCAACCTGACAGCCATAGCTCTCTACCATGACACAGCAAAGCTACCCCAAATTATCAAGGGGTCCTAATCATCTATTAATTCCTCTGCCATCCCAAAGGCAGAATCAGACAGTAGAAACTCTAGTGGAACCCAAGCTCCTCCCAGGCAGCTAGAAGCTGCAGGAAGAAGATGGCTTCCTCCTGGAACAGGTTTTGTTACTCATGTGACAAATACGACCTTCTATAAATCCTCTCCTCCCATCTGTGTTCTAGTTGATTCAACTTCCAAATCCAGGCAGTTCTGCCACCCCGCGCATCAGTCTCCCAGCGACATGACAGAGAGCTGTGTTCTGGTAGCCAGCTGGAATTAGGCACTGTAGGAATCAGATGACGCAAATTTCCTAACAATAGATTTCTGGAACTAAGATCACTCTGGTTTATTTATAGAATCTAGAATCATAGAATATCGAATGGGAAGGATTTGTATAGATCACTAATTTAACTCGATCCATTCAAAAAAGGAGGAAATGGGCACCTGGGTAGCTCAGTCAGTTAAGCATCTGACTCTTGATCTCAACTCAGGTCATGATCCCATGTTGGGCTCCATGCTGAGCATGAAGCCTACTTAAGATTCTCTCTCTCTCTCTGCCTCTCTCCCCTTCTCTCTCTCAAACAAACAAACAAACAAAAAAGAAGAAGAAGAAGAAGAAGAGGAAAACAAAGTCCTTCAAAATGAAGGGTCTCAGAGATAATTCAAGGCACAGCTAAGGAACCAGGGCTCCATCCTTTACAACTCTGGGGTCAGGTGCTTGGGTGACTCAGTAAGTTAAGCATCTGCCTTCAGCTCAAGTCATGATCCCAGGGTCCTGGGACCGAGTACAACATCTGGCTCCCTGCTCAGCAGGAGTCGGCTTCTCCCAATGCCCTTCACCCCGTTCCTGCTGTCTCTCTCTCTCTCCCTCTCTCTCTCAAATAAATAATCTTTAAAAGAATAAAAATAAATAAATAAATAAATAAATAAATAAATAAATAAACTCTGAGGTCTTTCCACCACCACAACAAAATTTCCTACAAAGCTTGCACTGCTGCATATCAAAGAATTATTCTAAGATTGAAAAGGAGGCATCGAGGAGAAGGGAGTTGAGGGAAATTGGAAGGGGAGGTGAACCATGAGAGACTATGGACTCTGAAAAACAATCGGAGGGTTTTGAAGGGGCGGGGTGTGGGAGGTTGGGGGAACCAGGTGGTGGGTATTAGAGAGGGCACGGATTGCATGGAGCACTGGGTATGGTGCAAAAATAATGAATACTGTTACGCTGAAAAGAAATTTAAAAAAAAAAGATCCTTTGAAGAAGGCAAAAATAAATAAATAAATAAAATGACAACTCAAATAAGCAATATTAAAAATTTTGATAAAATTAAAAAAAAAAAGAAAAGGAGGCATCGATAAAAATGTAACTAATGCCATATACTGATTTAGGTTTTTTAAAATCCATCAACCCATTTATAGATATTTGGTTTTTGGTTTTTTGTGTCCACAGAAAGGTACACACATCCAGAAGAGACACACACCCACATTCAGACATTCCTATTTGGGGCTTGCACATGTGGGTGGCTGGTTGCCTAAGCATGAATTCTTCAGCTGGAAGGAGAGATCTTTGAAGAAATCTGACAACCCCATCCCTTCTCTCATGTCAAACCAAAAGCTAGTGCATCAGTGATCATTAAGTTCACACAGTCTGCCCATCCAAGAGTCCATTCTTTACGCAATGGTAAGACTATACCTCCAGCCACTCAGAGGGGAAGTCATTCATTCAGGAATCCAAGGATATTGACTCAGACGTTTCTTGGGAAGAGTCTAAGAGCTATAGAAGCTATTTCAAAATGCAAAGTGAGATTTCCTCCCTGAATTCATGTTTAGAGGAAATAAACTTTACATGTCTTCTTCTCCAGTACCACAGTGTGGCCTGTTACACAGCTTACCTCCTGCTGTTTCGTAGGGAGCTATGTTGCTATGTTGTAGTGGAGAAGAAGGTAGTTCTGTATGTGTTTCTGTTCAAGTATGTTGTATGTGGCCGTTTCAGAAAACAAACAATCGTACCAAAATCCTGGGTAAATGGAAATAACATGACTACCACAAGGCAGTTTGGGCTGATTTAGCACTATATTCCCATCTTCAGAGCCACTGAGAAGCTTACGACCTCCTGTTGCCCCAAGTATCCTCGAGCCCCTAGGGCCGGGCCCAGCCCCGCAGAGATTACAGCCACAAGCAGGGACTAAGGCAGTGTTAGCATAGGTCAGGTTCTACAACTTCTTACCTTCAAACTCCCCAACAAATACTACTCACCTCCCTTTCTTACAGTATCTTCCCTTTCCACTCTAAGCAAGAGTGAATCCTCCTTCCCTAAGCGCCTATTAAGTAAATGTTGGCTTCCCTCATTCTTGTTTACCCTATACTGCTTTGTACTATTTTTCTGTGATGTTTACCCCCAAAAGTCTTCCTCTGCCTTCTTTTAAAGCCGTACCTGATGGCTCCCCCAGTAAGAAAGCTGGCGCACTCCTCAGAATCCCCAGCCCTCCCCTCCCCAAACATGGACTTGGGACTTGCACGGCAGTGTGTGTAATACTTCCATTCATCTGCATATTTCAAATTGCCTCTCTGCCAATCCCTTGAAGGTAAAGACAGCACCTTAATACCTTTGGGTCTTTAAATCTTATCATACTTCCCAGCACAAAATAAATATTTACTTAATTAATTGAAACCATAGATTCCTGCAGAGGTAGCCCTCACTCATCGGCTATTTTTCTATTTTGCTTCTTTGTGCCTATTATCCTAAGGGTGACTGTCCCCTTTCCCCTCTGTCATCATCCTATATCAGCTACAGTCAAGGAGAAAAGGTAGGTTCAATTCACTTGGTTGGCACTTGGGTGTGAACATGGCTGTGGGCTCAGATGAAGTCAGGGATGTGTGTTTCAAGGAGCAGAAATGCTGAGCTAAAATATGGAGCGGTCACTTGGATTATCTCAGAGAGGCTACGGGAAGCTTACGTTCCTTGTCCCCTCACACAAAAAACAATGCTTATCTGCCTGGGCTGACCTCATATCCAGAGCAAAATGGTACAATGACTGTTCGGATGTCTTGCTTGATGGAACATTTCAGCAGCCCGACGGTCAGACGTTCGAGGAGGAAGCAGGAGATGTAAAGCACCCTTTTTTACTGAGGACCCTGGCTCACTGGAGAGAGATTTGTTGGAAAACCCATTCCCCAAACAGCTTGTTTTGTTTTGTTTGGCTTCCTTTGTATGTAGGCTGATTGTCTCAGGCTGCCAAAGTAGGAAATAAATGGTATTAAAAATGTGTTCCTATGAAGAAGCAAATTATCTCTTTTACCCTAATATTCACCAGAGATTTCCTGAAATTTTGAAAACAACACAAAAGCATCAGTGACTTTCTGGTGATTCTTCCCTTGGACTGCATCTAATTTCAGGTTCTTTCTCTCCGCACTTTAAAGGTGCTAATGTGTGTAGCAGTATGCGATATCACGCCGGCTTTAATTCAGGTGAAGCTAAAATTAGAGGTAAACTTGCTGGTTAAGTGGTCTCGTATCACATATCACACCAAAGCTCAAAGTAGACACGTAGGGCTAAATTTTTAAAAGGGCTCTCCAAATTTGCATTGACAAAACTCTCATTGGTATGCATGAGCAGCTGTCTGGTTACCCGCCCCACCCAACCACAAGCTGGTGACTTCCTTATCAAAGGCTATACAAATCTGGGGCTAAGACTATAATTGCAAATTGATAAAACACTGCAACATTGACTACAAAACCCGCAACCAGCATGCCCTGATCCATTGAGCTACAATGAGCTCTATCAACTATCAGCCCTTCCCACGGTATGTGAACTCTTCTGTGATGCCCACCTTTATTCTGACTCTGTGGAGAGATGGATGCTCTCATTCGATGGAGTATCATCACCAGACCATAACAGAAGCAACGCCTCTGACACCAAGCCCAGCAGCTGGGGAATAAAGCACAAACAACCTAAATCTTCAGAGGCTGATTTGTAAACCAAATGATCTAACAAAATAGATATAATTTTTTCCCTCATTCGCTCACTCTCCAGATGAAGCCTGTTATGGGCTGAATGTTTGTTCTCCTCCCTGCAAATGCGTATGTTGAAGCCCTAACCTCCAATCGGAGGGCATTTGGAGCTGGGGGTCTTTGGGAACTCATCAGGGTTAGACGAGGTCGTGAAAGTGGGCCCTTGTGATGGGATCAGAGTCCTCTATAAGATGATGCACCAGAGAGCTCGCTTGCTCTCTCTCCCCGCCATGAAAGGACACAGTGGGAAGGGCGGCCATCTGCAAGCCAGGAAGAAAGCTCTTCAAGGAAATCAAACTGGCTAACACCTTGATCTTGGACTTCCCAGCCTCCACATTGTGAGAAAGTAACTTCGAGTTGTGCAAGTCATGTGGCCAATGGTATTTAGCTCTGGCAGCCCGAGCTGACTGAGACAAAGACCTAACTGTGGAAGTGACTGTCTCTGCAAACACATAAGGAAATACTAAGGTTATAGCTGCAGTGGGCGGGGTATCCTGAGGGGCTCCCCGTGAACTGAGACCCAGCTATACACCATTAAGTACACTCGCGGTGCAAGTCTTTAGCTGGCCAAAGTTCTTCTCTCTATTTAGCCCATCTGGAAAAGGTGTTCCCTTCGGGGGGGCTGTTTAATAAGTCAAAGACATAACAGAAATGGTGTTGACCTCATTAACATAAGCTGCCTTCTCCTGTTTATAACTTGGTCATAAAGCTTCATAACTGCTCAGTAAGAAAGCCGTCTGGATGATAACAGTACTCAGAGGGGGTGTTGTCTGCAGATCAGCGAAGCTGGGCCACATGTCCCTCCGCCAAAGAGCTTTAAAAGCGCGACTCTCCGTGAAAACAAGGCTTACTTTAAAAATTATTAACACATCGCGACCACTAGATAGAGGAGAATGTGAGTATACACAACACGGAAAAGACTTTTCTTTGTAACGTCTTTGTGCAGGCTTACACACGCGTGTGATGCCAAAATGCATCAGTTGCAAGGCTCACCTTATATTCGAATTTGCTGTTGAACACACACACACACACACGGGCGCAAAGATAGACGCATGGAGGGTAATACCTATCTTAATAATAGTCATCCTAATAACCAGTGTTACGTGAAAAATGTGTCATAAAATTGAATAAATGAGTGACATTTATTTCTCAATTCTCTTTTTCACTGTGTGTATACATGGTCTGTGTGTGTTGGAAATCGGGTGGTTAATTAGGAAAAATGTATTTTCGGAGAATGCCCTCTAATGTATTTAGGGATGAAATATCATAAAGCCTATAATTTATTTTAGGTATTTCAGAAAAAAAATGTATAAAGCAAATATAATAAAAAGTGCACAATTATTAAATTTAGCTCATGAATACACAGTTGTTCAATATACTATTCTCTTTACTTTCCTATGGGTTTGGAAGTTTCCTAGTAAGAAAATTAAAGCAAATGAATCTACATTAACAACTAACAGAGTCTTAATGGAGATGACAATATTTCAGTCTTTTTAAAATATTAAATAAAAGAATGTTCACATGGGACGCCTGGGTGGCTCAGTTGCTTAAGCAGCTGCCTTCGGCTCAGGTCATGATCCCAGCATCCTGGGATCGAGTCCCACATCGGGCTCCTTGCTCTGCAGGGAGCCTGCTTCTCCCTCTGCCTCTGCCTGCCATTCTGTCTGCCTGTGCTCGCTCGCTCTCCCTCTCTCTCTCTGATAAATAAATTAAAAAAATCTTTAAAAAAAAAAAAGAATGTTCACAAATGCACGTAAAGATCTATTAGTAGAGAATTGGTCTACCCAAAATTATTATTATAAAATGTGGATCTCAGCTTCATTTCTTGGTTGAATTACCTTGTGAAACTAACTTAACAGCTGGGTTCACTAATAAATTAGGAGGAACAGAATTCTTCCCTCAAAACCTGATTGTGAGGACCAAAAGAAGCAATCATGTTTTATAAACTGTATGTTGCTCTTTATAATCATAACTTAAACAGAGTTCACTTCTTTTTTTTTTTTTTTTAAGATTTTATTTATTTGACAGAGAGAGATCACAAGTAGGCAGAGAGGCAGGCAGAGAAAGAGGAGGAAGCAGGCTCCCCGCAGAGCAGAGAGCCTGATGCGGGGCTCGATCCCAGGACCCTGAGATCATAACCCGAGCCGAAGGCAGAGGCTTTAACCCACTGAGCCACCCAGGCGCCCCCAGAGTTCACATCTCACCATGACTCTCGTTCTGACTTGGCTTCTACCTGGCAGTCAGTCTCCTAATTGCCGTGAACATATTAGTCCTTGACTCAGAAGAAGAAATGTACCCCTAGATTCACAATTCTCAACATTCACGCCTTCAAATACATTTACTGGATTTTCTATCATCTGGCAAGGGAAGAAAGTATCATAGCTTATTCCCAATCAAAGCTACCGTACACATGCACACATATAAAGAATTTTGTGGTTACTGAAGAGTTGTCTCGGTACATATTTTAATTTCTCCCCAATTCACCATACTCCCTTCCTGAACACTGTTATGATCAGAGACCAACATTATCAAATCAAAAGAGACCACTGTCTCTGCAGCTTACCAGGGGTATCTGGCAAGAGATGTAAGGGTCCAGCTACAAAACCCTGTGTTTTGCAGGTTTTGGGGACACTGAGCAGATGTTCAACTTCTAAAAATGTTACATCTCCTCATCTCTCTGCTTTAGTTATTTGAAACACATGTTTTTTCATTATATTTCTACTGAGATGAATTCTTTTCTATAACTGATCATGCAGGAAATGACTTAATACAAGTAACTAAGTTTATCAGAAATTTATTTCTTTTTTAGAAATTAATTTTTCTTCTGCTATATATATGCATATATGTATATACATACACAGGACCTTTAAATATTATTTTGGTTATTTAAAAAAATAGGCAAATTACCAAATCATAGATAATGGAATGCATTACAAGGGAAGATTAAGCATTTAAAGTTAAAGTGAACCACCAAGCGATATTAGGAACCTAGAATTCTTGAATTTAAGGTGGGATGTACATCTAGAGGATTCAAGAAACATGGTGGTGATGATGTATAAGGATACATGTGTAAAGACAAGGAAAGTTGAGAAAGTTTCAGATACTCTCCCTCCTCTTACGCTCATTCAAAGCTGGCCCCTCCCAGTTCCCAAGGAGCCAAACAAAGTAGGTCAAAGAGCTCTTGCTGGTAAGTAGGGCACAGCAAGCCCTCACCTCTGGCAGGAGCCTAGCCCAGCCTTGAGCAAGCAGCCTAGATGTTGATTAGAAGGCCAGTGTCATCAAACAGGGTCTGAAACAGCTCCCTCCACACTTCTGCTAGGTCTCCCATAATACCAGCAAGGCCAGGAGAAGATTTGGAGAAGATCTTACTGTCCACTCCACCCACCTGCCCAAGATGGGTAGAGAATTAGCTAAGCATTTGGAGTACGATTCTCGCCAGATACTTGTCACAGCAAAGGGCAGAAGGAGCTCATAATGGAGGATGTGGGATGATCAGTCCAAATCCAGGAGCCAAGTGGATACTATCATGGAACTTCAAAGAGTATATGGAACTGACCCAGGGCCCTTGCCTAGTTACCAGGTGGCCCAGGAGGAGTCGTCTCAGCAGAAGCCAATAGGGACACAAGCGAGATAGTCTGCAAAGCAGATATTTCCTCCTTGTAGCCATGGACTTCTGACTCCCTATCCACATGCTATCCCAGAAGAGGAGGAGGGGACGGTATCCAAGCGAGGAAAATGCCCTGATTGGGATTTTAAACTGACTTAGCAGTTTGGGAGAAAATCATCTCCAGTTTTGGAGAAACAGGACCACCTTCCTGCATATTTGAGTTTTGCCTATAAATTTCAATCCCTCTACCCACGGCCTAGAACAATACCTAATTCTCTGCTTCCGGCTCAGGGAGACATGCTTTCTCAGCTCCTCAAGGCAAGAGAACTCAGAACCGCTGATAAAGAGCTGAATTCTTTCTCCTGTTCTTCAGCAACACTTTCACAGGGTAGACCCTCTGATCCAGCTTCCCCGGCTATCAGGACTATGTAAAATTGCCGGTGCCTGTCCCTGTAATGTGCTCTAACCCAGCAGGCTCATGGAAGGTGGCAACCGGAAGCAGGTGTAACACGGGGGCTGGGTTGGCCAGCTTCTAAGAAAAACCAAGGTTTTCCTGGGAGAATTTAAAACCAAATGCACACAGCCACCCCCAGACTGCACCAAAATGAAACAACCGTTTTTGTCCTTAGTACTCAGAGCAGAAGAGTAGGGTCAAAGACAATCACAAACACAAATGCTACAAAAGAATGACATTCCCTGTTCCTGCTCACATCAGTGGTATGGGGAGAAGGATCTGGACTTTAAAGAAAAGCTCAAAGATAACACAGTACTGACAAGGAGTGTAATAGGATTCAATCATCCACAGCAATCCACCCGAGAAGATGGAATTCAAGGCAGTTACCTACCTAGACTGAGAAGGAAGGAAGGCGGGATACTTTGTAAACCTTTCTTTTTTTTTTCTTTGTTGCAGACCCATTTTGGTTCATTGACCTCTAAGAGTTTGCTCTAAGTCTCCACTTAGGAGGATCTGCTTAGGTGGACATGTGCATGCGTGTGTGTGTGTGTGTGTGTGTGTGTGTGTGTGTGTGTGTGATTTAAGCAGTGAATATAATACCCTACATAAACCAATAGTTAAAAGATATTTTAAAAAGCATTCTGATACATACAATATTCCCTACAAAGTACCCACAGCAAGATACGGGACAGCACCTGGATGGCTCAGTCAGTTAAGCGTCTGCCCTCTGCTCAGGTCAAGATCCCAAGGTCCTGGGTTAGAGCCCTTAATTGGCCTCCCCCCTCACTGGGGAGCCTGCTTCTCCCTCTCCCACTGCCCCTCCCTGGCTCATGCTGTCTGTCTCTTTCTCTCTCTCTTTTTTTCCCCTCTCTGATAAATAAATAAAAAATCTTAAAAAAAAAAAAAAAGATACCAGAATTAGGGTGTGATTCTAAACAGCAGAATCAGATAATAGGATTCTGCTAACATCTGGTGCTGACCACCTACACACTAATTGATTTTTAGGAAAATGATATGAAGAACATTTTCTTCTAAATGTAAATGGAGCTAGCAGAGTACACTGTCATGATACCACAGTAAATTCATCAAGATAGCTGATCTGTCAATGTAACTGAACCAGGCAACTGGTACCCACACCATGTGCCCTTGGATTGGTTAAGAGTTTTTCTTTAAAAGCCCCAGATCTTTTCCTCTCACATCAACTTGTGTTTCACTGGTTGACGGGGTTCTGATCTGTTCTGTTCCTGACGTCTGCCCTTTCACTCAAACCTTGACCCTAAGTCCTGAAATAGTCCTCACACTTCCACTCCAAGGCATGATATATAGTGGCCCCTATAATCACACCATTTCTGACCACTCTGGGTCAGAAGCCTGCTTCATCCCAGGCTGTAAAATTTAACATGAGTGTCTGTGCACTTGCAAAAGGGAACAGACATGAGGTTTCCACCAATACTAACCACCAAGCTGATTTATCAGTTTATCTCTGTGATCCACAGACTTCGGCATCTAGAATTCTCTCGAATTAACATTCTTCAATAACATCTCAATTGTCGATAGGTTTGAATTTTATAATAATTGCCAACACAGCTGGCATTCATTCATTCATGCTTTACTAAAAAATAAAATAAAATAAAATGTCAACAACAAAAATTATATTGACTATCTCTTATGGGTTGGGAACAATGATAGGCCCAGGGACCTAAGCCTAAATTAAAAGCAAAGTTGACATTTGTCTATATAGTGAAATTTGGGAGCATTATTTGCCCCAAATATGTCTTTATTTTTTAATTCTGCTATTGTGCCTGGATTGCCTACACTTAGACGCAAAAGGAAATAGAGTATCTACAAGAAAATATGAGTTAGATTTCTCATCAGCAAAAATAGATAGTAATAAAACATGTAGCTGTGAAAATAAAATACATACTAAATTATCATTTACTTGTGACACATCCAAAGAGTAAGAGAGTTTATTTTCTAGAGTCAAACCTGTCTGAAAAATATTAGGAAAGGCCGTAAGTCATCAAAAAGACACTTGAACCCAAAGAGACAATGAAGGATGGTGACAAAGACATTTATCAAACATGTCAATAACTTTATTTAATATTGTGCATTAAAAATAAAATGTAAAAGTAAAAAGCAAAACAAAATTCTAGGTGAAACAAATGCATCAGGAGAAAGAGAGGCAAAGCCTGATGGTATTTGTGTTCAGGAGTAGAAAAAAATAAAGAAATACCCATACTTGTTAAAGGTGACTCTCCAATGGGAGACAAATTGGAATATACATTGGAAGAAATTATTTTGTAAGTAAACACTGAAAGTCCTTCCAAAAAAGATTGCTATAGATAGGGTAAAAACAGTAACTTAAAAAAAAAAAAATCTTCAAAATCTCTTTTGAGCTATTCCAGTCTTTTTTTTTTTTTTTTTTTTAGGAGGCTCCACACCCAACATGGAGCCTGAACTCACATCCCTGAGATCAAGGGTCACATCCGTGCTCTACTGACTGAGCCAACCCGGCACCCCATATCCAGGTCATTCCTGCTGCTGTTTCTCTTCAGAACACGTTGAGGCTCCATCTCTGAAAGCACAATCAGCCTGTAAGAAACCCAACCATTCTCTCCTCCTTAGAGCTGGGTGGCAACACGCCAAGACGCCACTAAACACAGTTTCTTAAAATGGTGTTGCCCAGGGGCGCCTGGGTGGCTCAGTAGGTTAAGCCTCTGCCTTCAGCTCAGGTCATGATTCAGGATCCTGGGATCGAGCCCCGCATTGGCTCTCTGCTCAGCGGGGAGCCTGCTTCCCCTCTCTCTCTGCCTACTTGCGATCTCTCTCTCTGTCAAATAAATAAATAAAATCTTAAAAAAAAAAAAAGTGAAAAACAAAACTGTGTTGCCCGCAGTTTGGTCTCAGGACACCTCTTGATATGTGTAAATATTATCCAGGCCCCTTAGAGTTTTGTTTATGTGGGTTATGTTACATCACTGTTTACTATATCAGAAGCTAAAACTTAAAATTAAAATTAAAATTAATAATTTTATTTTATTTAAAATGATCATTTATAAATAATCGTTTATTTAAAATGGACACTAAATCCATTATTTTTAAAATGACATAGTTTTATGAAAACTAACTATATGTCCTAAAGAAACAATAATTTGTGAGGAGAGTGGCCATGCTCTTTACATTTTTATAAAGTTCTTTAATGTTGGCTTAATAGAAACAGGCGAATCCGCATATATGAGCCTATAGCCAAGCTGTTGAGCTATGTCAGTCTTGATGATGTATATGAACGATATCTGATTACACACAGATACATACTCGGGGGGATGGGGAGTATTTTTAATAGCCCTTTCAGATAAATGTGGGTATGATTTTTTGAAACTAGACCAAAATTAGTAAGTAAAAGGATTTTTTTTAACTTTAGTTACATGTGGAATCTTTAACCATGTAAGTAAACATTTTTAGTCTATTATATTAAAATATGTTGGTTTATCTCACACACTGGGTAGTTTTACAACTTAGGGTTTTATGACATTATTCATTGATACTTTAGAAAATACTGGTTTGCCAAGTTAGGTTACCTTCCCATATATTCCACATCTAATGATACAATACCAAAAAGTCACATTTTAAATATCACCATTGGGTTCATCAGAAAAAAATCGTTAAGAACCGAGAAGCACGGGGCACCTGGGTGGCTCAGTGGGTTAAAGCCTCTGCCTTCAGCTCAGGTCATGATCTCAGGGTCCTGGGATCGAGCCCCACGTTGGGCTCTCTGCTCAGCAGGGAGCCTGCTTCCCTTCCTCTCTCTCTCTGCCTGCCTCTCTGCCTACTTGTGATCTCTGTCTGTCAAATAAATAAATAAAAATCTTTAAAAAAAAAAAAAAAAAGAACCGAGAAGCACTCAAGCTCATGAGGGAGGATACAAGTTTTCAAAAATTCCAATTTTCCCCTGAGATATTAAATGTTCCCCTTGAAAATGAATATTTTAGTTTGTTTTTGAATTGGCACTTTCAAGTAAATATCTGAGAAATACACAAATCTGCACAATAGTAGTCAGTGTGTCAGTGAGACTTTCAAGGAAAAATGGTATCCCATGAGAAAGCCAATACAGTTCAGCTCACAACTTAGTTCAACCTCAAGACAACCTCAGTATAAAGCACAAATGCTTTATGAATACTTCTCCTTTTGTCATATAAAATATGAAAAAGATGTTTCCTGAAGGGTGAAAATTTGTTAAAATTAAATAAATTACATTCTTTCATTAGAGGCATTTTTTTAAAAAAGTCATATTTAAGAGAAACCAGCTCTTTTTTTTTTTCTTTTTAAATGCAAAGACTACAAGGACCTCTTGAGTTTGGGACCACTGCCTTGGTTAATGTTAAGATGCTAGACCCACCGTTCCTTTTTTACCAACATTGCAAATGACAATACAAAAAGGCAAATAATATCTTAGACCTATTATAAAAATAATTTTGATATTGCAGACCCTCTGAACATGTCTCAGGGACTACCAGGGATGGAAGAATTACTCTTTGAGAACCACTGCCCTTAAAAAAAATTAAAAAAACAGAATGAGAAGGAGTAGGTTCTTATAAATATTTGCTGACCGAATAGAGAAGCTTAAACATGGGATGCTTTAAGTGCATTAATGACTACTCACCAGTTTCTTAAAACGGTGTTGCCCAGGGGCGCCTGGGTGGCTCAGTAGGTTAAGCCTCTGCCTTCAGCTCAGGTCATTTGTTGACTAAGTAATACTTTCCCACCCGTGAATAACTCCCAGGGTCCAAACTGGACCAGTGAAGCGATGGTGAGAGAAAGGAAATGTGAGCAGCCAAGGGATCTTTTGACAAAAGTGGCAGATTAAAAAAAAAAAAAAAAAAATCAAAGAATCCAGGTGAACCTTTGAAATCAGTGTTGAATCAACAGTCTTTTCTAGAAGAGCCTTTTATATTGTCTAAAGTGTATTTTAAAATATTTCAGCATAGATAGTATATTACAGTCACAGGTTTGTTTTCATGTATATCCTCAGGGCAACTAGTTAACATTTGATATATTTTAATTAGGATACTCACTACAGAGTGTTTAGTTAACATCTGAAAGAATAATCAACAGTCCACACTCCAGAGAGTTACCAGTCTTAACCCACTTGAGGGCACCACCATCACTGAAAGGCTTTATAATTAGCATAAGAAATGGCTTTCCATTGGTGAAATGAGTTCAAAATTGGCAGAATATCATACAGGCACCTCTGCCTTTGTGGGACAGTGTGTGAGGATCTGAGGATAATGACAACCTACAACCTTTAGAGGGGGGGGTGGCACTCTGGATCTAGGACGCGGGGTTCTGTGCTCAGACTCATAATGATCCTGTCACCTACTTAATCTGAATCATGAAGCCAGAATACATTCACATCTGTCTTGACTGGACTTTTTGCTCAAGGTTGGCAAAATGCCTTAAAAGGACAGAGCCAAGAATTTATTGAATTTTTTTTTTTTTTTACCTTAATTGAATTTGGGGGCACCTGGGTATCTCAGTCAGTTAAGCATCCAACTCTTCATTTTGGCTCAGGTCATGATCCCAGGGTCATGGGACTGAGCCCCCTGTCAGCTCCATGCTCAGTGGGGAGTCAGCTTGGGATTCTCTCTCGCTCTCATTCTGTCTGCCCCTCCCCTACTCAGCTGCATCCTCACTCTCTCGCCAACAAATAAATATATCTTTTAAAAATATAAAATTTAAAAAGGCTTTTTTTAAAGACTTTGTTGAATTTAAAAAATATTTTTTTTGCTAGATCATTTCAAAGAGGGCTTATAGAACCAAAAGCAAGAGCTCTTAACACAGAAGTTCTCCATTCACTCAACAGTTTTATTTTTTCCTGGGGAAATATAGGACTTAGCCACTCATACTCATGGTTAGTGATATGGAAAAGTAAATAAATGTCTCCAAAGTTTCCATAATATGATAAGCACTGGGTGTTACATGCAGCCGATGAAGTACTGAACTCTACATCTGAAACTAATGATGTTCTATCTGTTGGCTAATTGAATTTAAATTTTTTGTAAAAGTCTCCAAAGTTTAAAGAAATGCTGTGTTTAAAGCTTTATTTCTTGCCTGCTTGCTAACAAGGGTTTTTATGTGTGCCAGAATTCATCTGAAATTTGCCTTTGGACACACACTACCCAGTAGCAAGTTTCTCAAGAGGGAGACTCCAAGTCCTCATTTATCTCAATCAAAAAAGCTTCTGTTGGTTACAAAAAAAAAAAAAAAAAAAAAAAAAAAGACTCTTAACATTGGGGAAAGACCAAAACCATTTCAAAATGAAGTGGCAAGTAACAGTTGAATTAGTGAAATAGCTAGATAACCAGACAACATTTTCAACTGGAAGCATAAAACAGCTTGCCCAAAGAGAGGTTCAACTTTCACCGTTGGCTTTTAGAAGGTCATCTCTAAACTTCTGGAATGTCTAGCCTGATGAGAGTGTCTGTTTACAACCTTGGGCCATGCCAGATAATCTATGCTTGAAATGTGCCTTATGGTGAAGGGTCTATAGGTCACACAGTATCAGCTCAACCTCTGAAGGGCTGGAGTCTGAGGTCAGACACATTGGAGGTCAACCATGTCCACATGATTGAGCCTCAATAAAACCCTGGACACTGGGGCGGGATCAAGCTTCACTGGTTGTCAATACTCTGTATATATCAACGCATCATTGCTGTGACAAGTAAATCCTGCCTGCATAATTCCACTGAGCAAGGGTAACTGGAAGATCCTCACTTATAAATCTTCACACCCTGCTCTATGCCCCTCCCCACTTGGCTAACTTTAATTTGAATCCCTTTCCTGTAATAAACTATAACCGTGAGTATAACTGCTTTCAGTGAGTTCGTGAGTCCTTCCTGCAAACTACTGAACATGAGGGTGGTCTTGGTTATCGCCAAACTTGCAACTGGTGTAAGAAGAGAGGGAGGTCTCAGGGACTCCAAGACTTTGTAGGACCCAAATAAGAAATGATTTTGTTCCTCCAGATCCTAAAATTGGATTAAAGGCAGCCTCAAAGTAGAAACAGAGAGAGAAAGTATACTGAACTGACCAGATCTACCCCTGCAGGAACTAGAAACTGAGAGAAAGGTCAAAGGTTAAACGGACTGAAAACACAAAGAACAGACATAACGCCTTATACCCAAACTAAAAGTATGGGGTCATGTGAGATCCTATATCCAATTCAATTCACCTCAACCGTATATACATAGAATCCTGGATTTTCTTCACATCTTTTGGAACTAGAATCACTTGTGGGAGCCAAAAGTGTTAAGAGTGGCCTGAGTGGGGAAAGCTGCCAGATGGTAAAACAGAGAGGTCCCGGAGTCATGGTCCTGGATGGGGACAGCTCCCCCTTTTAGCTCTAGGACATGGCAGCATGCAGTGAAGTTCATAGCCACAGTAGAGGAGGGGAAGGGAATTGGCTTTCAACCAACCTGATGACTTGAAAGCCACCTTTACCAACCCCCTTGTCTCAGACAGCCAAGCTCCCAAGTTTACACCTCATACAATGGCAGAAGAGAATGCAGTCAAAAAGGAAAGCCAGTGCCTAAAGGGCCTCAGCATGGCCATGATATATATTTCAAAGTGAGAAGTGTTTGGGAAACATGATGTTTCTAACATCCTACATATGAGAGTTATGTAATATCTCAAAGAACAAAACATCAATATACTTTCCCTTCAGGATATTCTGTTTTCCTCTCAACAGCTTATGTGTACTGTACACACCAGCTGAGGAAGGACAGGTAGGTGGGTTTCAGAAACCTGTTTTCCTGAAAGCTGAGAAGACAGCAGTATTCAGAGCTGCATCTGTTGTAGGCTGTACAATTGCCAACAACGGCGCTCTCCTTTGGTCCTCTGAAATGGAAGCCTGCCCAGCTGTCCCAGGAGTCAAGGTCCAATCCTCCCACCCACCTTTTTTTTTCTTTAGAACCCATTCCATTTTCTACTAAGATAAGGCCCTCATGCACTGTGAATACCTAAGATATCACAGACTGTTTTCAAGAACTGTGTGTTCCAGAGCCAAATAAGAATTTGGAAGGAATTACTATTTGACCCATCTGAGCTTCTGCTCTGTGATATTTTCAGAAGACCAAGCAAGTCTAGTATGTCCCTGCTTGTCCCTCACATCCATTTATTTTCAACCTTCCCACTTCCATCAACTCATTCAACAAGCTTCTTTGTAAGTTACAAATAAGACCCTCATGAAAATCCATTTTGCAAAGTTCCAAACTTTCAAATCAAAGTTGATTTTTGTTTCATTAAAGAAGCAAGGCTCTGCAATTTATAGATCTGAACATTTTCCCAAACCAGGTGACTCCTTGTCATTTGACAAGCTGTGAGTATTCTAAATGCTTTTCACACATTGAGAAAACAGGCAAATAAGATGACACTTGGACTTGGGTGGGAAACACCATACTCCATGAATCTGTCAAATAACCCTCGATTTTAAGGAGCTTCATTTAGTTTGGTAACAATTCATTTTACCAAGAATATTTATAGAAAATGTATTTTCTATTAAATAAGGCAAAGCTTTCCTTGAGTTCTTGACACCCACTCTTAGCCATTTCTCTCTCTCTCCCTCTCTCTCTCTCTCTCTGTGTGTGTGTGTGTGTGTGTGTGTGTGTGTATGAGAGAGAGAGAAAAAGAGGGAGTAAGAGAAATCATTCCCTCCAAAAGCCTACAAAGAAAACCAGATATGTTCCCATTTGGGATCATAGCTGGATTCTATACTATCTTAGGAATCCAAAATAAAATTAGAGAAGAGCTAAGTAAGTTAGACTGGTCACCATCTATCCCATCATATTCATATATTCATTCTCTTCTAAAAGAATATTGATCACGGGGATAAAATGGTGAAGAAGACTGTTGTAGTCTCAGCTCTCATGAAACTTAGCAATGAATGGGGAAAACAGAAATTTAATAAGGCATCCAGATCCAGTGTGATATCATGTTTGACAAGGCAGGTGTGTGGTACCTTGGGGCCATACTGGAGGGTTTACTACCAGGAATTTAGGAGAGGAAATTATATCTAAGGTGAAACCCAAAGACTGAATACGAGTTAAGTATGAAAAGACAATAGGGAAATCTGTTCCAGGGAGAAGAAACCATAGATGAGGGAAGATAGCAAATTCTAGGAGTGGTGAAGACCTTCATATGAGGAGCATCGAGGAAAGAAGCAGGACACATTGGCACTGGCTGGGTGCTAGGTGTCCTTGCATGCAATGCCGAGGAGCTGGGGACTTACCCAACAGCAGTGGGCCCTCATTAAAGGATTATCAACACAATTAAATTAAAAACCCTACAGTGGCTTTAGGATCAAACCTAATCCCCTTAACTGAGGTAACATGGGACGAGGAAGCATAGCATCATGAACCAGACACCCCTTTAACAGATGCCAGAAATCCAGTTTGGGGCACAACACTGAACAGAGACCTCATCACAGAAATGTGAGTTACTGGAAAATAAGGTCGCCAGTTCAGATCATGACCAACAAAAGGACTAGCTTGATGCTAAGCTAGGTCTCCGGACATGATTCCTTCTACCCCCTGTCCTAGATAACAAAGTCTATCTAGCGTGAGGCTCCACATTGAGTTTGGGAGACTCAATTGCAAAGATTAGAAGGATTGGAGGGACATATGGCACATGGCCATCAATTCAGTGATTGATTCCTTCCTTCCTGCATTTATTTATTCAATAGGCATTCACAGAGGAGCCTATTCAAGGAAAGCATCCACTTCTGCTCAGCAATTCAATATGTATATAAGTGAAGTGTCAGATTATAGAAAACAGCTGAAAAACTAAATGCATGTATGATGTGTTTCAGGTGCCTCTCAAAGGTCAGATACCTCACACAATATCAGCAAGAAACAAATAGAAAACCAAGCAATGTTAATGGTCAAAAATACCCTGATTTTGCCAGCTGGGAATATTCTAAAATATGGCAGCAATGTCGGAATCAGTCTAATAACCAGTGTATTATTCAGCATTATTGCATCAGCCGACCAACAGGGTATTTTATTGAGCACCTACTATTATAAGGCAGATTCAGAGCTTAATGTTGGAAAATTAAGACAGAGAAATGCTGGACCTCATTTCAAGAGGCTATAATTAACTGTAAATTACCTAAACATACAAGATAGGAACATATCCTGAAGGAGTCTCCACAGTGAGTGTAACGAGTGGACAGTGGGGGAGGTTTGTCAGGAGAGGCAGAGGGACTGGACCCAGGACTGCAGAGAGGAGAAGTTGTAGGGTTTAGTGGTGGCAGTCATAGAACCGGACATGACTGCTAGTAAGATACTGTCCTCTTACTTTGTTCTAACAAAAACACATTCCAAAGTATATGCTTGAGTCCTGATCCAAGCACATCATTGGCAACGTCACCAATGACACTGTGTGTGTTCCCGGGGCTGTCACACTCTCCAACTCTCCAACCAACCGTCACAATCAGACCCAGCAAACTGATACTCATTCTTATAAATTCTTTCTAGTTACTCCTCACCTATCATAATGTATTTTCCTAGATCGAGAAGCAGATAGGTGAGTGTTTTCCTTCCTCCCCCAAACAATGCTCAGAAGCCTCTGAGGTAAAAAATGTTTTCCTATAGTTTCAAGTTCTAATAACTTGCAAGGAGATATTTTAGGGATATTCTTATTGTTTTGGAGACTTGTAGATGATGGGGTAGTTAACTGGTAGCCTGAAATTTAGCGGACCTATTCTTGAGAGGACACTTCTGTCAAGACCAGGGCACCAGGGGTCACTTTCTGAATCACACAACCTCTTGGAGGGCACTTGGGACTCATAATAATAGTCTTCAGTGATAGCTCTATCCGATTCCTTGTCTTCAGGTCTGTTAAAAATTCACTCTCCAGGGTCTAACAATTGCTAATATTGAAACCACCAGTATACTCCAGTATACTTTAGTGATAAGTTCTTGTCAATTACTCCACCTCCTCATCCCCTTCCGAAGGCTACACTGGAGAGTGTCCAATTTCCAGCCCCTGCTCCTACTAGGATAAAGTCTCGCTGTTATTACGGCTTCTGACTTAACATGTAAAGAGCATAGGAACCCTGTTTCAACAGCCTTTTACTTTCTTATGAGTATTTCCTGCGCAGGCCCCCCCCCACTGGTGTGCAGACAGACAGACGTAAGTACTTTCCTGTTCCATGTCTCAGCATTTAGTGTTTACTATTTGACATGCACAGAGTTCAAGACAAATCTATGAACAACAGCAGCCAGACTTTCTGTGGAAAAAAAAAAATCTACAGTAGGGGCAGCAATTCTATAGTTCAGAAAACTGCTAGCAGATCTCCTTAAAGAATAAATTTTGGATCATTAAGAACTCCAGGAGAAGAAAATTTATAATACCATTTTGGGGGGATAGAGTACAAAGAGGATAAAATTTAATGAACCCTCATTTTATGTAAATACAACAAAACTTTCGATTTATAGAACTGATAACATCAGGGAACTCATTTAATTTTATATAACCCAAGGTCCCAAACTTAAGGAATTCATCTGTTAAAGTTATTACTATGTTAGTCTAAGGGCCAGTAACTTCATGAAATATGTATGCCAAGACACAACCTTGAGTGGCAGAGAGCAGATCAAAGTTTCAGCTAATACAATACAGGAAGGAGTGGTATTCTCATAAGTGGAAGAGGAGGGACCCTCTTACAACAATGTCCCTGTTGTAAATAAGAAAAGGGGCACACGAGTTGCTCACTCTTCCTGCAGCTGGAACTTGTTGGAAATCTATCTTCCGGGAGTGGTCCCACGAAGGAGGCAGGCACAGAGAACTCTGGGCAATGTACTCCAGGAGCACATGGAAGCAAAGTGAAATTATTCCAAACATGACTGAATCCAGGGATAGAAACTAACTTTGCACCAGACTTTGGAGCTGAGGGTAGCATAAAAAAAGCTGGGAAAACCAAAATGCAAAGGCTGAAGATGGGGTTAAAAGTGAGAGGAGCCAGAAGAGCAAATCAGAGGGTTGAGAAAGAGAGAAGCAAAAGGGGACAAAGATGCAGGCCAGGGACTCCAGCTGCTTCCTACTTTTTACTATGTGTTAGTGTGGTGCTAATTAGTCAGGCACTGGGACCAAGAGGAGGCAACTGACACACTCAAACTAGGGTAATTTGATGAGGGCATAATAAAGGAATGATTTGCCAAGATGTGGGTGGGATGTAGGAAAACTACAAGACATACCACAATGCCGCGCCAGAGGTAAGAGCAGAGCCACTAGGACTCCAGGGCCCACTGGAGTGAGACGAGGGAGCTGTCATTGGTACTCAGAATCAGGAAACAGTGGTTAGAAGGCCACCCTGAGACCTTATATTGAGGGACACAGACAACCTTGAAGGAACGTGTCAAGGAGGAAACGAGAGAAATAAATAACCAGACCTCAAGCTCGTTTTCCTAGTCTCCCACCGGGGCTCCCCATTGACTGAACCTGACCAGAAGGCAGATGGCATGGGAGCTCCTCTGTGCAGGTCACATGAATCAGCCTCTGCATTGCACAGGGTAGAGAAGGGAAGAGAGGAAAGGCAGAGAATCCAACAGAAACTATTTCCCTTCAAGTGTCAGACCCCATTTAAAAACCTACAGCATACTAAGTAAAATCATTCTGCAATACTTCAACCTGGGGAAGAAGGCTGGAATCTCTAGTAGTACCCAGGAGCAATGATGGATTTGGTCAGTCCAGCAGTCCTCCACAAATAGTTAATAGAATTTAGGGGCACTTGGTTGGCTCAGTTGGTTAAGCGTCCAGCTCCGGGTTCTAGCTCAGATCATGATCTCATGGGTCATGGGGTCCAGCCCCTCGTCAGGATCCACACTCAGCAGGGAGTCTGCTTGAAGGATCCTCTCCCTCTGCCCCTCCCCCACTCGCTCTTTTGTGCATGCTCTCTCTCTCTAAAATAAATAAATCTTTAAAAAAATAATTAATAAAATGTATTCTGCACTCAGCACTAGAAACTAAAGAGACTGGCCTACTTCCCGTTTTCAAGAATCTTACCATCTAGTTTGTTCAAATGATGAAACAAATATTCGTCAAATTTCTTATATATGTTAAGGGCAGAGATACAGGCCATCTCTGCTTTCAAAGGTATTATTACCCAAGAGTAAGAGAGCCACTTGAAAATCTTAAAGGGCAATAAAAATTGTGACTATTAAGTGATGAAGTACCAACTCTAAGAAAATTGAGTTCATAGAAGAGAAATAAGACATGCGCAGGAAGGAAACATCACAATTCCAGACACGTGACCTGATCCCCCTTCTGTCACTGAGTCATTCCACTCCCGCTGTAGCGCTTTGAGAGACTTCTCAGCAGGGTGGGGACCTCGAGGTCCCTTTCATCTAGGCTCCATACATTCCTTCAGGTCTGCAGCTAGTGCTTATAGTGCCTTTGTGCAAATCAGGAAAGATGGGTAAACCAGTTAGGAAATTACACCTGTCCCAGGGGGAACCAGCCATCTGCCAGAGTCCCTGATTAGGTAACCAGTGGGCAAGATGGACTTCAGCTCCCACTCGCAGCTGCCCCTTGCCTGGGCCTCTAGGGTAGGGCCCGACCTGCATCATCATAAAAGACATCTCTGCATTTGTCCATTCACTCTAGAAATACTTATTAACCACTTATCATATACCAAGATCAACAATGACTCTGTTGTATTTTAGTTTTCAATTTAAGCTAGTGGTGGCAATTAATGGCTATGGTTTGGGTAAGCCATAAACGAAACCCTGAGCTAATCCTAATGCAAACCCTTTCAACATGAAACTCTTGACTGCCAGGTGAGGGGGTTCAACAGGACAATGTGATGAACAACGTGCTACAGCACTGCTCCCTAGCAAAACCCCCTCCTCCCTTCTGTGGTTAATTGCACTTTCCCATGAGATATTTTCGAATTCGGAAGCCATGGGCTGCTTTGTGACCTTATTCTCTTTTCCTCTCTCTTTCGCTTTGTGAGTCTGCCATGATCCTCTTTTTAAAATATACTTTGGACCTCTCCCAGATGGGAGTTCAGGGTCCTGAAACAGCCTGAGGTGGGCCATCAGGAAACCAGCTGAGGAAAGCACATGGGAGACAAGAAATGGGGACTTACAGATTTCTGAAAAATCCAATGGAACAGCAGACAGCAGGCCTGGATGGTACATACATCCACAACTCACTAACTTAAACTACACTGAGGAAAGACTGCTCGTGCCTCAGTTTCCTTGCCTGGATAACACGCCTTAAATGAGAAAGGTTTCCTTTAGGTCTAACTTTCTAGGGTTCTCATAGGTTCATAAAAAGAAACTGTGATTTTTTTTTATAGAGAATGTGCCAGATTTTCTATTTTAAGTATCCTCTTAGGATAGTTACAGTGTTAGCATTATTGCTTTAAGCTGTGTCCCCAGTCTCCAAAACCAGGCACCCCAATGTCATTCCCTTTGTTTTTCCTATAGCTGAACTTGTATTCCTGTGACTTCCATAATCCCCTTAGTGAAGGAGTTTTCCCTCTTGCCCTGTAAGCCACCTGCTAATTGGCGTGTGATAGAGCATCCCACCTGTACGATACCTCTCTCCTGCTAATAAATGACACAAATTAAAATGATCACACTTATCGTATATTCCACTTGAGATTAAATAAGAGAATGTTTTATTCCGTGTATCTTCCAGCTGTAGGAAGAAAATGTTAATCAGACATTAAAGATGCCAAGAAAAATAAATTCAATATGTAAATAGCTACTTTGAGTAATTAGCTATTTACTATTTAATAAATGCTAAATAAGATCTCCCAGTTCACCACAACACTGGAGAAAAAGTACTTCGAAGGGCACCATAACAGGTTAGTGTTGACAAGAGCCTGCAGCCCCAATGAAAGGTCTAAAAGTTTAATCAAGTTCTTGTGGCAGTAAAGGGGCCCAGTGACTGAGTCTGATGCTAATTGGTCCGGGTGGTAAGGGAGAAGGCTAATGAGGCAGCTCTCACACTGATAGGAGTGAGACCGTCAAACGTGATGATCACAGAAACCTTTCAATGACACCTCACTGCTGAAGAAGGATGAAAGAATTTGAACCCTGACAAGGGATCCTTACTCGGGTGTGAAAGGCAAGCATCGTTTGAATTAGCTAGTTCATCTACTGTCCCCTCACCATTAGGAGGGTGTGATGGTTAACTTGACGTGTGAGTTTCAACATGACTGGGTTAAGGAATGCCCGGTTTGTTAGTGAAACATTATTTCTGGCCATGTCTGTGAGGGTGTCTCTGGAAGAGACTGGATTTGAATCAGAAGACTTAGCCAAGATCACCCTCCCCAACGCGCCTAAGGATCATCCAATCCACTGAGGGGTCGCATAGACAAAATGACCGAGGAAGGGAGGATTTGCTCTCTCTGTGTGTTTATGCTGTGACGTCCATCTTCCGCCCTCAGGCACCAGCCCTCCTGGTTCTCCAGCTCTGACTCAGGTCAGAACTTCCAGCAGCCACCCCCAAGTCTCGGGCCTTCAGACTGGGACTGAATTACACAGCCACCTTTTCCAACTTGCAGATGACATCACGGGACTTCCTGGTCTCCATAATTGTCTTAGCCAATCCCTCTAGTAAATCTCCTCTTACATATATACCCCATTGGTTCTGTTTCTCTGGAGAACCGTGACTAACAATCTCAGGTTTCATACCACCAAATCGCAAAAAAAAAAAAAAAAAAAGGAAGCAAAACCATGAGAGCGATAGCTTAACCAAAGATGTTTACAAATAGAAGTGCGTTAGAAGAATGGGAGGCACAGTCTCACTGGTCCATCTCGATGCCAGTATCTCATTGGAGATGAAGACCATTGCCTGCGGGTCACCCCAATGGTGATAAGCTTCCCATTCAACCCTTCCTCCAAGGTAAGACCCTCCCTGAACCCTCCCTTCAAGACCTACTCCCAGCACACACGACAAAGCATACAACCTCACCGAGGTCTGTGTGGCTAACCCTGGAGCTGATAGAAATCTCTTTTGTCCTGCATATTGTCTTCCCAAAGGAAGAGCACAAAACAAAACTGTGAAATCAGTAAGCTAATGATTTTCTCTCCTTCAAGCAACTGTGCATATTACTCAGCTGTAGAGCTGGGGGGACTATTTTGAAAAGGTTTTTTTCTCTCCTTCAGGTTCTTGCTTCCCATTTCCTTCATTAGTCCCCTCACCTGGTATGACTGCATCCTCGCTGGTCCCCGAGCTGTTATTAAGAAACCATGTTACCTCGTGAAGTGCCACAAAGCCTTATTTCCAGGTGCGGAATAAGGAAACTGGGGAGACAGTATGTATAGGGGTTATTCCCAGATTCCAGAACCTAAGTGCTGCTGAGTAACCTGCTCACTTTCTGTCTCCAGGACCTCTAAGCACTACAGAAGTAGAAGCAATTACGGCACCTACTTGAAAGCTCTGCTGGGAGGATACAAAGAGTTTGCAGACACGAAGCATGGACAAGGGTCCCTAGCGCAGAGTAAGTGATTAGTAAACACTCGCTACCATTGTTTATTTTTATCACTTACAAAAGAATTGCTGTTGATGATAAAACCCTGGAGAAATAGACAAGACAATGGAAACCATACCTGGTCTTAGCATCCAAAGATATCGTTATTAGTATTTTGAAATAGTTGACAATCTACAGATCTCTGCTGTATACACAAATTTCTTAAATTTTTTAAATAGAAAGGGCACCATAGAATATAATTTTGTTTGCTGCTCTTTTCACTCAATATTATATTTTCTTATGCCCCTAGTGTTCCTCCAAGTGTGATTATAATGAGTATATGTACTACTATACAGCTATAATAGAATTTGTTTTGCCATTGCCTGACTACTGAGCCTTAAGATAACTTTTAGTTTTCTACAATTACAAATAATGCTGCAGCAAAGACAACTGTTACTCGGTTTTGGTCTGCTTCATGATTGTGTCTGGTATAGAAAGCGGGATCTGAGATTACTTCTGGTCATCTCTAACACCAGGCCCTTTGTGATGCAGGGAACAGTGGCCCAGTGTTCCGTTTCACACACACACTGGTCATTTGGCTAGAAGCCAGGGATCAGGGGCAGGGTTGGAGAAACAGATAAAAACACCTTCCTAATTTCCGTCAGGTGAATGGGGATGCTGTGCCCCATGAAGCCAAACATGACCAGGCCATAATCTGGGCATGCTCTACCCTCTTTGGCCTGAGAGTCTGTAGAAATTCATTCCAGATTCTAGCATCAGCTTTTCTGTATTGTTTTTGTCTTTTTCTTTGCCCATATGAGAGTCTTATTGGAAAATTGGGAGATGCCATGTCAAAAAAATGCTAGCTGATCTCTGTTTTATATTTTGAATGTAATTTATAGTGTGTAATTGCATGTTTGTGACCTACAGATCACATCAACCACACCTCTCACTCCTAGCTACCATCAGCTGATGTAACTCCCCCTTCTCCTCTCTCTCCTCCTTTTTTCCTCTTCTTTTCTTTCTTACTCCTCCTCCTCCTCCTTCTTCCTCCTCCTCTCCTCTGCTGCATGCTCTTTTGTCAAATCCCATTCCCTTCCCCGAAGACACTCATGCTCAAGTATTTAAGGTGTGTCTACTCAGTGTAAATTTCAGGCCTGCCTTACATGAATAGCTGTGAAAATACCTAACAGCATAGTCTGTATATTTTTAATGCAGGTTTTCTCTAGCTACTCATTTCATACCATCTTTCATGATGGCAGCATGTTCCTGAAATTGGTTCATGCTTCCATACCGAGGCTTCGTTCATTCCGCCGATTATTCCCTTCTGCACGCGTGCCGCATTTTACTCCTCTCTTCCTCACAAGGTGGTTGTCCACACTGTCTCCAACTCTTACCTACTGTGCATAGCACTCCAGCAAACTATTTCATCTTTGCACAGTTCTCGTGGCAGAAAACTGTTTGCACAAATCTTCCCCGCAGAACGATCCAGAAAAGAACTGCTGAAGCACAGGGCATTTTTGTGTGAATTTCACTAAACGGCTCTCCAGAAGGGCTACGCCGGCCCTCACGACAATTCGCAGGTGTGGAGATCGTGAGTCTCTCTACGAGCTCACCGGTACCTGATATTGTCCAAATTTCCTTTTTGCCGATCGCATAGATGCCGGCTGGTGTGTCACCTTTACTTTTGTCGGTCTCTTTGTCAATGAAGCTGAACATGTCATACATTTCTCAGCCATTCAGGTTTCTCTTTTGTAAACTGATTTGCCCACTTAGAGGGTTTTCTTGTTTTGTATATTTCATAACTATTTCTTACATATTATCGATTAATCCTTTATCAGAGATGCTGCAAATAGTTCCCTGAAACCAAGCACCCAGCCAAACTCTATTCTAAATAATTTACAGTTGTCTACCATTGAAGAAATTCTACCTCGTGAAAGATATGGTGTTGGACGTAACAGACACACGGCTCCCTCATTCCCTTGCCTTTTCAGAACTTCTAAAACACTCTATTCTTGTATTTCTAGATTTTACTTTTTATGCAGAAAATAACTTTTACTGTTTTAACTCATAGCTTTGGCAGTATTAATTAGTAGTAGTCATACGTGGCCTTTATTACAACCACTCTGCATTAGACAAATTCCACAAATGGGAAACTATCATAGGGACACTTTTGGCATATCATGGCTTTTAGGTGATAGAAAAACCAAAGCTTATCTGGTTTTTCCATGTCATTTATGTTGTGTGTCTTCTCATACCTATTATTTTATGTACACGACTTTTTTTTTTTCCATTCTTACTATCCTTGCTCTTTAAGGTCTTGGTGGTTTGAAAGATGGTCAGCTGACAAGGGCATGGCAAGCCCTCATTCATCACGGCCTCTCAAAATTCTTGGAGATTAGGGCAGGTGTTCCAAAAACAGGGAAGATAATCCCAGTTTTGCAATCCTCGCTTCGGCCCACAGCAGCTCTATAGCACAGGCTCTGCCTTTGCTTGCACACGCAACACTTTTCACCATATGGAAACACTTTCCAGCCTATGTTAGGGGTAGGCTGTACACTTCACGGAGGGTTCCCGAACAGAAACATAGACTCCAGACCAATGAGTCCTAAAAAACATATGCCTAGGAATTGCTCAGGATGTGCGGTGGTGGTACTAGATGTTTTCTCTCACAATGAGGTTCTCTTTCGTGTAGAAGACTGCAGATTAAAGCGTGTTCCTGGCCCGCATCCCTACCCTTCACTTATCAGCAGGAAATGAAATCACTTAGTAGTGATTGGAAAGGAGAAAGAGAAACATGGCATGCTAGCCCAAATGATGATGCCACTTCCTCGTGGGATCGAGATAGCACTCTACCCTCCTCCATTCCAGAAGTCTGCAGCCCTGTGCTGAGGTTTACCTGGCCCAGCACTGCCTATAACTGAGGGAATGCTCTTCTAATTCTGGGGCTCAGGGTCAGAAAGAAGGTTTACTCACAGATAAAATCTACCTCCTCCAGCTTAAATCTTAAAAGTAATCAATGCAATACGCTGAGTCCTTTTTTCTTATTTCTCAATTGACTTAGAATTCAGAAGGTAAAGAGGGTCATTGAGGCTCCCAATGAGAATAAAGTTTGTTAAACAATACAGGTAATTAAATTTCACTGGAAATCTTCATTTTTAACAGGATTCCCAAGTAGAAATCCAGTAGGCTCCCATGATGACCCTGGAAACATTGTTTTAAATATATTTAGGAGTGGCCATTATAACCCAGTATCAGGATGATTTTAAAAAGTAGAACTCTACAAATTCATGTAATTGGAATTTTATTTTTCATTCAATTTTATGTAAAATTTTCATAGCAAAAGTGGTATTTATTGAGTAGCTATTTTTTAAATTGCCCCATTGTCATGAGCTTAAGATACATCATTCTAACTTTTATAAAGCCATGAATTTATTACTGCAAATTTTTCCAGATGAGGAATCCAAGTTCCAGAAAGATTTCATGAATTTCCTAAAGCTTTGAAGGTAGCTAAAGGACAGATGACGTTTGGACTTACATCTGTTTGGGTCAATGTTTTTTCTGCTAATCTGCTTTCTTATTTATATCTACATGTATTCATAAAGTGAACCATTATTAAGTATATCCAAAAAGTGAGAATTCACACCCACTTTCCTAAATGTGACCAAAAAATATCTGTTTTATTCCAATATCAAGTTGTTGTCTCTAGATCATGTTTGGCACTTACAATTCTCTCCAAATAATATAATATGCCTTCACTGAGAAGGTACATATGAATGAGAAGGAAATAAGTATGTGTGAGTTGACCCTATTTTCTCTTCCCATTAGTGTATAATGGCTACTTGGTCATTATCTTATTTTCAACATCAACATCAAAAGTAGGGGCACCTAGGTGGCTCAGTCGGTTAAGCATCCAACTCTTAGGTTCAGCTCAGGGTGGTGAGATTGAGCCCCATGTTGGACTCCGGGCTGGGCATGGAACTTGCTTAAGATTCTCTCTCTTCCTATCCCTCTGTCCCTCCCTGCACCCTGTTCATGCTTGCTTGCTGTCTTAAAAAAAAATAAATAAATAAAAAAGTAAAAGATACAGGCTGGAGAGTGCAATGAAAGGAACACAGAAATTGGAGTAAGGATCCCCAATTCTAATTTTTATCTCTTTTGCTTCCTGGCAATTTGAGGTTTTTATCAACTATAAAATAATAGGGTTGGTCGAGATCAAGGACGTACATCACCATTTCTCCCATTTTCTTCTGTCAAAAAACCATTGTTGCTCTCAACTGACCTGCCTCTGTCCAGGATTCTTGACAGCTGCCATCAACTGACTCAGTTGGCATGCCATCTAAACCTTCTTTACCATTGCTAAAATAGATCAGACCAGAAAATCTTTCCACCTTTAAGTCTAAGACTGCTGTCAGCAGGGTCCAAAGAGATAGTAGCAGTTAGGTGAAAAACCATAAGCCAGAACTTCACACCTTCATGAGTCTGAGGAATACTGGCTTGTATTGGATATAATCCCTTTCATATAGCAATTTCCACAACCAGTGGTTTTTCTGCTCTCTGAAAACACACAGATTGACCTGCAGGTGAGAAAAAGAGTCAACATCTTCTTCCCTGATGTCTCCCCATCAGGTGACATGAAGCAATATAAGCGATGCCCACAGAGTATTTGTTATGAAATCCAGAAGAAAAGCCATGCAAGAAATATAAACTCAGGTCTGTTTCAAATCCCCTGGGGAAGGAAGGACCCAGCGGCTATGTTTCTGCGTTAGGGCAGAGTAGGGACTATCCTGCTGCTAGGGTGTAACCACGGCCAGGCCACCAGGGCCTCATTAGTGACAGAACGTCAAGCTGCTACCCCGTAATACATCGCCTTTCCCCTGCTCTCTCAGTAAGTAACCGCTTCTAGAAATCACACCTGCTCACTCAGGACTTTGGAGCAGAGAAATCTCAAAACTCAAGAACAACCTCTAGATAAGTGAGCTCTTATGAAATGTTTGTCCGCCAGGAAGATACCCAAAAAAACTCCTGTCCCCTCCAGGAATCCAGAAGCCCTGTGCCCAGGTCCCTACCACCCCCACCAAACGTAGCTGATGAGATGAAATGATGGCGGTTTCTAAATTATAGTACTTGTGGTCAAATCGACAGGCACTTCTGTGAGTCTGATCAAGACTGGAGTTAACCCATTCATCACGTGCACTAGAACTACGTGTATCTTCTCATTCTCACTGACCTTCCCTCAGCACCCTTATCAGCCCGAGAAACAGTATCACATGTTCCACTTCTGAGGGTTCCCCATGTGATCCGCAGTTTCCCCTTGTTGATAACAGATGCCTCCTGCCATCTGTGACCCAGTAGGTCTAAAGTATTTGTTTGCTAATTGACGCCAAGCCCTCTTCTGTTTAGCCCTGGACTTGACCCTCCCCTGCCTCAGATGCTAGCGTCCCCTGAGCTCTAGTTACAGCATGCACCTGGTGTTTCCTTTATTACCAGAAGCTTCCCTCACAGCACAACCCTGTGCTACATCCAAGAGCGGAGACACACGTGCTTTAAGGATGAGAGTCAGGAATTTGCCAAATGTAGAATTCAAGAACTCCCTGTCCTTCCCTGCCATAGTATCCACATAGAACGCCCTGTGTGTGCTTTTCCTGACAGTCTGAAAGGGCCTTTGAGGTTTAATCAGTAGATAGTGGCAAAAGGATAACACAGTGTTCATAGTGGGAATTCTTATCTTAATGCTGCTGCCAGCCGAACACCAAAGACTGCAGGCTTTGCGGTTTATTTAGCTGTAAGGAATAGGGGTCAGGGTGATTCTTGGGTTACTATATATAAAAATACCACTTTCTCGGGGCGCCTGGGTGGCTCACTGGGTTGGGCCTCTGCCTTTGACTCAGGTCATGATCTCAGGGTCCGGGGATCGAGTCCCACATCGGGCTCTGCTCTGCGGAGAGCCTGCTTCCTCCTCTCTCTCTCTGCCTGCCTCTCTGACTACTTGTGATCTCTCTGTCAACTAAATAAATAAATTCTTTAAAAAAAAAAATACCACTTTCTCAACTCAAAAGTGATCCTAGGCAATATGTAACAGCAACTTGTAAGAAGTTCAAGGTAAAATATTTCTTCTAAGGGAATACATTCCTTTTCCCTATAGTTCATCCTATAATAATTCCTGAATTACTAAACGTGGTTCTTTTTTTTTATTCCTCTTTTATTTTAGCAAATGGTTATTCCTAATTAAGTCGATGATGGAAAATGAAAAACTTACTCATTGATGCACCAGGAAAAAAAAAAAAACAAGAAACAAAAAACAAAACCATGACTTGCAATGATTAAACAAACATCAAACTTTTACAGTAGTTAAGGCCTCGAATCATAAAGACTATTTAGAAATCTGTGAAAACACCTGAGTTTTCAAATATAACTATTGTATACATTTAGCGTATTTACTTTATATGCTTTATACACTTTTTTCTTAGGGTTCTAATGCTATTTAGCATTCCAGTTGTTTTATTAATTCAACTTTCCTACAACACATTTCAACTGCTTTCTGCTCCGAAAGTGGTGCTCGGGCCTGTGGCTCTGGTGTCAACACAAAGGTTTTGGAAAATGCAGTATTTTGTACTCTGCCCTGTTTCAGAATCTGAATTTTTCACCAGACCCTCTGGTAGTTCAGATGTATGTGAAAATGTAAAATGTAAAAATGAATTCGGATAAAGAACTGAGCCTGGGTGCTTTGACAAGATCTCAGATTCAAGTCGCATGACTTTTGAATTTAGACAAGTTTTCAAATTTCTTTAAATACCATACTCTTCTCTTGTAGGAGTACAGTAATCTATACATTACAGGGTTGTCATGAGGTCGAAGCTGGCTAATTCCTATAAAGAAGTTAATTAGCATAGGATTTAGCATCCAGAAGTTTTCAGCAAATGTTTGTTGTCACCTTTCCAAAGGTTATTGGCTCTCAGAATAATACAGTGTAAGTCCTTTGCCTTACACATGCAATCTACATAGCTCCTCCCCTCATGCTTCTATTCGGAATTACTACTGTGACAAGTAGAGAAAAGCAAGGGGCTAACCCATGTTTGTACAAAAATGCTCTAGATTAAGTCACTGACTATTAATTTCTCATCACAAATTCATTCATTCATTTACAATACACTTATTTATTGGCTACTCTATTTTCTATACTATGCTGAGTACTTAAACCACTGTAAATTTTTGCAATACACACTTTTCTTTTTCTTTTCTAAACAGGGTGCAGCTGGAGCCCACCGAGTGCCCCACATGGCTTTGGGGGGGAAGGGAGAAATATTTTCCAGTCCTAGTGGAGGGTCTGGGAGAGGATGGGCTGGGATGCCCTGAAGTTAAGTGTAGCTCAGAGAGGGGTGCCTGGGTGACTCAGGGAGTTGAGCATCTGACTCTTGATGTTGGCTTGGGTCTTGATCTTAGGGTCATGAGTTTGAGTCCCGTGTTGGGCTCCATGCTGGGTATGGAGCCTACTTAAAAAGAATGGAATCAGGCCCACAGCACAGATCTCTGGAGTTCCCTGGGGCCAGGCAGGGGAGTCTTGGGATGAAGGACACCTGAGGGCCCAAGGGCTGGCAGTCCCTTGTGTCAGCCTCAGCCTCAAAGGACTAGCAAAACCCCAGTCCACACCCACACCTCTCTCCCCACCACCTCCCCATTCAGTGCAGTGTCACCTCTGCCCAGGGGCCTGGCCGGGTGTAATCCAAGTCTCTAGATGGTTAGAAAGTAATTAGAGAACTGTTCAAAAATAAATTTTCTTAGTTGATAAATTTCAAAGAACTCACAGTATTCTTAAAGATCAGAAAATGGAGATCCCTGGGTAAGGAGAAAAAAGATTCATTGAGAGCATGAGATAGGAGTTACTGCTGGAAGATGAGCACAGCGTAAATAATCATAAATATGGGAATGAAGGAGACGTTCATGGAGAAACATGGTATCTAAGGTCTAAAACTGCACATGCAAACGTTTTACTATTACATCTAATTTAATTTAACTTGCATTTGAGTAACTCAGCAAATTGGTAAAGACACAGGCTGGCTTCTAAAGTATACATACATTCCCTAAAAATGTCAAATTTCATCCCCAAAGCCTATATAATTAATTTTATTCTCCCTACTCTTTTCTTAAGCTCTAGGGAGCTAAGCCTACATCCAAGACAAAGCATCCATATTTTTAAGATTCATTATCATCAACATGTTTAATAAAAGAAAGAGTGTATAGAATATTTACATTAACCAGCAATATAGATGAGTACAAGTGTCCTTTGTGTGTGTCATTTATGAGAGGCTATACTATGCTCCAGTGAGAGTGATAAACAATTTCAAATTTCCAGTGGTTTAACCCAACAGAATTTCTATTTCTGGGTCTGAACGACAACCCAGAGTAGTTCTCCTTTTCTCGGTATTCTGGCTGCTTTGATCTGTAGATGACTGTATATCAGCACATGGTTCCACAAATACCAAAGCAGGGAAAGAGAGATCACAGAAAATATTATAGCAGTTCTTAACTGCTTCTAACCAGAACATGTGTCACTTCCATTCATATTTCCCTGGACAAACCAAGTCACATGGTTGTGGTTGATTTCAAAGGGAGAAGAAATAAGATGCTGTCTGTATGCTGGGGAGGGGAGAAGAACTGTAATTCCAAGAGTAGAGGAGTTTAAAGAGTAACACAACCATATAGTGATAAAAGTCTGTCTGCAGGGGTAATGACAACCCCTTGCACACATTTTCCTCTGCCTTTCTAGAAATGTTTGAATACATGTGATTAAATACAGAGCTTACTTTTATGATGTTTTAAGTGAACTTTATCATTCCATATGCACTGTTCTGCAACTTGCTTCTTTGATCTGTTTAACAGATGGTTTTGTAGATATCGATCTAGCTTCTTCTTTTCAACGTTTTTCTTCATCTTAACTCTAAAGTACAGAAATGCCCAACTATGTCTAACTTGATGAATATCTACTTCGCTTCCAGTTATTTTTTTAAAGATTTGTTTATTTATTTAAGAAAGAGAGAGAGAGAGCACAAGCAAGCAGGGAGAGAGGCAGAGGGAGAGTGAGAGGGAGGGAATCTCGAGCAGACTACCCACTAAGCGTGAAGCCCAACGACACAGGGCTGGATCTCATGACCCTGAGATCAGATCTGAGCTGAAACCAAGAGTCAGATGCTCAACTGACTGTACCACCCAAGTTCCCCAGTATTGTCTTTTTAATAAATGGTGCTAGATTAATTTCATATCAATATGAGGAAAATGTTTTGGCCATTATCTCACTGTGCAAACAAAAATCGATTCTAGATAGATTATAGGTCTAAATGTATAACATTTAAAAAAAAGAATGGGGGTTTAAAAAAGAACTCAGGAGGAAACTTCATCATGCTGGTGTAGACTAAAACAAACACAACCCCAAATCAGTAACCTTAAAATTTTAAAAATTAGTTAGATCACTATAAAATAAAATATTGCTGTTCATCAAAAGAAACCATTCACAAAAGTGTAAAGGCAAGTCACAGGGTGTAGGAAGAACTTTTCAATACTTCTATCTAAAAAGGACTAATATGAGAATATATAATATATAATATGTATATAATACATAATACATATTATATATAATGTATATAATATATAAAGAAAACCTATAGATAAATATAGAAAACCTATATATATATATATATAAAAATATAGAAAACCTATAGATAAGAGAATATCAGGAAACCAAACAGAAAAGTGGGCAAAAAACTATCACTTTACCAAAGAGTATATGCAAACAGTTGGATAAGCACAGAAAACTTGCATTTAACTTCATTATTCAACAAAAAAACTACAATTTAAATGAAATAACTTCTTCACAACCACTATAATACTCAAACAAAGGTAACAGATGATTCCAAGTCTTAGTGATAATGTAGAATTATAAATACAATTAAGTTGTATCCTTATAATTGTTTCGCTTTTGCATATGTACATTACATTTAAATAAAAAGTTAATTAAAAAATAATTGTCCACTCATATAAAACTCTTAACAAACTGGGTATGTGAGGATGGAAGGAAACTCCTTTAACCCAACTACGGATACCTGATGATCAAAAGCACCATGTTTAACAGTAAAATATAAAAAAATTTTCCTCTCAGATCTAGATCACTTCATCTATTTGACAACTTATTAGATGTCACAGCTAGTTGGAAAAGTTCTTAAAAAGGAAAAAGAAAGGAAGGAGAGAAGAAAAAAAATAAAACTTACAGAAAATATACAAAAACCTATAGACAGACTATTGGCATTAATTTGAAAATTTAGAAAGTTTACTAGATGGAATATAAATTTTAGTGTTTTAATACATAAAAAAGTCTTCAAATAAATTTTTAAAATTAAGGAACACAATATGTTTAGTTATCCAATTACATAAGCAAAATATTCAAAATGGTCCAAAGAGCTACGAATATGTTCTCAATCTCACAATATACAAGGGAATCAAATTAAAACCCCAAGAAAATACAAATCAATCAGAATGAGCGCAGTTAAAAAATACTGACGAAATACGTGGAAAAGAGAGTTTCTAGCTGCCCTATTAGTAGTAGCCAAAAAGCAGACATAATCCAAACGCCAAACAGACGGATACAGGAATTGTGGCATTCCTACAAAGCAACTGGCACATGAAGAGGATTCTAGTAGTGAGGAGGGTTCAGCTCTACCGGTTACATTTTATTATTTGGTTTATTAGTTTCCAGTCAGCAATTTTGTGTTTAAAACTTCAAATGAGTTGTAGTAAACCTTACCAAAATATGCAAATAAAATATATATTTATAGCTTCCAAAACAGCAAGTAAAATACTAAGCAAACAAAAATTGGGCATTTAAATTAAAACTTCGTAATTCCAACAGAAAACGAGAGAGAAGAGGGGGGATTTCACCTTTTGAAGGTAGATGCTGAAAAATACCATGGTTGTATTTTTCTTTTTAATGCCGTATGTAATGATTCATTTATTAACATGGAACTATATCCATGGAATACTATTCTGTGAGAAAAGCACATAACCGAACTCCTAGTATTTTGTAAACAATTTACTAGTTTTATACTCAGAAAATCAACTATAAAAGTAGCTTCAAAAACCTTCTTGCCCGTGTACCTGGGTATTTCAATTAAGCGTCTGTCTTTGGCTCGGGTCGTGATCCCAGGTTCCTAGGATCGAGTCCCACATCAGGCTCCTTGCTCACTGGGGAGACTGCTTCTCCCTCTCCCTCTACTCCTCTCCTGCTTGTGTACTTTCTCTCTCTCTGTCAAATAAATAAACAAAAATCTTAACAAAACAAAACCATCCTGCCCCAACCTCACTTGAGTCCATCCCGAGCAAAGAACAGGACCAGATACCATGGTCCAGGCTGCTAGTACAGGTTACAGACTACTTGCTCCTCCCTGTGTCTTACAATTTTTTTTGAATTTTCCATATTTTCTTCATATTTGGTCTTATGACAGTTTTCGCTTCTGTCTCTTTTGCTGGATTTCTGTGTTTAAACTCGAGCATGTGTAGACATTTGGCACTCACTAGACCTCCCTCGTTTAGGCAGATTCCAGGTCCTCTCTGTCCTGAATCTCTAAGACATGTGTAGACAGTTTTTGCAGCTCTCATTTCCACCCCCTTGCCACCACCAGCCCCGTTAAAATCACTTAAAAGACACTATTTCTTAGTACCCTTCTTTCAGAGACACAATACAACAGTCAACCGCGCGGTGTGTTTATGATTACCAATTTTTTTCACTGAAATACACCACATATATGCGTAGTTACATAAGAAAAAAAAATCTGTGAAAACTGTTGATAAGAAAGAATTGGATTTGAACTGTTTCTTTTGTGATCTGAGCTAATATCACCTTGGCAGAAATACAGCATTATCCGGCAGAGGTCTTCCAGGGTTCTGATTATGGGTCCAAACAAATCACAATGCAATCCATCACATTCCCACACTGTCAGCTTTGGGCTGACTCACTCAATTGTCCTTGAAAGTACCGTTGCATACTTTTTTTTTTTTATTCCAGCCATTATGGAAAAGGTGCATTATATGGTGTAGGCAATCACATTTACCAGAAAATGCCCTTAGCTTGCTTGCTTATTATGTGCATGGAGGTGAGGGAAGGAAAAAAAAAAAATCTCACAGGTTATTTCCCTCAACCCCGAAAGAGAAAACTAAATTAATCTATAGAAACTCCTTTCAATAGCTTTCCCTGTACGAAATTCATTCTCACCTATGTGGCTCCTAAGAGGGAGAAGTCTGACCAGGTATGAGCCTAAGGAACACATCCATAGCAGAGTCAAGTTCGAGGTAAGATTTCAGGAGCTGTGTCTAGCCCAAATTTCAAATATGCTTATTATGGCTTGCTCAAATCCCATGTGCTGTGGGGTATGATAATTCCTGAAAAAGCAGTTCTCCTGGAAGATTAAGAGAACAGTTTGCTTTTGCCTCAGGCCATTAACATTTTAATAAAACGGTCGTCAACTGTGATAACAATTCATCTTTAGGGGACTTTATCTATTATTAACCTTATTAAATAACAAGTTTATTATTGCTGACATGTAGATTTTCCAGCCTTCATCAAGCATGCTTCTCACTCCAGCTCTCTTTCATTCTCTCTCTTTAAAAATTTAGTTCAATTAAGCTGAATTTCTGTGCCAAGTGCATATTTACAAGTTTGTTGGTTTGTTTTCCTTTGGAGCGATTTGAAAATTATTCTCATTTCCAATAATAGTTGATTAAGCTAAACACATTTTATGCGTTTTGTTGAGGACCACAATCTGTTAAGCAGGAATAATTTACTACTTTGATTTTGGTGAAAGATGTAGTTGTCAGTCTTAAGAAAATGTTATTTTAGGAAAGAACGGGCAGTCAAAAGATACAAGTTAAATTTTATTGTCATGTAGCAAGAAGGTGTTATGATTTGCAATTATGTTCCCTACCAACAGCATCATGTCCGATATACTTTATTCAAACAGTTATAAACACCCTATTTAATCTATGATTGACCAAGGAAAATAAATCCAGCACTACTGTTCTAAAATATAGGAAGAAGAAAACAAAAAGACAGGAATGTGATGGTCCAGGATGTGTCTGGGGAACTCAAAATGATCCACTCTAGTAATAGTCAAGGACTAGACAAAGAGGAACAGAGTGTAGGATTAAAAAAAGAAAAAATATTTGGGAGACCTGGGTGGCTCAGTCGGTTGAGCATCTATCTGTCTTCGGCTCAGGTCATGATCCCGGGGTTCTGGGATCAAGTCCCACATTGGGCTCCTTGCTCAGCAGGGAGCCTGCTTCTCCCTCTGCCTGCTGCTCCCCCTGCTTGTACCCCCTCTCTGTCTCTCTCTCTCTCTCTGGCAAGTAACTAAATGATTAAAATCTTATAAAAAATATTTGGAATCAATTTTAAAGTATAAAAAAATCAGAAATGTTTTAAAGGAAAAAGAAATCAGGAAGGACGCTCTGATCAGTTTATGTCAAACAGGGAAAAACCTCATCAGACTGGGGTTTTAAACAACTCTGCAGCAGTCTACAGAAGCAGTTGTGGTTGTAAGTCCGGGAGGCAGATCAGTTCTATGATGGCAGTTCCAAGAGGCTCCCCAAAAGATGGTGAGGCCCTCAGCTTGGTAGAGAGGGTGGCAAGGAGACACATGTCATATACAACAATCATTTCTGAAGAATGTTCAGTAGGACTGGATGAAGGGGAGAGATGCGTACGAGAAGAACGAATCTGAGATTTCCAGTTTGAACACCTAAGTGACGATGTCCTCAACCATCAACTGGGGCAGAAAAGTATAAAGATAAATATTATCGTGAAAAGACACTGAGTCCTACTGCATGTGTATAGTTCTGAAGTCTGTGGATGACGTTGACAGTTTCCACTGAGCTGGAAAAACAAAACAAAGCTGCCTTGTACACCCACATTTCTAAGACTAAGCAAACCTCAGCTTTGGGGTTAAGAAAGAAATATATGGGGACGCATGGGTGGTTCAGTCAGTTAAGTGTGTGCCTTCAGCTCAGGTCATGATCCCAGGGTCCTGGGATGGAGCCCTGCATCAGGCTCCCTGCTCAGCGGGGAGCCTGCTTCTCCCTCTCCCTCTGCCCTCCATTCCCTGCTTGTGCTCTCACACTCGCTTGCTCTCTGGCAAATAAATAATAAATAAGATCTTAAAGAAAGAAAGAAAGACAGAAAGAAGAAGGAGAGAGAGTGAGAGGGAGGGAGGGATATATATACTGGAGTCTATATAGGACAAAACATTTTCCCAACTCCTACTCACTTTGCATTTGTACTTTCTTTCCGTGTGTGTGTGTGTGTGTGTGTGTGTGTGTGTGTGTGTGTGATACGATTAACACTATTGTTACATGCTTTTCTTTATTGTGTTACGTTAGCCACCATACAGTACATCATTAGTTTTTGATGCAGTGGTCCATGATCCATTGTTTGCATACAACACCCAGTGCTCCGTGCAATCGTGCCCTCCTTAATCCCCATACCCAGCATTTGTACTTTCTAAAAGTATCTCTGATACAGCTCTTTCTTTATTCCTATACTCACTGACTTGCTCAGAACTTAGTCTCACGTGGTCTGTTACAACAATCATTCAACTGCTCCCCCTGCTTTCAGTTTTATCCCTCACAGACATGTTTGCAGCACAGCTCTCGGAATCATTTTTGTGGTCTATGTAGATTATAACAATGAGATCAATCAACAGCACAACGGGACACAACACCCCTTTACACGAGGCTGATTCTGTAATGTAATTGTACTGTTCTGAAGTAAGGTTCACTGATATCTTAACTCATCAATGCATTTAATTTCAAAATAAATCAGTAAAAATAATGAAGATAAAATAAAAGTAAGCTGTGGCAAAATAAGGTATATTTCAATACAAAAATGTTCAGGCGCTGGTTAATATCAGGCACCAACCGGAAGATGTAATGAAGTAAACTACTGCTTGTATCTTTATGTAGAATCTCAGTGGATAAACAAAGGGGATCCAGTGCAGTTATGCGGGTTGGGGTAGCACTGCCACTGATAATATAATTTCCTTCATATGTATAAGACGTCTGCTAAAGTTGCCAATGTAATGAAAAGTCTTTTATTTGCATTGTAGTTTTATTCCTGGAAAATGTGATGTATGTTATAGCAAACAGTAAGGCACACAAGTATAAAATAGATTTAAGGTATAGGTTCCAAGCATTATAATTCAGCTATAATTTATTTTTTATAAGATTTCATTTATTTGAGAGAGAGGGAGCTCCTGTATACAGAGGGAGAGGGAAAGGGGGAAAGTAGACTCCCCATTGAGCAGGGAGCCCAATGCAGGGCTCAATCCTAGGGCCCTGGGATCATGCCCTGAGCTGAAGGCAGATGCTTAACCCACTGAGTCACCCAGGAGCCCCAATTCAGCTATAATTTAAATGTCCAACATGACATTTCAAAGTTGTGAAGGGAAGAGAAAATTCTTCATTATGTAGAAAAGTCCCAGGTGTTGCAGGGAGTACAGTCTCCTACTAGACACCAGGAGTGCCTCCTAGGTGATCTAATAATCTAAAAATTGCTCTCCGAAGCGTCATATGGCCCTTTCAAATGTTCTACATGCTGTAGGACTACATTTGTAAGTAAAGAGATTTGAAGAAATGATGGTGGGAAACTTTCCAAATTTGTTGACACATAGAACTCTACAATTCAAGCAGCTCAGCAAATCTAAACAGGTTAATTTCAAAGAAATCCATGCCTGGATACATCATGATCAAACTATTAAATATCAAAGATTAAGTATGGAAACCACCTTGAGAAAATATGATGCATTAAACCACCTTAAGAAAATATGATACATTATGATACATATACATTATATATATGATACATTATATGATATCTATATGAACGATGATTAAAATAATTGCAGATTTATCATCAGAAGACAGTGAAGTGTGTCTTTAAAGGACTGTTCGTAAAGGAGTCAAAGTATAATTCTATACCCTTATAAAGTATCCTTTAGGAATGAAATCAAAAGAGAAACATGTTCGAAGTAAAACTAAGGGAAACTGTCACCAGCTGACCTGCTTTATAAATACTGAAAGAAAGGATTTTCAGAGACTGAAGGAAAAGGATCCCAGAAACAATCTAAGATTTTTAGAATTTAGGAAAGAGGATCAAAATTAGTAAATATTTGGGCAAATATAAAAGACTAACTTCAACTCTTTAGTTTTAAAAATTCTACATAAGTATTTAAAACAAGATTATACCATTATGTGGTTGAGTTGCCAAAATATATGGAGTTAATGAATACAAACATTTTAACACAAAGGAGAGTGGGTATGGGGCCTTTTTGCTAGGTTTCTATATTTATGTGACATGGTACAATTTTAAATAAACTATGAAAGATTAGACATGTATATCTTTGTCTAGATCAATCAATAGAAACTAATACAAAGAAATAGAACCCCAAAATTTAACAGGTAAATTAAAATATTTTAAAATATTCAAATAATCCGAAAGAGAGAAGGAAAATGGGAAGTGAAAAGAAGGAAAGCAGAAGAGAAAAAAATGAAACATTAAAATAGTACACTTGGATAGAAGTAATTTCTAACTATCAGGAAAATTTCAGCAAATTAAAAATAGAATTTTTAGATAATCCAATGATTCCACCTTTGGGCGTATACTAAAAAAATTGTAACTGGGTACTCCAACAGATATGTGTACACTCATGTTCACAGCAGCATTATTCACAAGAGCCAAAAAGGGGGAAGAAATCCAAGTGTTCATCGGTGGATACATGGATAAGCCAACTGTGGTATACACGCGCCATGTTGTATTACCAGCCTTAAAAGAAAGGAAATTCTGATGCATGCCACAACTTGGATGAAATCAGAGGACACCACACTAAGTGAAACAGGCCAATCATAAAAAGATAAATATTGTAGGATTTCACTTATATGAACTACTCGGAAGAGTCAAATTCATAGAGACAGGAAGTAGAAGAGCAATGGCCCCGGCAGAGGCTGGGGGAATGAGAAGTTGCTGCTCAATGGGTTTACAAGATACAAAGAGCTCTGGCTCCACAACAATGTGAATGTACTTACCACTGAACCACACACATAAAAATGGCAAAGATGGTAAGTTCTACGTTATGTGTATTTTAGCACAGTTTCAAAAAAATCTCTTCCAACTCATAACAAGGATACAAACAACCCAATGAAAAATGGTGAAAATATCTGAATGGAGACTTCCCAGATAAAGACACATGCACAGCCAAAGAATATCTACAACATCAACAGTCATCAGAAAAATGCAAATTCAAGCCATATAAAATATCACCACTCCCATTATAACGGCCAAAATTAAAATTACTCACCATACCAAGTACCAGAGAGAATGTGGAACTCCTGTGAAAATGCAAAATGATACAATAACTTAGAAAACTTTTTTTTTCCCCTTAAAAAGTTAGATACATCTGCTACTCTTCTTCGAGGTATTTGCAAAATATATATTTGCCCTCACAAAGACCATGCCATTGAAATTTATATACTGTGTATGTGTTGTTAAAATAAATATTTAGGGATATAAAATAAATATGCATCTTTATATATCCATACATATTTTGTTCTTAGTTTTCCTCTTAGCATTTAAAATACTGTTTTAGGTGAAATAATTATACCATACTGCACTCATATTAAGCTTTTAAATGGTAACTTCTTATATAAAATTAGAGTTGCAAAAAATTAATACGACTTATTGAAGACTTACAATACATGAGATCTCTTACATACATTGTATCATTTAATCCCTGCATTATACTTTATTTGACTAAAATTAATTGAGCAGTTGCTATTTGCTACACACTTTAGACAGGAAATTTGATGTAGATATTTCCAACGTCCTCATTTTACTTGTCTTCATATATAAAAAAACCAATTACACACTTAAAAGCTGACAGTCCAAAATAAAGTTGCTCAGAAGCCTTTAGACCAGTGGTTGTCACTTGGGGACAGTTTTGTCCCCCAGGGGACACATGGCAACCTCTGGAGACAGTCTCTGGTTATCACAATTGGTGGAATACTACTGGCATCTAGTGGGTAGAGGCCAGGAATGCTGCTAAACATCCTACATCACATAGGACTGTCTCCTGCAGCAGAGAATTTGCCAGCTCCAAATGCCAATCGTGCCACCAAGTTTGAGAAATCCTACATTGGACCCATAATCTAAAACCCTCATCTCCACTAGGATTAAAACCTACTCACTTTTTCTGTCCAGGTCCTATCCTCCTTTGCATAATTGTATGGTCATGGCACAAAGAAGAAGAAAAAGGAAGATGGGGGTCTCCCTATACCTTCCTTGTTCCAGAAGGCTGCCCTCGTACAATCCCCCCACAGAATCTTCCTGATTTAGTCCTTTCTCCCATCGGTGGTGCAGCATATTTGGCACTTCTCCTATGATGGCTAAATACCCATGTCTACACATCCCCCTTTTCTGTGTGAATTTGGTATACAGCAAGGAGAGGCTATCTGACCCCTTTGGCATCTCATGATGTCCCTGCTTGCTCTGCATGCCTCACTCCTCTTTGCAATTTGACCATCAGCCTCCTGCAAGTGGTCTCCATCACACCCTCTCTTTGTGCCCTGACCATTAAGAAAGCTGATAAAGTGTACAGGCCCCCAACATTGTAAGAACAGGAAATGGGAGGTTGGTTATAAATTTAAATCTAGACAGTTCAGTCTGAACAATTAACCCATATTCCATTTTCTCTCCTGTCCAGTCAAATAGCCTTGACATCCTTTTTGGCTAGTCTAGTATGGACGTTACTTGTTGTCAGGGTGATGGCAGCAATAATGGACTTGGAAGTGGAAGAGAATGTTCTATGTCAGGATGCCGCATACTTCAAGTTTTTATATCGACAAATCCTCAGGATTATAGGAATAATTTTCTTGAATTAACTATTATAATAAAATCTGTATTCCAAGGAGTTCTTGGATTTCTCCAGAACATCAAAACCACAGAATAAAACAGCAATCTTCTGCAATAGAACACTGTCTCCACCTGCAGTTAGAAAGACGCTCACGACCAGAACCCCACACCATAAAAAAGTTCTCTTTAGCAAAGATCTTGGAAGAGATTGCTTTATTTAGAAGACGGCAGTGAATTCTGAGTTGAATTTATGCATCTCCATGCCCCAGTATGATTTCTAGAAACAGATAGGAAGGGCTGGATTTCTCTACTGTAAGTGATGGATCATGACAAGTGTGTTACTCCTCAGGTCTGGCTTAAATAGAAATTGAAGTGAAATTCCCAGGTCACATCTGAACTATCTCTGCCTTTCACTCTGCATTATTCTCATGAAATTATCTTTACTACCTTCCTCCTTACATTTCTCATGATTGACCTGCAAGTCTTATTGGAATTGTTTTCATGGCTTGGTCTTGGGTCTCTCACATCCCTGGAGAGACAAGACCTGTGAGAAGGTAGCATGGACTTCTGAACAGCACTTTTTTATTCAACTCATACTGCCCTCAAATGTTTAAGCTTTTAGTAGTACTCCTGGGTTGTCAAAGACCAGACATGAGTGAATTCACAAACAGTAAGTCTAGAAAATAAAGGAAAGAAAGCCAAAAGCCTGGGAAAGGCACAAGACAAAAGTAACAGTAGTTTTTGCTCATTTTGAAAAGTCTTCTTTTCTTCTGACTTGAAATTTGCCCTTTTAGGGTGGTACAACTTCAGTGTGATAGTGGGAATAACCTGAAGTGAGACAGAAAATATAAATTCTCTACCTGGCTACACCCAAGTCTTACTGGCAACTGAATAGCCAGAAAGCAAAGATGATGGATATCTAAGATGGACACAGAGTGACCACAATGGCATGTGTAATCCAAGAAGGGCAACTACTGAAAGCTGAGAAAATAAGCTTAAAACAATGTCCTTGATGTGGCATTTACCACCCTGACAGCCATTACTGATACCCCAGTAGCAGCTTGCCCATGTGGTATCCAAATCTGGGTTTCTAGTACCATTCTCCAACGAAGGGCTACCTGCAGAAATGACTGATTCTAAGACTAGAGAAGAAAATACACATGATATTCCTGGACCACCTTATAGTGCCAGCAAGTTAGGATGCTAAAAACAAACAAAAAACAGAATTAAACAAAAACTCCACAATAACCCAAGTGTATCAGAGGAACACAGCAACCAACTCTGAAAGAGCTCCCAACAGGGGCGCCTGGGTGGCTCAGTCGGTTGAGCGTCCAACTCTTGGTTTCAGCTCAGGTCATGATCTTGAGGTTGTGAGATCGAGCCCTGACACAGGCTCAGTGCAGAGTCTGCTTAGATTCTCTCCCTCTCCCTCTGCCCCACCCCCCAATGTATACTCTCTCTCTCTCTCTCTCTCTCACTCTCTCTCTCTCTCTTTCTCAAATAAATAATCTTAAAAAAGAAAAAGAAAAGGAAAGTAAGAAATAACTCCCAATGGCCAATGCTGGAACAACTTGAGCAACAAAATATATAATGGTAATATTGGTTTTTAACCTATAGACTAAAATAAATATCCATGAGTCTATACTGATACAAATAAATTATTGAATAGGGAGAATAGATCAATATTCTTATGTAGAAGAATTCTAAATAATTTCTGTAGCTCTTTCACATGTAAGGATATAGAAGACGACTCCTCATTCTTTAAGTGTGAGCTGTGCACAGTGACTTTTTTCCCAAGAGCGAAGTATGGAAAGGAAGGAGAAAAAAGAGCTGCTTAATAGAGGAGAACTTGAAGAACACTACCTCAAACCAGGTGGTCATGGTCAACGTCAATAGTAACAAGTCATACTGATCACATTTACCCTTGATCTGATGTGGTAAGAATGGCATCTCACCTCTGTGGATTTCCTCCCCAAAACCCACAACCCAGTCTAATCATGAGTAGAGCATCAGAGAACTCCCAGCTGAGGGACCTCCTACCAAGTACCTGACCAGTTTTCCTCAAAACTGTCAATTAAATACAAGAAAAGTCTGAAAACCTGTCACAACCAAGAGGAGCCTGAGGGGATATGACAACTAAATGCAGTGTGGTTCCTAGATGAGATCCTGGGACAGAAAAAGAACATTAGGGAAAAACTGGAGAAATCTTTATAAATTACAGACTTTTAGTTAATGTATCAATACTGGTTCATGAATTATAATAAATGTAATATGGTTACATAAGATGTTAATAAGGGAGACTAACCATGGGGTATACAGGAACTCTCCGTAGAATCTTCAAAACGATTCTGTAAATCTGAAACTATCCCAAGATGAAAAGGCTATTTAAAAAAAAAAAAAAAAAAAAAAAAAACTTTCATTTGAATTTGCTATATGTTTGCAACAGCGAGACCAGCCCTAGGCAAAAACAAACATAAAAAAGTTGTATGAAATGCCAAACTGACCACCTAAATTCTTGCTCCAGAACACAATTAATCTAAGCTTAGCAACCATATCTCAGCGCCCTTCCCTCATAGGGCTTGTCGTTACCAGTTATCAGACTCTTCTCTCCATTCCATAGTACTGGCCCGCACACCGGTCCTCAGCAAGTTAATCTGATAGGCAAATCCACAGTAACATAAAAGGTAAATGAATAATTGTCAGTTAACATAGCAACATATCAACTGTGGTTATCTGGAGGCAAGAAGCTCTCATCCCTTACTGACTCTCATAGTGGGGTGGTCAGACAAGAGAGGAGAGGGGCGGGTTCACCAGCAGACGCACACTGAGACACACGATGCTCGGTCTCTGTTCCCTTACGTGCAGTCGTGCACCTACAGTAGGTCCACCTTTCTGGAAAGGCAGTGGGAAGTCAGTCACCAGATTTCCCATAATACAGAGGACCAGCCAGTAAGAACTCCTAGAAATAGCCATGAAAAAGACCAAATTACATTAGTCTTCAGGAAACAGTATCATAGACCTTTCTTATTTTATGGACTTTAGTCTACCTAGGAGATCACTGCTGGGTGTATGCTTTGTGTTACGTTCTTCTCTGCAACCATGTCATTTTCTACTTCCTCTATAAGGCCTATGACAAAAACAGCCTCATGGATGAACATCGTATTAATATACCAGGGAGAAATGGGATTCAAAGGACTCAATGAAATACCAGGCCTGAATGACATGGGCTTTTGTGAAGTAGGCATACCTCATCCATTTCATCTCCAGCTAGTTATTCCAGTAGCTGCCTCTTACAAAATCATTTAAATCAAAGCACACTTCCCTTTACAGACAGACGAAATCACTTGCAACTAATCCATCTCTTACTTTATTGCCCATAGAAATGAAGAACAGGTTGTTCAACCACGGTGGCTGGGAGACAGCAGCCATCCGTTTCCTCATAGTACGTACACAAGTTTGATCGTGTTTGTCTAATTATCCCATTAACCTGTACCTAAAGATCCAATTACTCCAGCTGTGGGTGATTGAATAAAGGGCAACGGCAACAGATACCAGGCAGGGGACATGTGCATTCCTCATCTGTAAAGTTTGTAATTGCTAGCTCAGTCTTTCACCAAGAAATTCCTAGGGCAGCATAGAGAACTGAAGTGTTTTCAAAGTGCAGTTTCTAAACTGGTAAATAGTCATTTAAATTCTAAGTGTTTATTATGAATCAAAGTATTCCTCCTTCTTATAAGCTCACATTTGTGCTATTCCCATCACTTTCCTCAAAGGATTTTTTTAAAGATTTTATTTATTTATTTGACACAGAGAGAGGTCACAAGGGAGGCAGAGAGGTAGGCAGAGAGAGGGGGAAGCAGGCTCCCCGTAGAGCAGAGAGCCCAATGTGGGGCTTGATCCCAGGACCCTGAGCCCATGACCTGAGCCAAAGGCAGAGGCTTAACCCACTGAGCCACCCAGGCACCCCTCCTCGAAGGATTTTTAAAAATCGAAACTACTGAAGCAGATTCTAAGTATTATTCCTCCAATTCAGGTAGCTGTCATCAGATAAATAGAGGTCTCTAATTCAAGATAGGGATGCATGAACCAATGATCTGGACTTTCTCTGGATGTGATAAATGTGTGTAAATTATTCATTAAAGCATCATTTTCCTATAACAACAATCCCATATTAAATAGCTAGCATAAACATTCACTTAGGTTTTCTGATCTCAAACGGACCCTCAATCCTGGCCACAAATCCTTACATTTTTTTCCAGTTAGGTTCTCCACAGAAACGCACAGGCTTTATATCCCCCCCATCCATTAAATATCAAATCCTACCATCTCTACTGTCAGTCTGAGCAGGTGAGTTCCTCCAACCTCATAGTGAAGTAGACATCATCATCCAAAGGCCACAACATGGCCTTCAACCACACCCAATGCCTCCTCCTTGCACCTTCCATCAAAGACTAATACACGACCTAAATTTCAATCTCTCTTACCTTCCCAGAGACCTCTTTACTCCATCGATTATCCTCTCATTCCTGCATCTTCTGCTACTACCTCTCCCCCACTATTGGCTTCTTCCCATTAACATTTATATCTGTTCAAGACATTGCTATCTTTAAAAGGAATTGCTCAGCTGACATTCTCATTACCACTTGTCTTCCTTTTCACAACCAAACTTCCTACATGGGCACACCTCCTCATGGCTCAACCCACTCTAACGGAGTTTGTGCTTACACAGCTCCACCAAAATCGATCTTGTGGAGGCCACCAGTTGATCTCCATGTTGATAAACCAATAGACAGTTGTGAATACTGACTTTGCCTCTAACCGTTGATCATTACCTTTCTCTCCTCCTTTCTTGGTTTACGCGCTTCATTTTTTTTTCCCTCCTCCTTTTCTGTCTCCTCTTGTCATTTACCTATTCTTCCCAGATATCCACATGGCACATTCCCTCACTTTCTTAAGGTTATTATTCAAATTTTACCTACCCAATAAACCTTCTTTCATTACCTATTTAAAATTGCAAATTTCCAACAGAAGATAACAAGTGTTGATGATGATGTGGAGAAACTGGAACACTCGTACAGTATTCGTGGGAAAGTAAAATGGTACAGCCACTATAGAAAACAGTATGGAGGTTTCTCAAAAGATAAAAATAGAATTACCATATGATGCAGCAGTTCCATTCCTGGGCATATTGAAAGCAGGGACTAAAACAGATTTGTACACCCACATTCACGGCAGCACTGTTCACAACAGCCAAAAGGTGGGAAGCACCCCAAATGGCCATTGATGGATGAACAGACAAACAAAGCATGGTATGTCCATACAATGCAATATCATTCAGTCTTAAAAGTAAGGAAATTTTGACACAGGCTACAACATGGATAAACCTAGAGGATATATTGCTAAAATAAGCCAGTCACAAAGAGATAAATATTGTAGGATTCCACTTACATCAGGTATCCAGAGTAGTCAAATTTATAGAGACAGAAAGTATAATGGGGAGTACCAGGGGTGGGGGAGAGAGGAACGGGCAGATGTTGCTTAATGGATATAGAGTTCCTATTTTGCAAGATGAAATGAGTTCTGGAAATTGGTTGCACAACAGTGTGAATATACTTGACACTACTGAACTGCATAAAAGATGGTCAAGATGGTTAAGTTTTATATTATGTATATTTTGCAATGACTAAAAATTTAATATGTATAGATTTCCCTTTACTACTCTTTTTTTCTCCATAGCATTTATTACCAACTAATATGTATTTTAATTGTATATTTTATCGTCTCTCTCTCCTCACTAGACTGTAAACTACATGAGGGCAGGGATTTTCGTATGTTTGGTATACTGACGTATCCCCACTGCCTGAAACAGTGTCTTGCATATATTAGGTGTCCAACTATTTTTCAATTTTGAATGATTTAATAGATTTTGTTGGACTTTATCCTGTGCTTTCCTTAAATGTCAATTCAGTTCTGTCCTATGTCCTCTAACGTCTCAATCTGTTTGATCTCTATGGGACATCTCCTTCATCTTAATTACTAACTACAAGTTCATACCTCTAAAAAATGTACCTACAGTTTAGATTTCTCTTCTAGGATTCATACCCTTATGAATCTACCTCTGGTTGATGTCCTACTCACCTCAAAGTCAATAGCTCTAAAACAAAACACATCTTCTCCCTCAAATCAGCTCGCCTTTCTGTGTTCTATTGCAACAAATTTACTCAGTTTCCAAAACAGCAAGCTGATACTCATCATTGACTCCTCATTCTTTATTTTCCACATAAAATCACATGAAAGCCTATAACTTATAGCTCTGTTAATTATACTGTTCATTTTAGTTGTTTCAAGTTTTGAGCTATTGCTGGTAAGGCTGCTATGAAATTCTTATACATTTCTTTTCGATGAAGAAGTAAATGAATTTTTGAAGATATAGAAATAAGAAAAGAATTTCTTGGTCATTAGATATCTATCTATATATTTATTTGCTTTAGTAGCTACTGATGGATGTCTAACACGTTTATACCAAATAACACTGCCTCCAGCACTATATGGGAGCTCTAATTGGTCTATATCATCTCAACATTTGGCATCACCAGTCTTTTTAATTTTTGCTATTCTGGTAACCATATAATAGTATCACTTTGGGGGCGCCTGGGTGGCTCAGTGGGTTAAGCCGCTGCCTTCGGCTCGGGTCATGATCTCGGGGTCCTGGGATCGAGTCCCACATCGGGCTCTCTGCTCAGCGGGGAGCCTGCTTCCCTCTCTCTCTCTGCCTGCCTCTCTGCCTACTTGTGATCTCTGTCTGTCAAATAAATAAATAAAATCTTTAAAAAAAAAAAATAGTATCACTTTGTGGCTTTATTTGTACCTCCTTGAGTAACTAATAATATCAAGCAACTTTTGATATGTTTTAGGATCATTTTTATATCTTCTTTTATAAAGTGCTTGTTCAAATTTTGCTCATTTTTTATAGAGTGTGACTTATATTTTCCTTAATGACATAAAAGTTGTTAAATATTCTAGATGCAGATTCTTTATGGGCTATATGAGTATTAATATAGTCTCATTTTATTGTTGCTTTTTCACTCTTAATGATGATTTAATGAAGAAGGGTTCTTAATTCTAGTGTAATACAGTTATCAATTTTTCTTTTATTATCAGACTTCTTTGTGTGCTGTTGAATAAAATTTTGATTATCCTAAATCTTGAAGATATTCTCCTGTTTTATCATCTCAAACATTTATGTCTTCCTTTTCCATATACATCTGTGATCTACCTAAAATTGATTTTTTTCATATGGTGTGAGGAAGGGGTAAAGTTTGTTTTTTCCATATAAATAACCAAATGTCCCCCTTTTTTCTAAGATTTATCTTCAGATTATGTTGACTTTCAATTTTTTTCTAACTTCACACAAATATCAAATTGTCATACTACTAGCTTTATAATAAATTTAATAACTAGCAATATAATTCTTTCAAATATGTTGTTTTCATGTAAAATTGTTTTGGTTATTCTTGGTTCTTTGAAATTCTGATTAAGCTTTAGAATCAGCTTATAAATTTCTATAAGAGCTTGCTTGAATTTTGCTTGTTATTGCATTAAGTCTATAGCTCAATGTGTGGAAATTTTACAAACTTCAATATTGAGCCTCCTAATCCATGACTAAGGTATTCTCCAATTTATTTAGGTATTTTAAAATACATATCAATAATGTTTTATAGTTTTCTGTGTAGAATTTTGAACATCTTTCAGTAGATTTATTCCTTGTATTTGACATATCTTTGTTATTATAAAAATACAATTTAATTTTATTCTTTAATTTTTTTAGTATATAAAAATGATTTGGTTGTACTTGTTAAATTTAATTTGTTCATTATAATAGGTTATCTGTAGATTTTTTCAGGTGATTTTCCACAATCATGTTTTCTATGAATAACATAGAAATAGGCCTTTAACATTTTTTTTCTTGACTTACTATACTGATACTTACAGTAAAATGTTGAATAGAAGTTGTGCTATCAGACACCCTGGCTTCTAATTCCAGAATAGTTTTCTTGAATGGAAAACCCTCATAGAAGATAAGATTGAGTACATCTTGAAGTATGTCCCTTTTCTCCAGGACATTAAAACCTTAAATCCTGGATATCTTGATAACTCTCTAGTGCCTTCATACAGATAATTTTTCTACTTTATCCAGCTTGTCTGTCTGTTCTTAGCAAGAAATTTGGCCAAACATAAGCTATTCCATCCACAATTAATGGAAGAAAGAATGTTAATAAGGTCTTCTGACACTGCTTTATTCTGAAAGAAACCATGTTTCATTTTGCTTTTCCAGACATTTTAAACATAGGCTAGAGAGCATTTTTCATTGAAAATATATGGCATTGTTTCACACCATTTTAAATTTCAATTTAGTTTATATCAATAAATAAATCCCACTGAATTTCTGTGAAGAAATTTTGCTGAGAACTGGCTCATAAGATATATAGAAATCTGTTCCCCATGTTCCATTCATGAACACAGAGAGGATTTTTTTTTCTCTTCTTTTCTTTCTTTCTTTTTTCCTTAAGAGAGAAGACAGGGGTGAGAAGGAGCAGAGGGAAGGGGAGAGAGAGAATATTAAGCAGGCTCTATGCCCAGTGTGGAGCCCAACACTGGGCTCAATCTCATGATAAGCAGATCAAGAGTCTGAAACTTAACTGACTGTGCTATTCAGGTGTCCCATAGAGCAGTTTTAAAGATGCTGTACATTTTTTACTGAATCTGATAGCAAAGAAGTACACATTTCATTTTTATTATCACCAGTATTATAAAATGTTGATTATCCTGAATAAGTTTTATGTCACAAATTGAAAATAAAACCATAGTGGTTTTAATTTTTAAAAAAAGAAAGAAATAAAAAAGAAAAAGAAAATGCTCCTACATTAAGTTTGAATCCTTTGCCATAATCAAAGCATCCTTTCGGTGCTCATTGATCTCCCACTTCTTAAAAGATATACAACTATGAGCAGACTTTTAAAATGATTTTCTAGGAACTGCCTGACTCCATGTGTGAAAGGAATAATAGGAAGTGGTGTGCCTAGCTGTAACATTACCAGATTTTGTTAATCTACTTCTCCAGAGAGCCCCAGTATCCACATATGCCATCTAAGAGTACATGAATCTTATCCAGATCAATAGTCCATTTGTGCACAGAAGATGGACAGAATAAATATTGATATCAATAGTTCAAACTCAAAAGTAGTTCATATTCATATAACACTTGGGTTAACAGCTTCTCACATTATAAGTGAACTGTTTTTTGACAATTACCCTATAAGATATATTTGACAATAATAATAACTAACAGTGATTGAGTACAGTGTCCTTCTAATCAGCATGTGTTTTTGTAATACCAATTGCTCTTAGGCAATTCGTGAGTACAGGAACAATATCATTGTAACATGGTAGTATTTGTATTAGTTCTGGTTTCCAGGTTGTAAATAAGATCTGGAATAGCAAAATTATAACTATAATCAGAAGGACTGGCACAGAAACTAGAAAAGATGAAACAATTGCAAAAAAAGAAGAAGAAAGTCAAAAGACTCACTTTACCACATTTCAAAACTTACTATAGAGCCATGGTAACCAAGATGTCATGGTATTGTTAAAAGCTAGGCAAACTGATCACTGGAACAGAACACAGAGGCCAGAAGTAGACAAACATGAATACGGGGAAGTGGTTTTAACAAAGAAGCAAAGACAATTCAACAGAAAAAGTATAGTCTCTTCAACAAATAGTACTGAAACAATTAGATGTCCACAGACAAAAACATTAACCTCAGCATATACCTTATAATTCATATAAAGATTAACTCAATATAAATCATAGAACTGAATATAAAATGTAAAACCACTAAAATTCTTTTAAAAAGTATAGGAGAAAATCTGCATGACTTAGGACTTGGAGATGAATTTTTTAATACAACATCATAAACACAATCCTTAAACTTTCTTTAAAATAATGATAAATTAGGGTGCCTGGATGGCTCAGTTGGTTAAATGTCTGCCTTTTGCTCAAGTCATGATCCCAGGGTCCTAGGATCAAGCCCCACTTCAGACTCTCTGCTCAGCAGGGATCCTGCCTCTCCCTCTGCCTTCCACTCTGCCTGCTTGTACTCTCTCTCTCTCTCTGGGAAATATATAAAATCTTTTTTAAAAAATGATAAATTAGGGGCTCCTGGGTGACTCAGTCATTAAGCGTCTGCCTTCAGCTCGAGTCATGATCCCAGCGTCCTGGGATTGAGCCCTGCATCGGGCTCCCTACTGAGCGGGGAAGCCTGCTTCTCCTCCCACTCCCTCTGTTTGTGTTCCCTCTCTCTCTGTCCCTCTGTCAAATAAATAAATAAATAATATTTTAAAAAATAAAAAGTAAAATTAAAATGATAGATTAGATTTTATTAGTATTTAAAACTTCTGCTCTTTAAAAGACACTATCAAGAAAATGAAAAAGCAAACCACAGAATGGAAGAAATATTTGCCAATCACATATATTATAAATAACCTGGAACACTACATTAAAAACTAATGATGTACTATATGGTGACTAACATAATAAAAAAAACTAAAATAAATAAATAACCTGTATCCCAAATATATAAATAATTTCTAAACAATAAGAAAACAAAAAGCATAATTCAAAAGAGGCAAAAGATCTAAATAGACACTTCACCTAAATTTGGCAAATACATGGGCATTTAAGCATTTGAAAGATTCTCACCATCATTTATTAGGAAATTGAAAGTTAAAATAACAATAAGATACCAATCTACATATATTAGAATAGCTAAAATACTTTTTAAAAACCTAACAATAGCGCATGTTGAGGATACAGAGTAACAAGGACTCTCATCACTGCTGGTGAGAAGGCAAAATAGTACAGCCATTTTGGAAGAGAGTTTAGTGGTTTATTATAAAGTGAAACATAGATTTACCATTTGATCCAGTAATTGTGCTCCTAGGTATTTATTCAAGTGAAATAGAAGCTTGTGTTCACATAAAAACCTGTATGTGATGTTCTCTGCAGCTTTATTCATAATTGCCCAGAACTGGAAGCAATCAAAATGTCCTTCAACTGATGAATGCATAAACAAGCTGTTACATCAATACAATAGGATACTCTTCAATAATAAAAAGCTATCAATTCCACAACATAGATGGCTCTGAAATACATTTGGCTAAGTAAGAAAGTCAGATCCAAAAAGCTATATATTATCTGACTACATCAGAAAAAAGTAAAACTACAGGAATGGAAAATAGATCAGTGATTTTCAGAGCTTAGGGAAACAGGAAAGGGTGGCTTAAAAGGGAGGCAGAAGGAAATTTTTATGGTAATTGAACTGTTCTCCATGGTCCTGGAGTGGTGGACCAAACCCACTCACCAAAACCCATGGCAACATACATCACAAAGAGTGAACATTAAACATGTACATTAAAAACAAAATCAAACAGGATATCAGGGGATCCCAGGATACCATGCAGAGTATGACAAACGTACAAATAACCTCATTGGAGGGGTGGTGGGGAAAAAAAGAGCTACCCAAGTACATAACTTTGAAAACAGTGTTTAACTAGAAACTGTAAGGCTAAGTTCGGACATAAGGAACAGTACATAATCACCATACTCTAGTTGATAAATTTTTTTCTAATGATGGAGTGAGTTAACAGTTCTGAAAATGTCTAAAATGTGTACTGGAGTCAAACAGATTCGTAAATGGATAGTGGATGGTGAGAGCCAGGTTTCTCATTATCAAAGAAGGAAGTAACAGATCATCAAGGGGTAGGAGGGAATGAGAATGAACCATGAATTAGAGTCAGAGACATAAACTCATGTTTAGTTTACTATATATACAGATGATAGATACAGAGATAATTTGGGATATAATATACATCCAGATATTTCCTAATTCTGCTAAAAGGGCCTAGAAGGAATGACACCCCAGCAGCAATGAGCACACCCAGTACCAAAATCTTGGTCTCTATGTCCTATCCTCCAATGACAGGAACCAGAGCTTCTTAGATAAATGACTTACTCTGGGATTGTAAGAAGAATATTAAAGTTGAGCGCAGAGATTTTTGAGGGCAAGAAAGAAAGTGCTCAAAAAAAAAAAAGGGGGACATATCAAGGGACACAGATGCCAACCTAAAGGATCCCCAATGGACAAAGCTGAAAGAATTTGAGCAAAGAAAGAAATTATGCAATGTGATATTATAACTCAAAAGATAAGTACAGGTGAATCCATACAGACATAAATAAATGATTGAATAAATAACTAATGGGGATAAAGACCTAAATTTTCCTTATGAAAGGATCCTAAGTCATATATGGAATGAAATTTAATTTCCCCCTCCTCCTGACCGTGGGCTGGAACTAGTGGCTCACTTCCAAAGGAGAGAGTAGGTCAAGTTACGGAGGAGAAACCTACAAACACCAGCTTGTCACATGGGTAACACTCTCCCACCTCACCCCACCTAACCCCCAACCCCCTCCAAGCATGATGTGATGAGAAGGGCTCCTGACCTTGTGGTATTCTTACCCCAAACCCATAACCACTATCTAAGCATGACAAGAAAAGCAGCAAACTCAACTGAGAACGTTCTGCAAAACACCTGACCGGTTCCTCCTAAAAATTCTAAATCAGTGAAAAACAGAAAGGGTCTGAAACTGTCACGGGCCAGAAGAGGCTAAGGACATATGAAGGCTAAAGGCAGTGCGGTAGCCTGGATTGGCTCCTGAAACAGAACTGGGCAGCAGTGGAAAGATTGTAGAAATCAAAATAATCTATAAAGTTCGGTCAATTATAATGTGGCAATCTCGGCATCTTGATCATGATAGGCATAGCATAGTAATGTAAAATGTTAACATTGGGGAAACTGGATAAGGGGTTTGGGAATTCTGATTATCTCTGTGACTTTACTGTAAATCCAAAATTATTCCAAAATAAAAAGGTTATTGTAAAATATCATAGGTGCAGTTTAGAAAATAGGAAACTGGACATAAATGTTTTTAATGTTTTAATGTTAATTGAGTATAATTTGGGATTTGCCTTGTCATGTAAATTTTTTAAATTTTGAAAACATGAGTCTTCCCCTGTAAATGCACGAGGTCACGTTGGTGTATCAGGGTTTACGATGATTAATAAATATGTGAAACTTGAAAAAATAAATAAATAAAAACATGAGGAAATAATACTTTTGATTTTATATTTACTCTGAATTTTACCTTTGATGAAAATGCAATTTGAAGGTCTTAAAATGCATTTAGCTTATTACTCTGGATAGAAGACATTACATAAAACTCTTGATTATAAAGGCAAACAAAATATTTTGGGGGGAGAAAAGGGTCAATGCCGGGGCTTACAACTTCCTGCGCCTTTGCCTGAGATCGTTCTCTGGCACCACGGGATTGTGCTCAGTCAGTGCACAGAAAAGCCCAAAGCACGAGGAATTTAATACTCTCAGAGACAATCAGCAACTAAAAAGGGTCAACACCGGTGAATAAAGTCCCCTAGCTTTCCTGTCTCACCGTGCACAATTCTTGGATGTGGACTGCACTAATGAGGAGCACTAATGAAAATGCATTCAGGGTAATCAGCTATTATTAGAAAAGAGAAATAATTTCAGAAATGCTTCAGAGGAAAATAAACTCATCAACCTCCAAACGTGCTTTCGGCATAGAAAACTAATTTCCTGTCATTGTGCTACATATTAAGGAGAAATAACTTTATCATGAACAGGTACGAAGGCAAAAGTGGGGGGCGAGTTTTTTGTTTTGCTTTGCTTTTTTGGTTTTTTGGGGTCTTTTTTTTAGTGAAAGATGTGCTCCAAGGGGGACTGAGTCCCAGATGGCCAGGGTGGTAGGCTTGTTACTGACTTTTTAGCTTTTTCTCCTCTCCTGTCTCGATTTCCTAGCTCTCTCCCCTATGCTTCCTGGGATACCATCCTACAGAAGTTACCTACACCAAAGTCCTTTCCTCAAGGCTTGCTTTTGTGGGGAAACATCACTGCACAAGCAAGAGAACTCTAAGATATGCACAAGAGTAAAAATCAGCCAACCCCGCTGTTGCTAATTTTTGATCACACTAAAGCCCACTGAACCTTTATTTGTAATTCTGATGGTACGCTTTTCAAAGTAGGAAAACAGAATATATTTTATTTCATGAATTTGTTAGCTACATGTATAAGTTTAAAAATGTTCAGACATATTACAGGTAGGCCTTCTACTCCAAACTCCAAAATGTATGAGACAGAAGTGTCAGCAGGGAACACTAAGTCGTGTCGAGGGTTCTGACTACTGAGCCTCTTCACCTGCCCACAGGTAAGGAAGCATCCATGGGCCCTTTCAAAATTATACACAGGAGTTCTAAAAAGCATATTTAGCAGTAGCTCTCATTGGAAGAATAAAACTGGGAGTCTTAGAGTGGTCATCAAATAGGAAGTAATCTGCTGTATCACTCTCCTAGGAACCAATGGCAGCTGGGCCAGCATTCTCTGTCTCATAACAAAGAAACTTCTGGAGGATCCCATGTCTCTCTCTAGCAGCAGTACCCTATACCTATCAGGAAAAATGTGCTGGGTATCTCTTTTGAGTAGGTAATGAACTTCTGGCTTACTGACTAGTGTTTCACTAATAACTTAGCCCCTTCAAGCTATGTCTCTTTAAAAGAAAAGGTAGCATTCTACTCTAAGAAAGAGCTTTCTAGGGATTCCTGGGGCACTCAGTCAGTTAAGCGTCTGCCTTCAGCTCAGGTCATGATCTGGGGATCCTGGGATCGAGTCCTGAGTCCTGCTTCTCCCTCTGCCTGCTGGTCCCCCTGCTTGTGCTCTCTTTCTCTCTCTGACAAATAAACAAATAAAATCTTTAAAAAAAAAAAAAAGAAAGAAAGAGCTTTTTATCTACATTTTATTCATTCATATAGTATAGACTCATAAATTCTTATATTATTTCTATTTTATTAAATGGGTGACAACCCATCACATGACTGGTTTTGGTGCTCCAACTCCCTAAGGCTTAGCCAGAGGAGCACCTTCATGCCAGCTCTAGTGTCATTCTGACACCTTCCCACCTTTCTCAAGAAACCCCACGCTTTCTTGCTCCACAAGACAGTCCAAGTTTATCGTGTAGTCTCCCACCCTCAGCCCTGGATTCAGCCATTCTTCAGGAATCCAGGCTCCTTGTAGTGCGAGCGAGTACTCAGAGCTCATTGATAAAGATGGACTCGTGGAATTAGAAAATCATGATTTGGCAACTACTGTAGTAACAAGTGCTTCAGACAAGAATCATCAGTGGATGCTAAAACCACTGGTGAAAGTCTGTAGAGGGACAGAATAGCTTCATAGCTTCAAAGTATCTCCCCACAAAATACTTACTCATGACAGAGAAAAAATAGTAACTTTAAAGTAACACTAACAGGGGTGCCTCGGTGGTGCAGTTAGTTAAGTGTCCAACTCTGGGTTTCAGCTCAGGTCATGATCTCATGGGTTGTGGGGTTGAGCCCCCAGACCCCCACCTTCCCCACAGCCCCCCCACCCCTCCCTACTCCCACCACACCCCTCCCCAGGCCCCATCAGGCTCTGCACTTAGCCGGGAATCTGCTTAAGACTTTCTCTCCCTCTCCCTCTGCCCCTACCCCTGCTCACTCTCACAGTCTCTCTCTAAGATAAATATCTTTAAAATATTTTAAAAATAAAGTTACATTAATAATATCAGGAGAAACCTGTTAAACACCATCTTAATGAAGAAAAGAAAAAGTATCGTCATCTAGTCATGGTTCAAAATGACCTCATGAGCCTCCTGATGAACAAAAGTCCCACTTCTGTGACCATCTTGCAAAAATACATAATCTAAGTCAAATAATGAGGAAACATTACACAAACACAAACTGAAAGATATTCTACAAAATTACTGGTCTGTACTCTGAAAATATACCAAGGTTATGAAAAGCAAAGAAAAATCAAGGAATAAAGCAGACAAAACAGAGCATGTAATGCAACTTGTGATTGAATCCTGGCCACAATTTTTTTCCTCCATACAAGGCATAAATGAGACAATGGCTAAAATTTGAATAAAGTCTAGATATTAGTATATTAGCAATGTGTTATGATTTTCACAATTATACTGTGGTTGTGTGAGAAAACATGATTCTTTTGTATTATTTTCAAAGATTGTATTGATTTATTTAGCAGAGAGAGAGAGAGAGAATAAGAGCACAAGCAGGCAGAGCAGCAGACAGAGGAAGTAGGAGAAGCAGGCTCTCTGCCGAGCTGGGAGCCCGATGTGGGGCTCAATCCCAGCACCCTGGGATCATGCCCTGAGCTGCTTAACTGACTGAGCCACCCAGTCTCCCCTCTTTTGTATTTTTGCTAAGATTTTATTTATTTGTTTGACAGAGAGAGAGAGTGAAAGAGCACAAGTAAGAGGAGCAGCAGAGAGGGATGGATAAATGCAAGGCTTGATCCCAGGACCCTGAGATCAAGACCTGAGCTGAAGGTAGACACTTATAAAATGTTTGGTGATAAAGGGAATCATCTCTGCAACTTACTCTGAAATGGTTCAAAAAATAGTATATATGTTTGTGTTTAAATCTGTGTACAAACACATAAGAATAGGAGAAGAAACAAAAGAGAGAAAATATAACAAAGGAGATACGATAAAATGTCAACAATTGGGATATCTTAGTGAGGGATATATGGGAAGTTTTGTACTATGCTTGCAACTGGTCTATAAGATTGAAATTATTTCAAAATAAAAAGTTACAAAGATAACACAAAAACAAACTTAAAATGGATTGAACAACTAAATGTGAGACCTGAAACCATAAAAATCCTAGAAGAGAGCACAGACAGTAATGTCTCCAACATGAGTGGTAGCAACATCTTTCTATATCTGTCTCCTGAGACAAAGGAAATAAAAGCAAAGATAAACTATTGAGACTGTGTCAAAATAAAAAGTTTCTTCTCAGCAAAGGAAGCAATCAACAAAATTAAACAACAACCTACTGAAGAGGAGAAGATATTTGCAAATGATATATCCAATAAGAGGTTAATACCTAAAATATATAAAGAATTTATACAACACCCAAAAAGCAAATAACCCAACTTAAAATAGGCAGAAGGCATGAACAGACATCTCTACAAAGAAGACATCCAGATGGCCAACAGACACCTGAAGAGATGCTCAACATCACTCATCATCAGGGAGATGCAGATCAAAACCATGATGAGATACCACCTCACACCTGTCAGGATGGCTAAAATCAAAACAACAAATAACAAGTGTTGGTCAGGATGTGGAGAAAAAGGAAGCCTCTTGCACTGTTGGTGGGAATGCAAACTGGTACAGACACTGTACCAGTACAGAAGCTCTTCAAAAAGGTAAAAATAGAACAATCTGGTAATCACACAACTGAGTACCCCAAAAATACAAAACACTAATTCAAAGGGATACATGCACCTCTATGTTTATAGCAGCATTATTTACAATAGCCAACTTATGGAAGCTCAAGTGTCCATTGACAGATGAATGGATAAAGATGTTATATGTATACACAGATAAAATGGAATATTCCTCAGCCATAAAAAGAATGAAATGTTGCCATTTGCAACACATGGGTGGAGCTAGAGAGCATAATCCTAAACAAACTAAGTCAGTCAAAGACAGATTCCATGTGATTTCACTCATATGTGGAATTTAAGAAACAAAACAAGCAAAGGGGAAAAAAGAGAATCCAAGAAACAGAGTCTTAACTATAGAAAACAAATGGATGACTATCAGAGGGGGAAAGGGTGGGGGAATGGATGGGATAGGTGATGGGGATTAAGGAGTACACTGGTCAGGATGAGTACCAGGTGATGTATATAAGCACTGAATCATTATATTGTACAGCTAAAACTAAAATAACACTGTATGTTAGCTATACTGGAATTAAAATAAAGTTTTAAAAAAGTAAAGATAATATAGGTCATGCCAAGACTAAAGTCTGTGTCAAGAATCCCCAAGGAGGCCTGGAGAAACGAGCCTAATACAAAGTCTGCAAGAACGAGCACTGTTAACTCAAATATCTCACTGGGCAGGTCTTCCATAGGGACCACTGTGAGGAAAACAAGCCTACATTTGGGCCACATGGGGATACCCCTTCTACCACATGCAATGGAAGTGGGAAAGATGGTGCTTTTATTCATGTACCTTGACCCATGATAAATTTAATGCCTTTTGCCATTAAACCACCCTCTTTGCTTGAAATTGAGTTCCAAGGTTTTCAGGTTCCTAAGCCTATAGCATTTGAATGTATCTGAATGAAATTTTCATGTGAAAATAAAATACCAACTTCTTGAATCATTTTTAAAGGGTGTATTGGGGGGGATTGATTTATAATCTCAGCCCATAAAGTATTTTTATTCACATTATATAAGTAATTTTCTCAGCCCTAATAACTTTAGGGGGCATCTGGTAAATTCTGGGGGCACATATCAGATAGCTCTCTAGGAATTTTTGCAGAGACCAAGACAGAGCCCTGATAAGGACCCATTTGCGTTAATCAACTGTTATTAGAAAGTATTTTCAGAAATGCATCAGAAGGAAATAAATGGAGCAAACTCTAAACATGCTTTTGGCATAAAAATTTAATTTCCTGTATTCAAGCGGAACAGCTTCTTTGGGCAAAGAAAACAATTTCGGGGGGGGGGCGTTGAACACGTTCCTTGTTTCTAAGAATATTATTGGTCGGGATCATCAACTGAGCCCCCTGCTGCCCTTGTGTTCAGTGGGGATTCTGCTCACGATTCTCTCTATCCTTCCCTTTGCCACTCCCCACTCAGTCTCTTTCCCAAAAAAACAAAACAGCAACAAAAAACTATACACACACACATCTCACTGGTGTGTGCATTATCAACTACAAATAATCAATTGAAAACTCACAGTGGTAAGACAGTCACTCAAAGACTCCAAGTCTAGGCAGATTTGCACAGCCCTTTCCAGGTTGGACAGGGAAGGAATCAGAACACATCTGCCACTTTGCTGTATTTCCACTTTTATTCACTTTGATGTTAGCCATAAGACTTCTGGGCATAGCCATGCTGCTTTCTTTACCAAATATTTTCTGAGAAAAGAAAGCACCTCTGAAATTTCTAGGCTTGGGGGAGGCATTAATAAATCAGATGGCAAAGGCAATGCATTTAAAACACTCATTAACTCTCCCTTTCTCCTCCATCATAGTGGGTGCACCTCACTGTTCCCCACCATGTCTTGTCACCAGACTTTCAGGATCAAGCCATTCCTGGCCAAGAACCCAAAGCAGAATCATCCTGTTCCCCAGTGGATTCAGAGGAAGACTGGTAAAAAAAACAAAATCACATGCGGCTCCAAGAGGAGACATTAGAAAACCAAGCCGGGCCTCTGAGGGATCACATAGGAGGTGGTGCCCAGGTTTACACTGCGAGACGCTCACAAGCTCATGTCACTTTGTGAGCATCACTACTATCCAAACAAGACACATTTTATTGGAAAAATGACTTTTCTCTGCTACTATGCTTCTACACCAGTAGGTTGGTTCAGTAATACGTATGTTTTCTGTTTGGGAAAAATAATTAAAAAATAAGGTTTTTTTGAAAAAAATAATAAAAAATAAAATAAAGTCATTCATTAAACGCTCTTTGCTCAGAGAGGGAGGTTTGAAACTACATTCTCAACTGTGAATTCCCCAAGACTAATTTGTGTAATGGTTCTCAACCTGAAGCTCTGAGAACAGGGCCATTTTAGACCATTTTCCCTTGAAACTATTTTGGACCACTCCACTCTTATACTCTCTTCTATGTCTATGTAGCTTCTCATTCTATTCCTGTAATGATTACATTTTTCCTATCTGTGCCTATTGCCTAGCTCTGCTCCTGTTACCATTAAATTTATTTTCCACCCTTGAACAAAATCCCAAGAGTACCACTTTATTCTGTGTTTCTTTCACATTTTTTACAATAAAATGATTAATTTACACTACTATTTCTTACTCAGTGATTTTTACTAGTAGTAAGATCCAAATCACTAAATATTAGTATTATCAGCAATTGTTATCAACGGAAAATGGGAGCCTGTTCTTAAAAAGCATCTGTTTTTTTTTTTTTTTTTTTAAAAACAGCATTGGCATGGGTACCTGTGTGGCTCAGTTGGTTAAGTATCTGCCTTCAGCTTGGGTCATGATGCTGGAATCCTGGGATTGAGCCCAGCATTGGGCTCTGTGCTCAGCATGGAGTCTACTTCTATCTCTCTCTCTCTCTGCTCCCCAACCGCCCAACTTATGCTCCCTCTCAAATAGACAAAATCTTCTTTAAAAAATAGATTAAAATTAAAAAAAAAAGCACTGCCTATTTAAAGGTTGAAACCGTATTTCCTATCTCAATGAATCTGTTAAAGCATATTCCTCCCGAAAATTGGCGTCATTTCACACCTCATAGTTTAAAATTTGACCCCATGGATTTGACGTCAGGGCATTTCCAGGTTTGCCACTATATTGAATCAATGCTCTATGAATGCTCTTTGCAGGGGCCTTGACTGGGAGACAGGATCCTTTGTCTAAGGATCTTAGATTGTCTTAGATTGGGAGGGGGTTAAAAATGATTTTGCCCCTCAGGGGACATTTGGTCATGTCTGGAAAGTTTTGCTTGTCACAACTGGGGCAGAGTTGTTACTGGTATCTATTGGCTAGAGGCCAGGGGTGATGCAAAAATGCTGTGGACACACAGAACAGCCCCCCACCCCCAGCAAGAATGATCTTGCCCAAAATGTCAGGAGTGTTGAGGTTATCAGTGCAAAATGAACAAACACTTTAGACTCTCTAAATGTAAGAATAGAGAGCTTTATTCAAGCCTAAGTTAGGACAGCTGCCCCGGAAACAGTCTTCACAAGGAAGAAAGTGTGCCAGAGAATGAGCAGTTTTAACAGCATTATATACGTGATACATTTTGTAAAGGTTCAAAAGATTATAGAATAGCATATAGGCAGGGATCACAAAACTTAATGTCAAGAAATGCAGAGAGTAGGAGCATTGATCCATATCTTTTTTTTTTTTAAGATTTTATTTTTTTATTTAACAGACAGAGATCACAAGCAGGCAGAGAGGCAGGCAGAGAGAGAGAGGAGGAAGCAGGCTCCCTGCTGAGCAGAGAGCCCGACGCGGGGCTCGATCCCAGGCCCCTGGGATCATGACCTGAGTCGAAGGCAGAGGCCTTAACCCACTGAGCCACCCAGGCACCCCGCATTGATCCATATCTTAAGGTCAAGATGGTTTTCCTTTGGGCTTTTCATTTACAAAGCAGGTGCACGATGTATGCTTGTTGGGCCATAAATCAGACTTTTAGCTTAAACGAAGTTTATGTACCGTCATGCTGACTTAGAAATCTAAAATGACTTCCCTTTTTTCTGAGGTCTTTAGAGTTTTTTCGTCTCATCAAGGTCCTCTAAGGAAACTCAGGTTGGAGAGATCCATTAAATTCCCTGGCAGTACGGAGTCAAAAATGCTACATACAGGTTGAGGGAATATATACTGAAAAGGAACGAAGTATAATTAGCTGCTCTAGTTCTACTATTGAGTCCCACCCAATGGTTGACAGCAACCTGTAAAAGTCAGCACATGTAAAATGGCAACCACAGGCCATTTGCATAGGTTGAAATACCAGCACACCATGTCTTTATCAAAGCTCAGGTATCCACAGAGGATTACAGAAGTCCTATCTATTCTCAGAGTTTTAAAAAAGTTGCCTGTTTGGACCCTACCCTGCTCTCTCTGAGATTAGTCTGGAAGAAACTCACTGGCCCGAGAAAAATTTCAGAACACTACCTCCTAACACTGTTAGGAGAAACACCCAACAACGGAAGCTTCAAAATTATGTGGAAAATATAGGAGAAGCATCTCTTTTGACAAATATAGACATCTAGCCCGTAATTCATTTCTTGTACCTAAAGCCATAAAAGAATAGTTGACACATATTCAGAAACTGACTGGTGAACTACTGGGTATTATTCTATGAAGCACTTCAGGTATCCTGTTGGCTGAAGCCCAGCTATCTAACAGACTGTGGCATTCAGTGCAACACTGTGACAAGCAAGCCTGGGCATGTTTTTATTTGTATTCATGTTATTTGAATAAGATTCAACTACTGTCACTTTCATTAATTAATGTGAAACTCATTAGTCCTGGCACTATTATTAGAAATGTTCCCCTTCCAAGGCATTCAAACAATGCGCTGTCTCATTGCTGCTACTCATTTCCGAGTCATCACAGCAGATGACAGGGGGATAAAGGAGTAGAGCACTAGGTCCCTGATGGGTCCGTTCTGTTTTCAAAATGTTTCCCACAAATTCCTAACTCCTGGGATTCCTTACGTCCTTCCTCGGTGGCCAATGGGCACACAGAGAAGTGGGCTTAGCCCAATGGAAAGCACAAAAGTGGCTTTCTCTGTAGAAACAGTGAAAACATCACTGACGGTGATGTTTCATTAAGAAACTTAACCTCAACTATGTAGTCAAACGAGTCTTAGAGTTCAAATAAAATGTAAAATACAATACTCCCTTTTGACACAAGACACAAGGCACAATATGAAATAGCACATATTTTTTACCAACTACCTCTAGAGAATAAATAACTTGCTTCTTACTTTGGGCATTAAAAAAATTGTCCAGTCTAAGTATCTTTGTCTCACCCAGGGAAATAATCAGAACTTTAAAATCTTACCCAACAGAGGGGCACCCAGATGGCTCAGTGGGTTAAGCATTTGACTTTTGGTTTTGACTCAGGTCATGATCTCAGGCTCATGAGATCGAGTCCCTCATTGGGCTCCGTGCATTAATCTGCTTCAGATTCTCTCTCTCTCTCCCTCCCGTGCTCTCTCAAGTAAATAAATCTTCACAATAAATAAATAAATTCTTATCCAATGTAAAAGTTTTAGCTATGTAGGATGAGTAAGTTCCAGAGACCTGCTGTACAACATTGTGCCTGGGTTAACAATACTGTACTGTGCACTTAAACATTTATTAGGAGGGTTGGTCTCATGTTAAATGTTCCTACTGTCGTTTTAAAAAAGTTATATTCACCTTCCCTTAGCTCAGGCCCCCTTCAGACTGAGAAACTGACAAGGAAGTCAGAGGCATGTTCAGTTCCATTCTTACCTAACCCTAACCCTAGTTCTAGACCTCGCTCTCTCTTCTTCAATCACTAAGTCTTATTTCTATACCTCCAGGGGACAGACTGCAATCCGGCGGCTGAAATAAATGCAAGAAGCGCAGGCACTGAGGGGATAGCTGTGCCCAGGAAAACAGAGGCAATGGACCCTCCAGAAATGTACAAAACTGCTCAAAAGACAGACTCGCATTTGGAGGTCTGCCATGTCCAGGTGGCATCAACGACAGATCACAGGGGTACCAGGCAGGTAAGACTCTGCCCTTTCCTTTAATTACCTCATTATCCCCATTCAAAGCCAGAGGCGTCAAAAATCACAGCCAGGACGTATTGAAGAGATGGCCTTGCCCTTCTTCCTCTGTTCTCTAGAATGCCAGCCTGGGTCAGGTCCAAGGTCGACCAGGTTTACCTGGATGCACATTTGAAGTCTTGATTAAAATTCTGGACTGGACTGGACTTGTGCGATTATTAGATCAGACTGAAGTTTTAATCCCCAAACAAGGGACCATTTGTTTATCATTTGAGAGGTGAGATCTGCCTGCAGGTTCATCCAGGGGCAGGAAGAGAACGAACCCACAGAGCGTGCGCACAGCAACTGGAGATGCAGTGTGAACGGGAATTAGGGTGCTTTCTGCTTGTGCTCTACAGAGCCCCAATTATTCACCAAACCAGAGACACTTCTACTTCATTTTGGGTGGAGTGCCTGCCACCCCAAATGAAAGCATATCCCCTCTTCCTTTGCACTCCCTCATCAATATCCCCCCAAACACCTTTTCGCAGAACGGATCCTTTAGAAAGCCACAATGATCTGTCTTTATTCTGTCTTTACAATAATACGGGTAGGGGGAAAGCTAAGAACTCCAAAGCACTAGGCAGATGGACACCATGTAAGTACAGAACTGGGAAGTTCAAGGCTGTCTATCCATTCATTCTGGATTAGCCGTACGTACTGGAGGTAGTAAGCACTAAGACGTCAGCTACTCACCTTGACCGTATTACAGGAAGGCTCAGCTAAAGGAAGATCCTTGCCAGAGCATGCCCAGGGGCGCTTTCCACTAGGACGCAGGCCTCGGGGTTCCTACCCCAATAACCTTGCTCCTGCCCACCTCTAGTCCTTTACTTGCACTGTTTGAATTTTCTCTTGTTTCTTGCCAGGAGTCCAGCCTCGACCGTGCTATATACAATAGAACACAGAGTGCCCTGATGCAGAAGTAAATATATATCTATGTGTGCTTCCTTTCCCACAGCTTCAATAGCTAATATTTTCAGCCCATCATCATGGAGATGTGTTTGCCAAGGGAAGACTCTCCGTGCAAAGCTCACAGAGCCCTTGCGCCCAATCTGCCGCCATCAGAGCAGCACAGAGTGTATCAGGCTGCCATTTAAGACACGGTACCTGATGTGCACATGCGATCATTTCTGCACCAGGTACACTATAAATCTTGCCAAATTAGGCTTCCTTAGTGCCAAGTTGATAGGTATTGCCAATTTCACTCTCACCCTGGAAAATTATGGGATTTTTTATTCCTGCTGAAAGAAGCACTCGTAAGCAGAACCACAGCACCTGCATCCCGTTCTGGGCATGCCTCTTGCCTTGAGAAGTGCTTGGGTCGGCCGGCAATACCTATGGGCGCTTCCAGGCCCATGGGCTCTTTGGACATTGCAATATCCATCCTACCCTGCTGTTTTTGGAGAAATTAAACATACAACCTGCTTAGAGGAGAAATCGTTTCTTTCAAATGATTGAACATCTGGGGATTTTAGCAGGGCATTTGGTACCTTTAACATCTTCAAACAGAATGCCTTCTCCCAGTTCATTACTGGAATAATATGCATAGCAATTTATAAAGTGATAACAGAGCAGCTATTATGCTTGGAGACAGGATCCTTGACTGGATAAACAAGTAAACCTGAGTTAAGTGCAATGTCAGTCTTCCTGCTCTTTAATACTGTAAGCCACTGAGCTCTTGGACATCTTTAAATTTTCATGTATTTGGACTGGAGCCATTTGGTTCAGGTAGCCTTGTTAAAAAGGGATTTTCAGGTCTTTGCAGTGTTACAGCCCTGCCAAGTTAGAATAACTCAAGACAAGGTCAATGTCTAGGACTCTCTTGTATTAAATCAGCAAGTAAGCTTATATGCATTGCAGATTCCTTGCCCATGAGATCTCTTGTCTAAAGCAATCTGCTGAAAGGTGATAGGGTTGAAGCATGGGCTAGACAACATGCATATGGCAGAGAGTTCGTAATATTCTAAGTGGCATCAACAGAGTCCCTCTGGGTCGAGATAGGAACAGTATTGGTAAATCAATAGTTTAATCCATCTGAGACAAGACTATTCATCAAAACTCTTTCTTATTAAACAGAATTCTGCTAAACAAAATCCTTTGCTGACTTAGTTGGCAGGAGCCATCTTGTATCATACGGCAGATCCTACCCACACTAAAACAGTAATCAACAGCTATAATCTCCCGTATTTCTGGTCCAACAGAAGGTTTGCTAAACAGACAAGTGTTTCCCTTATGCTGAGGCACATGGCTATTAAGTAAATTCTGACAAATTGAATTGTAATTGTGGAAGATTTGGAGAGCAATGACATTATTCAAATATTAAGTCATAACTGAAATCATTAAATCACATGCAACATTCAAACAATTTTGCTGAAAGCTGTAACTCATCTGTACCTTTACAAGAAAAATGTCTTTATAGGATGCTTGGTTAAATACACAGAGAGATTTTTTAAAACAGTCTTTGAATTGAAGCCTACCTGGTTTTTGTTATAAGAAAATGAAAAACAAAGAGATGAAACCATCAATAGGTTCTTTTGGGGTTCTAAAATATTCCATAAAGGGAATGAAAAACAAAATCATTAGTTTTAATATATTGGAAACCTTCCCTCAACTTTTGCCTTCTTGAAACAATGAAAGAGAGCCTGAGTGAGATAACAAAGAAAATCCTCCCTGGTGACCTTCTATACGAAGAACAAGGGTCAGCAGCACACGTCACAGTAGACTCATTTCCTCACATGTCACAGCATCTGCCACTCTCAGTGCCCATAGGTGGAAGCTACAATCCCTACCAAAGGATGGGATTGTTGTACGGTCTCCAAGGAAGGAGACAGGAAAATGACCATAGTCACCTCCATAATTGTACTTTTAGGAAAACTTTCCTCTGTGGTTCCCACCTCATCCTTCCAGCTTCCACCCAATAAATATTTCTCAACAGGTGCAAAGGACACAATGTTTCCAAGACACTGGGGAGCTCTAGGTGGGCATGTTTGCTCAGAGACACTCGAACACTAACTCAGCACTTGCTACCTACGTGAGACAGTGGGTGTCCCTATAAGGCCTCTGATTCAAGCACTAGAAGACTGTGATGTCTGAAAATATTCTTTTAAATGGAAGGCAGGTGATTAATATAAGCTCATCAACATGGAGATATCGAAGATATAAGGACAATAGCTACCAATTCATCTTCTTTCTCAATCCTGAAGGCATATTTTTAAAACCTGCTTAGAATGTGTCAGCAACCAAGCCATGCAGAGACAGAGGAATAAGCCTTAGTTACAGGATAAGCTGCAGCTGTCCAGTCTCTTCGCTCATGGGACACTCTGTAGTCTTGGCTAAACAAGCCATGTACCCTTAGCATTTTATGCTAAGAGTATATGTTTGTGGTCATGACTCTCTTCAGTCTATAAACCAACGCCTTGCAGCAGTAGGTTACACTTAAGAACACTAGAAGGGAAGACTGGTCCAATGGTCTCATGCATCCTTGAAAGAGGGACATGAAAGACAAGAGAGATTTTGTCATTGGGTAAGGCCGTGAAGTTGACTGAATGAGATCATTCTCAGAGTATGTTCTACTGTAGCAAAACTATTTGTTGCCTTCAAAGAGTACGGGGCCTTAGCTCAATTTATGGTGCCCTGAGGAGAGCTCTGTTCACAATGCTAGAATCAAACTGAATTTCTTAGTCAATTGTGATTGGTCTTATCACCTTCAACTGTCCTAAGGTGGACCTAAACTCACAGTTCAGGAACTATCCAGCTGGGAGACTAATTGAAAAGAAATAATTTGAGAATTTCAGATTTGTGTCCTCTATGTAAACTGTTAGAATAGAGTTCTAGAATTAGAGGGAGGATCCTGCTATCACTTCATATCTCCACTGTTAGCATGAGAGGTTCCACCCACTAATGCTTGTCCATGCCAAGGTCTTCCTAGTCTCTTAACCTTTCCACATCCTGAGCTCAAACTGGAGCATTCCAGCAGTCACTGAGCACCAACAGTTGGGTGAACCCCAGCACACTGTCAACAGATTCCCAGGTCTTGATAACATTGTATGACCAGTTTCCTCCATTTTCTGGTCCTAGATCCTAAAACAAGCAGAAGAATCAGCAGCCATTGCCAGCTCAGTAATCAATATCATGAGGATTCTCCCCTGCACTCATGCAATATGTCACCATCTACAAATTGTGTTCGTGAACATTTTCTTTTTTCATCACAAAAATTCTATGAAGTGATATTATTATCTCTACATGGTGACTAAGAACCCCAGAGCTGGGACTCAGATCCAGGAAATTTGACAACAACCTCAGAGCTCTTTCAACACCCCTTCAACTGCCTCTCACCCTTTGTAAGTCTTTACTTACAAGAAACTTAGTACAGCGTGCCTTATGCTTAGTAGAGACATGATTCTAAACTGAATTTTCACTGGTGAAACTTGGTTGCCCTGGGCTTCCTAGCTCCCCGCACCCTTAGTCAGCATGTGCTCAGATGATATAAACAAATTCATTATATCTGTGTCCTTAGCAAAAACAAAACCAAAAGGCAAAAACTTGTTGAGAAAAAAAGTGATCCTTGCAATTCACAAGAGCTCACCCAACACTTACACTGGTAGCAGGTATAGAAAAGATGAGATTCCTTCCATTAGAACATCTACCTCCAGAACATCTCCTCCTAGCATTTGTGCACAAAACAATTCAGCCACTGATCACACACTGAGACACTTTTTTTGAGTGCTGTGCAGAGTGCTAAGGTATAAGGGTGAGTGTGACACAGTTCCTACAACCAAATGTCTGTAGTCTAATAATCAGACACTTGACATGGAGTAAAGGAAGAGTCTGCATATAAGGGAAAAGCCCAGGGACTCTAGGTGCAAACAGAAGGCTCCAATATCAGTCTTTCAGGGTCAAGGAAGAGATGCCCTCAACAAGTCACGTTTGAGGCAGAAAAGACAAGTAGTAATGAATGTGGCATGGGCAAGGAGGAGTGGGAAGTTGAAATTCTTGCAGCTTGGGTAAGACCCATGGCCCCAGTACTTCTCTCTAGGGGCACTTAGATTTTACCAGCCTTCTTCTGGATTCCCATTCTACAAACTAGAAAAGCCATGTTCAGAGAATTTGAGAGACTTTCCCAAGGTCACATAGCTAGTTAAGGAGAGATCCAAGAACTAATACCAAGTCTGTACGGCCACTACTATTTTAGAGAAGAAAGAACACAGGGCTGGAAGTAAGGCAACTGGAATTCTATTCTGTCACCAAATCCCTGTGCCAGCTTCCCCAGGTCACTGAACAGCTATGCTCCACTTCCCTTATCTGTAAAGTAAGAGGATTTAAACAAGATGACCTCTAAAGTTTCTGAGTTTCAGTCTGATAAAGTTAACTCTCTCTTGTCACCTGCTCAGATCAACTCAAGTTCAAGAAAAGTCCTGAAAAGTAAAGAGGAACCACGAGCAATTAATAATAATCACTGTATATGTAGAAAGCCACTCCTCTCCTGGACATAGAGAGAAGGCACAATAAAGTACACTATTCTCTGAAGTATAATACCATTTTTGACCAACCAGTCTTTTGGATTAACAGAAAATTGCAAAATGACGACAATTTGACAGTATTTCACCTCAGTGGCTGGTTGGGGGTGGAAAATGGAGGATCAACTCTATTAAGGGAATTTAGTGGCTACTTTTCATAAAACTCTGTTTTTATTTCCTGGTTATTGTGCAGGCTGTGGGAAAGCCCACGCTCTAAGAATAATGAATAAGGCATTCAAGTTTCCTGGGGAAAAAACTCACAGATTCAGGGAAAGAAATTATTTAAACACATAAAAATGAAAGATGGCAGAAAGTGGACTGTTAAAGAATGTTTATGAAGTGTTGAGTTTTCAGACTTCTGCTAGAGATAATTTGTTAAAGTTAAAATCTTGGTGTGAAATATTTTTTAGTGATAAAAAGCATCTCAGAGCTTTCAATTTAGCTTTTTTTTTTTTTTTTTTTTTTTTTTTTTTTTAAACACTGCCTGCTTTAGAAAAATTCATCTTGGTTATATCTTGAAATGTAAAAAGGTAGTGTCATCTTATTTCAGCAGCCACTGCTACCAGAGTAGTAGGTGTCAGGATACTTTCCATGTATCTGACCACCGCCGCACCCCTACCACGTACACTAGGCAGTGTATTCGTTTTCTCCTGGAACAAATGACCACAAACCAGGTGGCTTGAGAAAATAGATTATACTCTCCTAGATCTGGAGACTCAAAAGGCAAAATCAAGATGTCAGCAGGGCGATGCCCCCACTCCCAGGACTCGGAGCAGAACCCTTCCTTGAGTGTTTGTAGCTTTCAAGGGGTGTCCTCCAACCCTTGCTGTTTCTCGGCTCACAGAAAGATCACTCTGATCTCTGCCTTCTCTCTGTGTGTCTCTGTGTCCAATGCCTCTCTTCTTACTCAAAGAACAGTCAGACTCAATTCGCGCCCACCCTAATGGCCTCATCTTAACTCAATTACATCTTCTAAGACCTTATTTCCAAATAACATCCCATTCACAGTTCCATAGATTAAGGCTTCGATATATCTTTCTGAAGGTTACAAGATAAGCCATGATAGTTTGCCTTGGTGTGGTTTTCATGTCCATGTTGCAGCTAAGGAAACTAAGACCTGGAGCACCCCAGTGGCTTCTGTAAGGTCATACAGAATACAGCAGAATAGACCAAGGATCCCGCCTTTAAACAGTTAAACCAGCCTTATTTCTAGCAAAGAGGTATTATGGTTGTCAATCATGATTTGTCTAGAATCTGAACTTATATGACTCATTCATCTAGACAGCTGTCTTGCCACAAGTCCAAATTGCTTGAGTCTCTTAAAGGATGCTTGGTCCATGCTCGGTTATTACTTATCAAAATCAAATCCAATCACCTTAGGGTATTAATTGTGCTTCACCATATAACCTTGATAGAGAAGATAGTTTCCTTTCTGAAATAGGTTTCGTAATGTCTGCTTTCAGCTAACTTAGGTGCAGAAATAATGGGCCATTCTTTAACTGCTTCCATTCATAACCCCAAACATTCCTTGGCTGCTGTGAATGGTGCTGAAATAAATCTGGAATATTCAGTGATAAATGGGACATGCTGGAACCTTTCTCTTGAGTACGTATGCCAAGAAATACTTCATTTGGGGTCATGGGATAAAAGGAACAAAATTAAAGCAGATTCTTCAAGTGCCAGCATAGGTGTCCCAAGGAAACCGAGCCATTGCCCGCTACTCAACCCTCTGTCCTACTTGTCACCTATGTCCCCTAGCTAGACAACAGGCTTCTTTTCAGGGACAGCCTGCTCCACACTGGGATGCATTTATTTACTGCTGCGTTGGTCCGGCTGGAGGAAAAGGATGTGGGTCTGGGTACAAGGCATAAAATAAACCATCCCTTGGCCTTTCCTAACACATGTGATTGTTAATAAGAATCGATTTGTGGGGAATTCCCTTGGATCCCTTTGGCAAGACCAACTGCCTGTTGGTTGAATGAATGTTTTCTGATTGTATGGAGCTGCCCTGGGATCATCGGTGTTCTAACCTAGAGATACAGGCAGCAGAAAGAGGGTCTCATGACCTACACGACAGGAATGGTAAAGATCAGTAAAGACAATGGAAACGTCAAACTCTTCATTGTGATCGACAGCCTTCATTTCATTCATTTACCATAGAATGTCTACTACGTATCAGATGCTATTCCGGTACTGTGGATACCGTGCTGAATGAAGGAGACAAACACCCTCCCTTGATCATGGAAGACAGCTCCCATCCCAAGAAATATTATAATGGCTCATATACTGTGTGTCTTCTGTTTCCTGGAGCTCAGGTAACTTGTTTAAAAAGTAAGAGAAAGGGATAAATAATCTTTAAGGCTTTCTTCATTCCCACCCCCACTTGCCAGACCCAGCAGAGTAGTGTGAAGATTCCTCCAGAATGCAGAAATTACAGGAGAGATGAAGCCCTCAGAGACCAAAGTCCCAGAGTCCCACATACTGAAGAACAACACAGGTATCAGGGTTCCCTCCCTCAGGAGAAACAGCAAGCACCAGACTAGTATTTCCTGACCATTGTAACAATATTAAGCTGCGATACTACCATTGCTTAGCAGTAACAGTAATGCATAAATATTTGCTGCATTAAAGAATGACCCTTCAATCCTAACATTCAATGATATTATGGCATTGTACAAGCTAGCTTTTCAAAAGAAAGAGTTCTTTCAACAACAAAAACAAACACAACAACAACAAAAAAAACTTTCCCATCTGAAATTTGGTTACTTGTTACCTTGTGAAATAAAAGATCACACTGTTTTGTTATTTGCTAGAATTCCACGAGGAAATATGTCAATCTTTTTCATCGCCAGAACCTCAGACTTGGGACAGCGTCTGGTGCTCAGAAAATATTGGCAGAATGAATGAATTAATGACAACTAATGAAAAAACTGTCATTCCCCAACAACATTCTGAGGACAGGTTGATGCAACCCCTGGGAGTCATTATAATGCCCTCTTCTAGAAGGCCAAAATACTTTTAAGCAATTTTAAATATTTGTTTAAACAGAGGTTTTAAGTGATTTTGCCACCTGCCCTACTCTTCCTTTCCTTTTCCCCTTTCCCCCCTACCTCCCAGTGAGGGATCCTGTGGCCCCATGCCTTCCCAGCACGGTCTGCAGGACCCTTCCCCAGGACCTGCACAGCCAGCCTGGGGACCAGGCAAAACAGAGGCAGCCTGCCTCCACGGACTGGGCCATATACTTAGAGAGTTCTCAGTCCTGGGATACCTGGGTAGCTCAGTCGGTCTGCCTTCAGCTTTAGTTATGATCCCGGGGTCTTGGGATTGAGCCCCGCATCAGGCTCCCCCCTTAGCAGAGAACCTGCTTCTCCCTCTCCCTCTACCCTTCCTCCCTGCTCATGCTCGCTCTTTCTCTCACAAATAAGTAAATAAAATCTTTTTTTAAAAAAAGTTCCCAGTTCTCAATTTCCTGTTCCCCAATATAAGATCTCTTTCTTAAAAACACTGGTTTTAAAGCCCTTCTGCACCCAGGAAATAACAAGGTATAGAAAGAAACAGAATGATCCAAAAAGGACTTGGGAAAACACTATTTAAACAATGAGGAATTAATTTGTAGTCAAAAGTCTAAGAACATGCCCAAAAGGCATTTAAAGGCATATATTTTTTTTCAGCCTATTTTCTTGTTTCCGTACGTGTCCCAGCGTGGACTCCTCTGTGAAGCCCCTTATCTGGTATGATGACCCCATTACACATCTTAACACATCACAAAATGTGGAACCCAGAGAAAGTTCCATTTAAAATCCTAAGCCTGGTCATTGCAGAAAACTTCAAGCATCCATTTACAGTCACACAGCACTTACGATTTACTCAAGAACCTGCTCTGTAACTATTAATGCAAACAGACTAATTTTTCAGGCCCCCAATTCTGTGGTTAAGAGCGAGACCTCATTGGCCGTAATGCATTCGTGGATTCTCTTCCTCCAGAACGGAGGCTTTTTCAATTCTGCTTCCGTATCTTTAGCAGCATCTGCCTTGATGCAAGGCTAACGCACTGCAAATGGAAATTCCCCAGCCTGTTTGTCTGTTCTGAAATCTACACGACCACAAGAACAAAGAAAAAAGATGGCACCGTTTGTCACACTAACAACTGGATGGGCAACACTTTTCTTCTGTAGCAGAGTTAACATCGGAAAGTGAAGACTGAACTTGATTTGCAGATAAAGAAAACGGAAGTATAAACTAACAAAATAATTACAAAGGCAACCGTGCAAAGGACTTGGTAATTTATCCTCAGTCTTCTATTGTGTTATTGTGCTTCTTTCCACTAGTATTGGCCTTTACAGGATGACTAGCAATTGTGGCTACTTGGTTGTGTGTTTGTTTATGAAGAAACCAAATTCCCACTCAAAATAATGCTGTTCGGGGTTAGCTGGCACAGAGCTCTGCTCTATAAGGAGGAAATATTCAACATACGTTTTTAGGTTAGAACGATATGAGGCTGTGTGCTTGCTGAAGGAGGAAGAGACACCGTGGGAAATAGCATTGTCTTGTATTCTTTAAACTTTTGGGTAAAAAAGAATTAGTCATTCTTAGTGTTACATGGTGGAAGTCACTTAGATTTGGGAATGATACAGACCAAGATGAAAATCCCAGTCTCTCAGTTCTTTTCCCTTAGCCATGAATTCAATTCTCAATTCTTACCTGTAAAATGGGAAAGATACACTTGCATTCCTGAGGTGCAGTGATTAACTCTAAGCGAATAACATAAATCACCTACAAGGGCTAATTGTACATGAATAACAACATGACGCACCTACCGCGTAAGTGCTTGGCTTATAGAAGATGCTAAAGAAAGAGAATCTACAGTTTCCATATTGGGGATTGCAAATGGCATAACTGGTGATGCTAGCAGGTAGCTCATTCCAGTTCAGTGAAGAAGGAATTTTTTAAGCACCACAACTGCCCAAATATCAGATCAACCGGGTTGCTTGCTTATTATGAGGTGGTGACTTCCCCATCATCGAGAGCCTTCAAGCAAAACCTAAATGACCTTTTCTTCCAGGCAAGATGAATAGGGAATTAATATAAGGTTTAGATCCTAGACTCCTTTAAATGCTGTCTCTATAATGCCTCTAAGTTCCTGATAGATTCTGGAATAATGAACACATTTTTTTCTGATTAATTTTGAAAAGCAAAGATAATGATGTTAGACAGAAGAGAAGAAATTTGTTATGAGACACTGAGTTCGGCTTAAATGGCAACTTTGCAAGTCCAAAAAAATTAGTATTCAGATTCATGATTTTTTTTTTTCCCCAGCAACAGGCTTTAAAAAAATAGAGAGGTCTAAATGTTCCCCAGCCTCTGGCTTCTAGTTGTCTGTTTAAATAGCTCTCACCATTCCACTTCATCTTTTTCTCTCTTGTTGAGAAGCAGACGTGACAAAGGTAGTTAAGCAAGCACTGTTGATTAGCCCTAGGAACACATCCATTTACTTCTAATTCATCAGGATGTGCCCTAGGAATTCTCTTTTCTCTCTCTCAGACTTTCAGTTGGCTGAAATTCTCTCTCCCTTCTCCCTACTCTATCCAGAAAGAGGGAAAAATAAATCTCTCCTTGTCTCATGCACACTTTCTGCCTCTTGTCTGAAGACTCAGTGCGCTCCACCCTACAGAAAACTGCCAGGCCCCAGGCCCGAGAAGACGCCTCAGGGCTATTTCACAGCAAGACGACTCAGTCACCAAATGGAATGAATTCTTGCCCCACCTGTTAAGAGTCTTTGTCTTCATTTCATTGCAATGCATGTCCTAGTGTCAGACTGCATGATCCTGGAAAAGAGCAAAACCTGGGAAGAGGGGGAGGGACATGGATTCTTAGGGTTTCCATGCAGTGGCCTCAGGACGCTTTCTGAAATCCCTGAAAATGTGTGTAGAATTCCATGGGAGTGTGTACTTTGCTGGATGAAATCCCATGGCTTCATCAGATTCTTAGCTCTGTATAAAATACCAAAAATATTTAAGAATCAGTCTCTCACAGAAGAAAATATTTGCAAATAATAAGGGTCTAGTACACACATTATACAAAGAACTTCTTACAATGCAACAAAAAGACACACAAACCAATTTAAAAATGGGAAGAAGATTTGAATATACATTTCTCCAAGGAAAATATCCAGATAAACACCTCACACAGGTGACATCCTCATCAGTTATCAGGGAACAGCAAAATCAAAACCACAAAGATACAGGACTTCACACCCACTGAGATGGCCATGACCCAAAGGACAATGACCAGTGTTGGTGTGAACAGGGAAAAATTGGAAGCTCGTTCCTTCTGACTTAGTAGGATATTGACTACAAGTTGGTGACACAGTTGGAATCTGCCAAATTACCAATTTTAAAGAATGGGCATCTCTGAGCACTCTTTAGGCATCAGAAGCTACTAGAAGTAAGAGATTTAAGCATCTGCAACTACTATAAGTAAGAATAAGAGATGATAAAATCTTAAATTTGGCATCACTGGCATGGGAAGAAATCTTGAGATTGTGTTTCTAAACCGTTCATCTTCTCCAACCTCACATCAACTAATGATACCTTCCATCCTGCTGTTTTCATCAAGATGAATGAAACTCACATGTCCCACAACTTGAGTCTTTGTCTGAAATGTTTCCTGGAATTTTAAGGTAACACTCAGATGCTTTTTTTATTTACCAAATAAAATATTAGCTGAAAAATGTGTTTGGCTATGTTGCTAAAACCATTGGTCCATTCCAATAAAATGGAGGCACCAGGGACAGAAAGCTCATTTGAAATCCAACTGACCCAGTGTTTCAAATACCCATTGCTGTGTAGCAAGCTAACCTAAAGTTTGGGGGTTTAAAGTAACTATTCCATTTTGCTCATGATTTTGTGGGTCAGGGACTCGGAAATGATTTGGCTGACAGTTTTGTCTCTAATCCATGCGTCATCAGCTGGGGTGACCGAAGTCAGAGGATTCACTTCTAGGGGGGTTATTACTAATATAACTGACATTTCAGTGTTCCCTAGCTGCGCATTTATGTTTTTTTTTTCTCTCTCTCCATGCAGCATCTCACCATCCAGGGACCCTCCACGTGGCCTGAACTTCTCAAATTGAAGAGCACTGAAGTCTCAAAGAAGTCACACTTCTGCATGATGCTGGTTTCCAACAATGGAAGAAGCAGAAACTGCCAGTCAAGATCTACACCCAGAACCGGCAGTATCACTTGTTCTATATTCTGTTGGTCAAAGCAGTTAAACAACCTGCCCGGATTCAGGGGAGTGGGGAAACACACTCCATCCCTTGGTGGAGGAGAGATGGTGACAGATTACATGCAGAACAGCAAGGAGGACAGGAAATATTCTTGCAGTTGTCTTTGGAAAGTACAATCTGTTACACCCAGGTTCTCATCGTGGGAGAACAGCCATCAACATTTTATAATGGACCCAAGTCACTCCTACTACCTGCAGTTGGTCTTTCCTTAGAAAAACACGGGAATTGGACCAGGGTTCTACTTAGGATCCTTCAGTTGCAAGGAACAGAGTCTTGCTCAACTTGTCTCAGGAAGAATAGAATCCTCATAGGAAAACAAAGCAGGTTACCACTAAAATAAGCAGACCCTCAGCACCCAGCTATGCCTCTGGCCTCTCTTGGAAGGCTGGACTGTGTGGTTTCTTCTCTCAGACACATGGTGTTCTTAGAAATCCGATCTAATCATCATCCTAACCCTTCCTCAGAGGTTCACACTCTGTAGGGTCTACCAGTTTTAACCCCTGGTTAAACAATTACTGTCTTTCCTAGCTCCTAGTTCCAGAATAAATTCCACAGAAAATCACTTACTGTCCCCCCCCCCCCCCCCCCCCCTTTTAGTCCTCCACCTCTTTCCACTGTAGGCAACTGCGTAAGCCTCTTGCCACTCCAGGGATTGGCTGCTTCCCTTTGTAAGTTACACCATTTATGTAATCCACAGTGGCAGAGGATGACAGAGGATGGGGAGGTTGGTGTTGAATATAAAGATGACATCACCTGGCGTGCGCGCACACACGCACACACACACACACACAAATGGCCATCTAGAAGGCATGGTGATCCATGAGTAATACAACTAAATAATTTCCAAAGTCATTCCAGTTCCAAGTGTGTATGGATTTTGTAAAGGTAATTTCCATTAGCTCCTGCAGTAACACAATAGCCTACTCATTTCACAATGCCTCACAAAGTGTTCTAAAAAAAGGATCTACTGAGCTGCTTCCATTCCCTAGAGAGAAGAAAGAGCGCTCCAGGGACCAGGCCTAATTTCCTATAGCCATTCTATTATCCCAGCTGTATCTACGGTTTCTATTAGCCCTTCTGTGCTATTGATCAGCCTGGTCACAATGAAAGAGCTTTATTGAATTCCAAGTAATGGAAACTCATTACACGGCCTAGATAATTAATTACCAATTCTTTCCTTTTAGTGAAATTGAAACTGGCTGTGGAGAGCGAGCTGAGTGAGCCCAGTAACGCAGCCTGTTTGAAGCTGTGTTTAATGTGGATGAGGAACACTGGCCTTGGAGATGTGTTTGATGTACTGCAGACCCTTGAAATAACCCAAGTGCTTTCCTTTAAAATAAACCAGCTTTTCAAACAGGATCAATTGAAAGGAGGAGGCACTTAGACTATAAAAAGTAAAAAAAAATCAGAGCAAAAATATAAATCATACAAGGATATGAACGGAAGGCATCAATTCACTGATACTTTTAAAGCAGGTCATCTGTGCCTTTGCAAACCACTGAGTAGGTCAGAGGTGGGAAGGGGGTTCACATTTTTGACCTTGTCTTGCCCATGTGACTGCTAGATGCCTTGTCAATGTAATTTTCAAATAGTGAGTGACCAAGCGGACATTAATAACGAACATATATAGAAAACCAATAACATCATCAATGGGTTGGACTGAAGACTGAAGAAGATGATTACTACTCGTAGATGGCATTTTAAAAAAAATAATTAAAACTAAACAAAAGTTTTAAGAATAGCTGGCATTGATTGAAGGTCTATCACATGTCAGGCACTGTGGTCGGCCTTTTACATATATGATGTCATTTAAATTTTCAAAATTCTACCATCTGAGTTATATTAATAGCTATTTTGAAGGTGGGGATAACAAAGTACAACCAAACTGCCCCAAATCAAAGGGCTGAATTCCATAAATCCAGATTTAAGGCTGCCTAATTGATAAGACCTGAATCCATTATGCCATGCAACCTTCCCCAGAATTAGTATAATAAGATAAACCATTTCAAAAATCATTTACAAGAAACAGAGGAAGACTTGTAGTTTATACAGAAATCAAGGTGCAACATGGAATAGACAATTATGCCTGAAGTTAGAAGTCTGAGAGGAAAATTTCTTTTATCAGCATCATATCCCCTCTTCCTGAGACCATGCGTGGCACTACGGCAATATAATGTTAATTTCTGGTTTCGGACAACTTGGTCCTAAGATATTCGCAGCCTGAATGAAAAGGATAAAAGCTTCAAAATGATAGGTTTCCAAAGGGTTATTCAACCCTCTGTGTTATAAGAGGTAGAGAATTGTGTAATTCCAATTGTACTGGATAGACCCGAAGCCAATTCTTTCTAAAACAAACACAAGTCAGACTCCTAGAAACAATGAACTGGCCTAGACATTCTTCATGCTCTGCATCAAATTCTGCTATAACTAAAGCATGCGGAGCACACGCAGACAGCACACGCTGCCCCTCTCCAGTGCCTTGACATACTTCTGCGGTCACCAGTCAAGTTCTCTGCTCACCTAGAACCAAGAGTGTCTGGTCCCAAACTGCTTATATCAGTTGAATGTGTTACAGTGATTATATGTTTAATTTTTTTATTACCTAAGCCAGTGAAATGAGGAGTAAGAAAAATAAAAGAGTTATTGGTTGTATTGAAGAAAAAAACAAGGTGAAATGCCTTGTGATACTTGAATGTTGTTTAAAATATTGCTGTTGAGTTAGACATGAGGCAACTGCGAACAATTGGGATTTATGTATAAACAATCTGCACTTTAGTTACTTCACAGATACTCTTACATGAAACATGTTTTTGATCCACACCATGACCATATATTTTTTAAATTAGTTTACAGGTTACAGACCCAGCTTGTCTGGAGGATTTTTCAGTATATTATAGATGTTTACCAAAGGTTTCTTCCAAGGAGACAAAGTAAGACATTATATGACATGCATCTGAAAAAACTCCCAACTTCCCCTTTGGACATCTGTCCTTTTTCCTAAAGCTCCGGTCCTTCTTGCAGCTGTCTAAACTCCTCAATACTCCTCATTCCTCAGCCATGAGGACTGTCCTCATGTCCTCAGACATTCCTGGCTGTCACTGGCTTTCTACCTCCTATTGTCTGTCTCTCACCTCTTCTCATAGACCAACTGAGGTCCTTCAACTTTCTCCAGTTCTGCATCCCCAACCATTACCTGCTCAGCTTAAGAAAGACTCCTTACCCAGGAGGCCACCCAAAAAATGAAAAGGACTCGTCTTTTAAAAATGAAGCAGAAGAAAAGGTTACAGATGAATATCTTTTAATATTTTACCCCCCTCACATCTGAATAATTTCAGCAGACCCTTATTCATTCTGAGAAAATCTCCCCCAATAGGCCTTTTACTTATAAAATAGGAAGCAAAGATCCCATGCTGAGATAATGTCTCTGGAGAAATTTGTCACCACCAAGCAGCCAAAATTCTAATTTGATGATGAGGTGAGAAAATTAAAATACTCTGCGGGAAAAGAACAGGTAGCAATTTGGCAGGATGAATTAAGTCGTGGGAAGATGGGGACAGGGAGGCACTGAGACGGAAACTTCTTAGTTAGGATTTCCCGTGGTTCCAGTGACATGGGCCCAAAGCTGACAGAACAGTTCTCGAAGGATTTGCTGTGGTCCTGACATAAGCAGAGTTAGGGAGGAAAGGAATATCTGCAAGACAGGATACAGGGAAACTTTGTAGATGTTTTCTAGTTTATTGTGGGTGAATTTGAGGCCTGAACTGAGGATGTGAGGAAGCAAGCCAAGTAGCTATTTAGGGATCTGCAAGAAGAATATTCTAGGCAAAAGCAACTCTGAAGTGCAAATGTCCTGAAGCAAAAATAGGCTTGGTATGTTTGAGGAATAACAAGGAGGCCAGGGCAGCAGTAGATAAAATCCAAGAATGGGGATAACATAGTACTGTGTGGGCCACTTGAAGGCCATTTTTACTCTGATATAATTAAGAAGACTTTAAAGAGCTATAAGATAAATCAAAGTCCATATAAAACTGAATATCATAGAAGTTAATAGATATGATGTTCATTTGTCCATTATTCGAATGCTTACTATGAGCAAAGTTAAGAACTACAAAATGAAAGTAATGCCCAGGTATTTTCAGATAAAAATCTCATTTATACAAACAAAAGACAAAATTTAATCTTAGGTCTCTACCAACTGATGAAATTGTAAGGGTAACAAAGTGAACGTAAATTTTAAGAAAGCACTATCAAAAAAAAAAAAAAACTCAATGATGTCAGATAAAAGCATAAAGATGACCTCTTTCTAGACATTAGCTTCCTAATAGTATAAAATGAGGGATTTAAATGACCTTCACAGCACTGATATTTGGGATTTGCTGCTAATATTTGATGGCCTGCGACTTACATCTGAAATGAAAGGGATATGTCTAAGTTCAAGTGTCATAAATCTGAAAGAAAGAAGAAGCAATCATTGTATATGAGGAAAGTGTACACATACTTGCACTTAAATTCACCAACTGAGGGGTGTCTTTGTGGTACAGTTGGTTGAGCATTCCCATTCTTGGTTTCAGCTCAGGTCATGATCTTAGGATCTTGGGATTAAGCCCCACATCATGTCCCATGCTCAGTACAGTCTGCTTGAGATTCTCTCTCTGCCCCTCCTGCTTGTGCTGTCTCATATTCTCTCTCTTTCTCTCTCTCTCTCTCAGATAAATAAATCTTAAAAAAAAAAAAAAAAATATATATATATATATATATATATGAATCTAGCAATTCCTTGAGAACACAAAAGTGGAGGAACTAAGGTCATATTGTTGTAAGAGATTTCCTTCCATATCTAACCCAAACAGAGGCTGTATACAAGATAACATATTTATAATAAAAATTACAAAACTGGCACAGAAGCAAGATAAAGAATCAGCAGAAGACTTCTCCTTTCATGGTATAGAAAGAATGTACCTCAACATAATAAAGACTGTATTTGACAAGCCCATAGCTAAAGTCATACTCAGTAGAGAAAAGATGAAAGATTTTCCTCTAAGATCAGGAGCAAGACAATGATGCTCACTCTTACCACATCTAGTCAACATAGTACTAGAAGTGCTAGCCAGAGCAATCAGGCAAGAAGAAATAAAAAGCATCCAGTTGGGAAGAAATAAGTAAAATTTCTTTGTTTGTACATGAAATGGTCTTATAAAGAGAAGACCCTAAAGAAGCTACCAATTGTTGGAACCAGTCAATGATAAGCAAAATATAAAATCAATATGTAAAACTCAACTGAAATATCTGAGAAAGAAATAAAAATCCAATCCCACTTATAATTGCATTAAAGACAATAAAAAAACTTAGAAATAAAGTTAACAAAAGAAGTAGATCTATACACCAAAAACTATAAAACATTAACAAAAGAAATTAAAGAAGACAGAAACAGGAATACCTCATTTTATTGCATTTCACATTATTTTTTTAAAAGATTTTATTTATTTATTTGACAGACAGAGATCACAAGTAGGCAGAGAGGCAGGCAGAGAGAGGAGGAAGCAGGCTCTACATTGAACAGAGAGCCAGATGCGGGGCTCGATCCCAGGACCCTGGGATCATGACCTGAGTGGAAGGCAGAGGCTTTAACCCACTGAGCCACCCAGGCGCCCCTGCATTTCACATTATTGTGCTTTGCAGATATTTCAATTTTCACAAATTGAAGGTTTGTGGTAAACCTGCAATTGAGCAAAATTATCAGCACCATTTTTCCAAAAAACATTTGCTCACTTCATGGCTCTGTGTCACATTTTGATAATTCTTACAATATTTCAAACTTTACCATTACTATTATATTCAATACGATGATCTGTGATAGGTGATCTCTGATGTTACTATACTATTGCTTTGGGGCACCACAAACTGTGCTCAAACTGGCAACTTAATGAATGTGTGTGTTCTGAGTGTTCCAACTGGCTGTTTCTTCATCTCTCTTATCCTCCTTGGGCTTCTCTATTCCCTGAGACACAGATATACTGAAATTAGGCCAATTAATAGTTCTACAATGGCCTCTATTGTTCAGGTGATAGGAATAGTTGCATGTCTCTCAGTTTAAATCAAAAGCCAGAAATGGTTAAGCTTAATGAGGAAGATACATCAAAAGCCAAGAGAGACTAAAACCTAGGCCACTTGCACCAACCAGTTATCCAAGTTGTGAATGCAAAGAGAAAGTTGTTTAAGGAAATTAAAAATGGTACTCTAGGGGCGCCTGGGTGGCTCAGTGGGTTAAATCCTCTGCCTTCGGCTCGGGTCATGATCCCAGGATCCTGGGATCGAGCCCCACATCAGGTCCTCTGCTCCTTGGGGAGCCTCCTTTCTCCTCTCTCTCTCTGCCTGCCTCTCTGCCTACTTGTGATCTCTGTCTGTCAAATAAATAAAATCTTTAAAAAAAAAAATAAAAATGGTACTCTAGTGAACACATGAATGATAAGGAAGCAAATTGGCCTTACTGCTGATATGGAGAAGGTTTTAGTGGTCTGAATAGAAGATCAAACCAGCCACAATATTCTCTTAGTCCAAAGCCTAATCCACAGTTATGCCTGAACTCTCTTCAATTCTGTGAAATCTGAGAGAAGGAAGGAAGCTACAGAAGAAAAGTTTAAAGTTGGTAGAGTTTGGTTCATGAGGTTTAAGGAAAGAAGTCATTTCCATGACATAAAAATGCAAGATAAAGCAGCACATGCTGATGTAGAAGGTACAGCATATTATCTAGACGACCTATCTAAGATAATTAAGGTGGCTACACTGAACAACAGATTTTCAGTGTAGGTATAACAGCACTGTGTTGGAAGAAGATGTCAGCAAGGACTTTCAGAGCTGTAAAGGGGAAATCAATGCCTGGCTTCAAAGTGTCAAAGCACAGGTTGACTTGTCTTGGTAGCAGCTAATGCACCTGGTCACTTTCAGTTGAGGCCAATGTTTATCTACCACTCTGAAAATCCTAGGGCCCTTCAGAATGATGCTAAATCTACTCTGACTGTGCCCTATAAACAGAACAGGAAGGTCTGGGTGATTTGTCTAATGGATCTGGGCAAAGCCAACTGAAATTCTTCCAGAAAGGATTGATCATTCTAGATGTCATTTAAGAACATTAGCAGTTCATGGAAGAAGTCAAAATATCAACATGAATAGGAGTTTGGAGGAAGTTGATTCTACCCTCACAGATGACTTTGAGGGCTTCAAGACTTCAGGGGAGGAAGTCACTGCAGATGGGGTGGAAACAGCAAGAGAACTAGAAGGAGAGCCTAAAGATGGGACTGAATTACTGCCATCTCATGATCAAACTTGAACAGGTGAGGAGTTACTTCTGCTGGATGACCAATAAAATGGTTTCATGAGATGGAAACTACTCCTGGTAAAGATGCTATGAAGATTGTTGAAAAGACATTAAAAGATTTAGAATATTAAATAAACTTAATAGATAAAGTGGTTGCAGAGTTTAAAAGGACAGACTCCAATTTTGAAAGAAGTTCTACTGTGGGTAAAATACTATCAAACAGCAGCCCATGCTATAGAGGAATCATTAGTGAAAGAGTTAATCAATGCACAAACTTCATTGTTCTCTTAAGAACTTGCCACAGCCACCCAACCTTCAGCAACCAGCCCACTGATTAGTCAACAGCCATCAACATGGAGACAAGACCCTCCAGCATCAAAAAGATGGTGACTTGGGGCACCTGGGTGGCTCAGTGGTTAAAGCCTCTGCCTTCGGCTCAGGTCATGATCCCAGGGTCCTGGGATTGAGTCCCGCATCGGGCTCTCTGTTCAGCAGGGAGCCTGCCTCCTCCTCCTCTCTCTCTCTGCCTGCCTCTCTGCCTACTTGTGATCTGTCAAATAAAAAAAAAATAAAAAAAAATAAAAAGATGGTGATTCACTGCAAGCTCAGGTAATGGTTAGCATTTTTCAGCAATAAAGTATTGTTTAATTAAGGTATGCACATTGTTTTTTTTAGGCGATGCTATTGTAAACTTAATAGTCTACACTATAGTGTGAACATAACTTTCATAAGCACTGGGAAACCAAAAAAATTCACTGAATTCGCCTTATTGCAATCAAGGTAGTCTGAAATTGAACCTCCAGTATCCTAGAGGTATACTTGTAAATGGAAAGATACCTTGTGTTCGTAAATCAGAAGAGGTAATATTCTTAAAATGTTCATACTACTCAAGTAATCTACAGATTCAGTGTCATCCTTATGAAAATTCCAATAGCATTTTTCACAGAAATAAAAAAAGAATCCTAAATTTGTAGGAACTACAAAAGACCCCAAATAGCTAAAGCAATCTTGAGCAAAAAGAGCAGAGCTGGAGGCGTCACACTCCCTGATTTTAAACTGTATTGTTAAGATACAGTCATCAAAAGAGTATGATATTGGCATAAAAACAGATACATAATTCAGGGGAACAGAATAGAGAACCCAGAAATACAACCACACATATATGGGCAACTAATTTTTAGCAAGAGCACCAAGAATACACAGCGGGTAGAGGACAGTGTCTTCAATAAACAGTGTTGGGAAAGTGGATGTCCACATATGGAAGAATGAAACTGGACCACTATCTTCCTACACAGAAATCAGCTCAAAGGGGATTAAAGCCTTACATGTATGTCTTTAAACCATAAAAATCTTAGAAGAAAACAGAAGGGAAAAGTCCCTTTATATTGGTTTTGGCAATAATTTTTTTTAATTCTGACACCAAAGGCACAGGCAATAAAAATGAACAAGTGAAACTACATCAAGCTAAAAAAATTCTGCACAGCAAAGGAAACAATCAACAAAACGAAAAGGCAACCTATGGAATGGAAAGAAATATATATACATAAAATATATAAAGAACACCTGTAACTCAACAGCAAAAAATAAATAAAAACCCAATTAAAAAATGAGAAAAGGGGGCACCTGGGTGGCTCAGTGGGTTGAGCCTCCGCCTTTGGCTCAGGTCATGATCCCAGGGTCCTGGGATCGAGCCCCACGTCGGGCTCTCTGCTTGGCAGGGAGCCTGCTTCCTCCTCTCTCTCTGCCTGCCTCTCTGCCTACTTGTGATCTCTGTCTGTCAAATACATAAATAAAATCTTATTTAAAAAAAAATGAGAAAAGGAACAGAATAGACATTTCTCCAAAGGAGTCATGCAAATGGTCAACAGGTTTATGAAAATACACTCAAATCATTAAGCGTCGGGGGAAATACAAATCAAAATCACAGTGAGATATCTCCTCACACCTAGGAGGATAGCTATTATCAGAAAGTCAAAAGATAACAAGAATTGATAAGGATTTGGGAGAAAGAGAGCCCTTCCTTGTACAAAGTTGGTGGGAATGGGTATAGCCACCACAGAAAAAATATGGAGGATCCTCAAAAACATAAAAATAGGGCTACCATGTGATTCAGCCATCCCACCTCTGGGTATGTACCCAAAGAAAATAAAATCACCATCTCGAAGAGATACTTGCCCTCCCGTTTCATTTCAGCATGATTCACAATGCCCAAGATATGGGCACAACCTAAATGTCCACTGATGTATGAATGGATAATGAAAATGTGATATTCAGCCTTTAAAAAGAAAGAAATCGTTTGTGACAAGATGGATGAAGCTGGAGGATATTATGCTAAGTGCAATAAGCCAGAAACAGAAGACAGATATTGCATGATCTCACTAATATGTGGAATCAAAAAAGAAAAGAAAAGCCAAACATAGTAAGGGAGAGAAAAGTTATTATCAGAAGCCGGGATGTGGTGTGGAGAAGGGGGAGATTAAAGAAATTCTCAATGGAAAGTAAAATGCTAGTTGCAAGAGGCTGAGGTGATGGTGTCATGAGGGGCTATTGTTTGATGGGCACAGAGTTTCGGTTTTACAGGATGAAAAGCATTCTGGAGATGGATGGCATGATGGATGGTAGTGATGGTTATACAACAGTGTGAATATACCTACACCATTGGACTCTACTGTTAAAATGGTTAATATAGTTTTATGTTATGTGTATTTTACCATAATAAAAAAATTTTAAATGTGACCTATCAATGCAAAAAATAAATTTTAATTGTTAATAAGGAGAGAAAAAAATAATATCCTGAATTCCACTACCATCTTATGGACAATCAGATAAACTCAGTTCTTTGCCATTTAGTAGCAATATAACCTTGAGTAAGTTACCAGTTACTCTTAACTACTCACACTCTCCTATAATTTTAGCTGTTTTTATATTTTCCCCATACCTTGTGCACACATCAGTTCCTTTATTTTACAAACTACGAACAAAAAGCCAGAGGAGCTACATAATTTGCCCTAGGTTACTTGGTCAGTTAACAACAGAACCAGAACAAATACTCTGACTGTCTAATCTCTTAATCTAGAAATCTTTCTTTTCTACCCTGTTTGATATAAAGTTCTGGACAATTTTTCATGAAGATAATGGTTGGACAAAAATAATTTATTAGTGATAAGAAACATGTTAATTCATAATAAAAAAATTAATTAACTAATTTAAAAGAAAAAAAAAAAGCAGCAGGTCAATTCAATCAGCAGAGCTCCAGAAAGACTAAGAAGTTGCCATGTGTTGACCCATTTGTTGCCATGGCAGATGGAGAATTTAAGACAGGGAACTGTATTAAAGTCGGTAACAAATAGCTAGACCATTAGGTTCCTGTTCTCACACAAGACATTAGGTTCCTGTTCTCTTATGAAGGCAAAGAAACTCCATCCCACACCGCAAGAGAACTATGATCTCTGGAGAACAGGAGCCAGAGAACCCTGGTTTCTGTGACATCAGCTCAGAAAAATCTGTGAAGGAGACTTGAGTCTAAAAACAAAGCCAGATTCACACAAGTAAATTCTGTATGATTGCATTTATATGAATTTCAAGAACAGGTAATATCAATCCGGAATAACAGTTAAAACAGGGAGAGGAGAATCATTCATAAGGAAAGGGCATAAGGAAACTCTTGCAGGATAGAAATGTTCAACACCTTAATTCTGGGTGATAAATGGGTACTAGCCTATGTGAAAATTGGTAGAGTTGTACACTTAAGTTTTGCATATTTTACTGAATATTCAGTATACTTTGATTTAGTAAAAAAAAAAAAAAAAAAAAGAATGCAAGGGGTCTGCTAGCATCAAATCTAAGCCTATCAGATTCAGCAAAGTTTTCACACAAACATAAGAAAAAAGTCACCACATGTAAGTGATTCTCTTGTTTGGATCTTGCTTTTCACCCAGAATACTTGATTCTCAACTTTTCACAGTTGAGCAAATTTTATCCTGAGTTTCTTATTAAGTCAGCAGTCCTTGCTTTTCTAGAACTTTCTTCAAAAATTCATAAAATTAGCCCATCCCCATTCTATACCTTCTCTTAACCACTCTCTGTAACAATATTTGGATTTACATATTTTGAAAGAAATACATAACACATTATTCATGTTCTTTAATAAGCCAGTCAGCACAAATGTCCTTGTCACTACGCAGCCCTCTCTCAAGGTAGCTATTATTCTGTCTTCCATCACCATAAGTAGTTTTGCCTGATACTGAACTTTGTATAAATTGGAAACCACACAGTACATACCATATGGTGCCTGGCTTCTTTGATGCAATTTAAGGATTTTGAGAAAGAGCAGTTTGACCGCATCCAGACAGACAGGCTTACCTGTATAAAAGGAGAATCAGAATCTGGAATGAGTTCTACTCACTTATAAAAAAAAGTCCTAGTGTGCCTGGTCCAGTTGGCCATAATGGAGACAAGTTTCTGTCACTAAATAAATGTATTGTTCCTAATAACCCATTCTTGTTTCAAGCCCTATGTAAAACATAGGGCTTTAAAAACCTGAGGAAAACATAAAAACACTTTGAAGTTCAAGTTATTTTGTTATTTTATGAAAGGAAAAAAGAAATAAAAGCATAAAAGCCAGGGGTTTTCAGATTTGTATATGTTTTACCTGTTAAAACATCACACAGTAACTTTGGTAGTGCCTCATTTTAAGGCACAAAAATGGACCAATTAACTTGCATGTTTTTCCAGATGAGCGCCTTATTGTTAAATTTCTGCAGAAATAAAATTATTACATTGTTCCTGTTATTTTTTATATTTATTTTATGATTTCCTTCCTTGAAAACAGAATGAACTTCTTAATTTCATAATTTTAAAAGAACGTTTTGTGGTTAAAAATTCTGCCCATGTGTATTTATAACATAATTTGTTTTCCCTTTGAAAACCACAACATACTTCTAAAGGTTATCAAATATTTGGAATATTTTCACAACCATCAGTATACCATAGATTCCCCCCCGCCCCAGTGTCACATTACTCAGTGTTCTAGCTCCATTGTATAATCAGTAAGTAGGTTTGGGGTATGAAAATGATAACTTTGATAGGATTTCAAAAATGAACATATCACAAGGGCCAACTGGCAGTGTTTCCAAGCATACCAGGCCATTTTACAGTTAGCTCTCTATCCCCTTTCTGATATGTGAAAATTTTAGGTTATAGGGATTAAGCTTGGTGTTGTCCAACCACATACGCCTGCATTGCTGCCAAGTGAGTGACAATAATGTAGAATGTGAATGTGACTCACAGAGGGTATGAATTATTCTGCCTGATTCAGGCCACATCAGTGATCCAAGCGAAGGACAGAAGATCTCCGGGTGAGAAAAAAGTGTATGTCTACCTCTACTTGGACAACATCTCAAGAATCCATAAGACTAGAGACTTTATTTGACTCATCTGAATGTAGAACAAGAAGGCGAGTAGTGTTTCCTTTATTACTAATGTATGAGATACCACTATAGTCAATTTTGACTGCCTACTTTAACTACTTCTGGTCTTGAGATTGTTTTGTTCTTTAGTTTTACTGAAATACCCTCAGGAGGATTAAACTTTGCTTGGATGAATTCCAATTATCATAAAACTTCAACCAGCCAACTTATGAATATTTAGTCTTCTCCTCATGTTCAAAAACATCCAAATAAAGATGATAATAGAAAGAAATGGCCCCTAACAGGCATGGTTATCAACTCTAAAGAAATGTCAGTGTCTATGAATTTGAGATATGAAGTGTATTTATTATTTAAAAGACTCTTTAACAAGGTATGAACTTTCCTCTTCAATTAATTATTGATCCAGGCACACATCTCCCTTTTCATTTAAAACTTTTAAACAAAGTGTCTCACGCATTTGAATTTGGCACTAGAGAAGGCAGCCACTGACTTGAGTTTTTTGGAGGTGTGATCAGGAAGGAGTTCTTACAAGGTGAAAAAAAGAAAAACACCTACACAAACATCTTCCATTACTCCTACATTTGATGTTGCCGGTACCATCAAGCACACACTAAATAACAACAAGCAAATTCTGTTGAAATGTTTAGCTAAATGGAACCAAAACAGTCACAGTTGACAATTTCATAAATACATTAATTAGAAGTGTCTCCAAATAGTATGTGATTTTGAATTATTAACATAAAACACTGCATTATAAATGACTGCAAATTGCATTCCTAGTGTTCTCCATGCTTAATTTATTATGCTGTAGGAAAATTTGCAAATTACTTTACTGTTTTATACTTAATGGCTAGTTTTATGCGTATATTATTCCTTTAAGATAAAATTAAATTGCAGTGTACATACGTGATATGTGACATGTTACAGGAAATACTCAAAGCTGGGTCAAAAAACGGTTAATCTCACTTTCGTTATGGGTACTTTGCATTCACAGTGGTTTGTTGTTAAGATTCCACTGGAGCTCTTGGCTACTGGGCTCTGTCTCAGTGCTCGCTCCTTTCTTCCCCAGGGATGCAGTCTAGCCATAATGGTGTATGATTTTTACTAAATTGTGCAAGGCTTGGCTTTTTGTCAGTGAGGACTTCTTGGTATCATACTTACAAAAAACAGTGGTTAAACTCTCTGATGGAAAGCATGGCCAAGCTTAACCTCGATGAGTGTTGTCACACTATGAGGACAAATTCTGAATATTGACCTTTATTTGAAAGGAATGATCTGTGCGAAATTTTTCAAATATTATTGTTTACCTACGCAGATACATTTCAAATCTCCCTCCTTCCTGTGATTTTGTCTTTATTTCTCAATTACATTGTTCTTTTATCTAAATGTCTTTAGAAGTGACTTTTCACTTGTTTTAGGTGAAGAACCCTATACTAAAACTTAAAAGCCATTAGTCCCGGTTTGAATGGAGTAAGCCTTATCCAGATATTTGAAAAGCTAACATAGCATAAAATTTTTAAATTACAGGGGTGCCTGGGTGGCTCAGTGGGTTAAAGCTTTTGCCATCGGCTCAGGTCATAATCCCAGGGTCCTGGGATCAAGCCCTGCATCACATCGGGCTCTCTGCTCAGCGGGGAGCCTGCTTCCTCCTCTCTCTGCCTGCCTCTCTGCCTACCTGTGATCTTTGTCTGTCAAATAAATAAAAAAAAAAAATCTTTTAAAACAATTTAATTACATACAAAAATGGATTACTTTTATCTGAACCATAGGGACCTAAAGAGGGGAACCTCTCTACAGAGTTCTCCCTTCCAACACAGCTTACTTACTTTCCTCCTCTAGGGATACCAAGGGATGGGTATTTTCCATGAATAGTGCTACTATGGTTAAAAAAGCAGGCACCACACTATGCCCCTCAACTCATCTTCACCTTCCATCTGTGTTGCCAGACCCGTAATTGAACTACTCTCCACTCGCTCTTTCTGGAGGCACATCATAACTGGTGGTATTATTCAGCCCTTAGTTACGGCACCAGAAGAGGCCCTTAGGCCTTGTCTAGCTTAAGCCATATGCTCCAGCTCAATTCACTGGTGTTCTAAAGCAGAGACTCATGTATAAACCTAGCTAACAATGGAATGTTTTTCTCAGATATTGAGTTCCAGGCAATGGATTATTCATTCTAACAATGTTATAACTATTAGACAGGGATTTTAAAATAACTATGATTAATACATTAAAGGATATGGAGGGAGAGGGCAAAGTTCATAAATAGCTAAGGAATTTAAGAGTAAAATGGAAATACTAGACATAAAAAATAATTAGAGAGAAGAATCTTTCTGATAAGCTAATCAACAGGCTGGGTATAACTGAAGGAGAAAATAAGTGAACTTGGAGAAAAGTCAATAGAAATTATCCACACTGAAACCCACAGGTGTGAAAGAAATGAAACAGGATATCCAACAGCTAATATACATGTAATTGGATTTTCAGTAGGCAAAACAGAGAGCAGGTGAAAGGAATATCTGGCATGGCGATGGGCCAAGAATTTTCCAAAATTAATGTAAGAAAATTTTTTAAAAATCCAAAAATCTCTGCTCATACATGCACAATAGATACAGACAGATGACACAGATACAGATGTAGATCTACAACAACTGTGAGTGTTCTCGATCCTTTAAAATAGAGACAGAGATTTTTTTGAGACACCTAAAATCGGGAAGAATTTATTTCTAGTTCATATGTATAATGAAACATTCAGGAAAGTTGTTCGAGCAGCAGGAATTTGATACTAGATGGAAATGTACACCTACACAAATAACTGAAAAAACCACAAGTGGTAAAACTGGAGGGTAAATATGAGACTTCTTTCTTACTGTCAATGTTTTTGATAGATACTGGCTCACTAAAAGTACAGAGTAACAATGTATTGTGGAGTTAATGATACATTGAGAAATAAAATGTATGACAAAAACAACACAATCATTGGAAGGGAGAAACTGGAAGTAAACAACTATAAGAGTCTTATACTCTGAAGCAATATATTATTCCAAGGAAAACTACAGTATGTGAAAGACGTACATCAGAAACGATAGAGAGATCCCTCCCCAAAAATGAATATAACTATTAAGCTAATGGTAAAAACAAGTGAAATTTAAAAGTTCTCAGTTAATCCAAAAGAAGGAAGGAAAAGAGGAAGTAAATGCATATCAGATAAAGAGAAGGTAAATCACAAAGTGGCAAATTTAAATCCAATCATAGTATTATATATAGAAAACCTTAAAGACTTCATCAAAAAACTATTGGAAATGATAAATTTAGCGAGGTTGCAGTATACAAAATCAATATACAGAAATCTGGTGTGTTTCCTTACATTATCAAAAGAAATTAAGAAAACAATCTCATCTATGGTTCAGTAAAAATAATAAAATACCTATGAATAAGTTTAACCAAGGAGGTGAAAGAATAGCATATTGAAAACTACAAAACATTAATGAAAGAAATAGAAGACACAAATAAGTACAAAGATAGTTTATGCTCATGCGATACAAGAATTAATAGTATTAAAATGTCCATACTACTCAAAGCATTATACAGATTCAGTGTAATCTCTCTCAAAATTCCAAAGGTATTTTTTAGAGAAATAGAACAAACAATTGAAAGTTTTGTAAAAAAATCACAAAAGACCCCAAATAGCCAAAGCAATCTTGAGAAAGAACAAGCTGGAGGCATCACACTTTCTAATTTCAAACTATATTACAGAACTATAGTAATTAAAACAGCATTGTATTGGCATAGATAAAGACACATAGATCAACAGAGCAGAATAGAAGATCCAAAAATAAATCCACATATATATGGTCAATTAATTTATAACAAAGGAGCCAAGAATATATAAGGGTGAAAAGACAGTCTCTTCAATAGATGGTGGTAGGGAAACTGGACTATCTTCTACCATATAAAGAAACTAACTTAGAATGAATTGACGACTTAAATGTAAGACCTGAAATCAAAAAACTCCCAGAAGAAAATGGGTAGTAAGCTCCTTGACATAGGAGCTGGCAATGATTTTTGGAGTCTTGACACCAAAAGCAAAAACAAAAAAAGCAAAAATAAAAGTGGGACTACATCAAACTAAAAAGCTTCTGCACTTCCTAAGTGAAGGAAACCATTAACAAAATGAAAACCAACCTACTGAATGAGAGAAAACAATTATAAATTGTATAACTGACAAACTAATAAACAAAATATAGAAAGAATTTACACAACTGAATAGCAAAAAAAAAAACCCAAAAAATATGATTAAAAAATGGGCAGAAGACCTTAGTAGACATTTTTCCAAAGAAGACATAGAGATGACCAACAAGTACACAAAAAGATGCTCAACATCACTCACCATTGGAGAAATGCAAATAAAACCAGAACGAGACATCACCGCTCACCTGTTAGAATGGCTGTGCTCAAAAAGACAAGAAGTAACAAGTACTGGTAAGCATGTAAAGAAAAAGGAACTCTTGGGGCACCTGGGTGGCTCAGTGGGTTAAAGCTTCTGCCTTCGGCTCGGGTCATGATCTCAAGGTTCTGGTATTGAGTCCCGCATCAGGCTCTCTGCTCAATGGGGAGCCTACCTCCCTTCCTCTCTCTCTCTCTCTGCCCGCCTCTCTGCCTACTTGTGATCATTGTCTGTCAAATGAATAAATAAAAATCTTTAAAAAAAATTAAAAAAAAAAAAGAAAAAGGAACTCTTGTGCACTGTTGGTGGGAATGCAAATTGAGGAAAGCACTATGGAAAAGAGTATAAAGCTGCCTCAGAAAACAAAAAAATAGGACTACAGCAAGATCCAGCATTTCTGTTTCTGTGTATTTATCCAAAGAAAATGAAAACACTAGTTCAAAAAGATATACATATTCTCATGTTCACTGCAGCATTATTTATATTGGCCAAATATGGAATAGTATGCAGCCATAAACAATGAAATCTTGCCATTTGTGACAGCATGGATCAACCCCCAGGGCATTATGGTATGTGAAATAAATCAGAGGCAGACAAATAGGACTGCTTTCATGTGAAATCTAAGCAAATAAAAAATCTAAGTTCATAAATACAGAGAACAGGTTGGTAGTCAACAAGCAAACCTTAATCTACAGAAAGAAGAGTACCAAAATCACAGCCTCTGGGCAATTATGACACCCACAAAAACTATGAGACAGAAAAAGAAACAGGGAAAATTGTACCCTATCCCTGGGGAAAGGGCAGGAATGTGTGTAAGGTCCAGCATTACCTCTACAAGGCAAGAGTACCTGCAATATCCAGGGTCCTAGTGCCTGCCCAAGACTGCAATTTCATCAGAATATTAGAGAACACACTCTTCACCAGCCCCCATCAACACATTAATAGGCTTTGAGTGAAAATAATCATGGAATACATCTTCAAAGGTACAAAGGACAAATTCTAGGGAGCAGAACAAAGGGGAGACACAAAGCTAAGTGAAGAATGAGCACGAAGGAAACCCATCTGGCAAACTAGCCTACGTGCTAAACAGGGTATTGCCGAGGACTTTAAGGTTTGTTGTTCCACTGAGCGTAACCGTAACAACAACAGACTTCAACCCCAGCTCACTTCCTTAGGAGATCAACACCAACTCCCAAACCAAAGGCCTAGCAAAAGTAGAGGTACGCCCATCCGCATACTCATCACTAAGAATAAAAAAATATTTAATTCAATACAAATATCCAGCTTTCAGTAAAATATCACAAAAGACACAAAAAAGCAAGGAAAACTATTATCAGTGTCAGAGACAGATATGACACAGATGTCGAAAATATGTCACAGGAAAATTAAAATAACACATAAGTAATATGTCAAGGGTCTAATGAAAAAAGGGAGACAACGTGCAAGATCCTTGACTGAAGAGGTGGAAACTATAAGAATGAATCAAGTAGAAATTCTAGAAATCAAAAACACAGTAACAATGATGAAGAATGGTTTCCAAAGTCTCATTAGTAGAGGCAACACAACTAGGAAAGGACCCCTGAACTTGAATAATGCAAAGAGAAACACAAGGAGGCCCCCCAAAAATAAAAAATACATAAAAATATAAACAACAACAACCAAAAAAAACAGAACAGAGTGTCCAAGAGATGTGGGACAATATCAAATAATCTAACATATGCATAGTTGGAATCCCAGAAGGAGAGGAGAGAGAGAACAGCTGAAGAAATATTTTAAGAAATAATGGCTGAGAATATTGCAAATTTAATGACAAACACCAAACTACAGATCGAGCACAGAGAGAAACAAGCTGAATAAGTACCAAAAATAAAACACACTTAGACTTATCATACTGAAAATGCTGAAAACCAAAGAAAAAGAGAAAATTGTGAAGGACAGTCAAAAGAAAAAAAAAGACATTATCTGTAGAGGAACAAGGATCAGAATTAGAGCCAATTTCTCAACATAAACAACTATTTCCAGAAGTTCTGTCCTTGGAAAAATGGAGTTAGAAAGACAAATTTTAAAAGGGAGCTTTCTTAGTTTGTGATCTCTGTAAAAGATTACAGAATGTATGCACACTGGTGAAATGATCCAGAAGACAAGACACAGGGGTGACAATTAATTGTTGTCATGACAGATAGTAGGATAAGGCTGGTTGTAAGTAGGGCCCCAGTGGAGAGGCTGGGTGTAGACAAGAGAACAGGTAGTTCCTTCATGGCCCCAGGAAAGACAAAGGTAAGATGGTAGATGTCGGGATTAGAGCCTTTAGAAGTTCTATTAGCTCCGCTCATAATTTCTCAGTGAGATTGACAACCAGGTCATCTCCTGAGAGTGATGATGGGAGAGGAGATGTTGAAGGAATTGAGGACAAGAAATAAAAAGTGGCTAGGGGGTAAGAGTTTGAATAAATCATAGGAATAGGACATGAATGCCAGGCAACAGAAAGATCTTTGATTTTCATGGTCATGAAAGTAAAGCAAGACCAGTCAACTTAGCTGCAAATTTTCTTCAAACACGGAACAGGTGAAGATGTAGATTTAACCAGGAATGAGGCTTTGCCACGTGAGTAAGATAAAGGGAAGGGAGGAGAAAATCATGAAGGGGAGTTGTTAAAGTGATCGGATCCTGAATCTAAAGTAGCTAAGTAAGGAATTGTGGCCATGAGGGGGACATGGAGGTAAAAAGATACTAAAAAGCTCAAAATTCTGTCAGTCTGAATAGGGAAATAGAAATCAGAGTATGACATGGAGTGGATATTTTTCTATTAAACCCACAATACAAAACTTAGTAAAATGGGAAAAACCTTGATTATATCCCAACAAAGTGAGAGCTGGATAAATCTTGAAGGTAGTAGGAAGGATTAAGGTGGAAAGACCGCCAAATTTACCAACAGTCCTCAGAATGCAAAGCAAGAGGTCAAGAGGCACTGCCTATAGTTAATGAAAGAATAAACAGAAACAAGTGTCCTTTGAAATTTTAGTGGTTATCAGTCTACAAATACTGAATAATTAACTTGGAGGAAAGAGGAAACAAGCTGGGGTGGCATAAAGTGGTTGCGTCTCCATCTAGTAGAACAGATAATATCAAAACTTAATATAAGGAAAATAAAGGTGTCTCAGCATTTTGGGGATAAATAATATAAGATCATGCCTAAGAGGACCCTCTCACATGTCTGAGAAGATAGCTAAAACCAGTGTTTGCCCCAAGGAGCTGAAATAATGGAGGTGATAGTTAAGACAAGTGGATGTTGCTTTTGATCAAAAACTCACTTGTGCTCTTTGGATTTTAGCCATGATGAAGACACGACTGTGATAAAATATATATATATATATATATATATATATATATATATATATATATACTTAAAAATTCATGGTCTCAGAAATTAGCAGATCTATTGACTCCACTGAAGTTTCTCTAAAGTATATAGAAAAGAGCATATACATTTTCTGATGTTTGAAAAACTACCATTTTATCTTTCAACTAAGAGAATAAGGTAGGCTCTACTCATAACCCTATTTCCTCTAATCTGATTAAGAAATCCAAAGTCAAAGGGGTGCCTGGGTCGCTCAGTGGGTTAAAGCTTTTGCCTTCGGCTCAGGTCATGGTCTCAGGGTCCTGGGATCGAGCCCTGCATCGGGCTCTCTGCTCAGTGGGGAGCCTGCTTCCTCCTCTCTCTCTGCCTGCCTCTCTGACTACTTGTGATCTCTGTCTGTCAAATAAATAAATAAAATCTTTAAAAAAAAAAATCCAAAGTCAAAGAATCTTCATATTCGAAGTTTCTAATTTCACTTCTAACTCATAAGGGAGAATAAGAGAAGGTTCTGGCAAATTAAAAATGAAAAACTAAGAAATTTATCTTAACAAATAGATTTTACTCAAACATTTTGATGAGTGCAGTGGAAAACAAAGTAGTTTGAAAAAAAATGTGGTTTGCGGGGGTAAAGTGCTAGAAAAACACATCTTGCTTTCCCTGATTGCAAAATATTTGAAAACGCATTTGTGACTTTGTTGAATGTGCAGAGCAAATAGACTCTCCACCTCCAGCTTCTGGCTTGTTTGCTATGTGCCAGAATTTGGGGAAGAACACGGGAATTATTGGCATATGGAGTATAAGGCTGTTGTCATGCCACGAGTTCACCAGATCTCCCTCAAGAAAAATCTGATTGATATTATTTAAATTTTTTTACTTCAAAAGTTTCACACATGTACAAAACTAGAGAGAATAGTACGATGAATTCCTTGCACACATCAACAGCTTTAGCAATTCTTAGCTGATGGCCCATCTTCTCTCATCTATACGCCCACCCACCCCCTCTATAATTATTTTACTTTATTTTTTTAAAGATTTTATTTATTCATGGAGGGGGGGAGCAAGTAGAGGGAGGACCAGAGAGAGAGGGAAAAGCAGGCTCCACACCGAGCACAGAGCCCAACTCTGGCCAATCTCACCACCCTCAGACTCTGACCCAAGATGAAATCAAGAGTCAGATGTTCAACCAACTGAGCCACCCAGGTGCCAATATAATTATTTTAAAGTAAACCTCCAACGATATATTATACCACCTTGAAATATCTCAGTGTGCATTGCTAAACGCTAGGAATAGGACTTTTTTCTTAGCCACATATTATCGTATCTAAAAACTAAAAACAACTCCTTAATATCATCAAATAATCAGTATTCACATTTTCCCTCTCCTCAGAGGCTTTTTTTTCTTTTTTTTTTTTTTTTCATTATTTTTCTTTGTTGTTGTTCTTGTTGGAATTGGGATCCAAATGAGGCCCCTATATTACGGTAAGTTGATATGCCTCTTAAGCCTTTTTTCTTTTTTTTTTTTTTAAAGATGTTATTTATTTATTTGATAGAGATCACAAGTAGGCAGAGAGGCAGGCAGAGAGAGAGGGGAAGCAGGCTCCCTGCTGAGCAGAGAGCCCGACGCGGGGCTCGATTCCAGGACCCTGAGATCATGACCTGAGCCGAAGGCAGAGGCTTAACCCACTGAGCCACCCAGGTGCCCCTCTTAAGCCTTTTTTCATGCAGAGGTTCCCCTGAAATCTTTTTTCCCTTCCAATTTTTTGTGGAAGAAACTCAGTTGCTTGTGGTGGTAACATCTCACAGTTTTGATTTTGCATCCCACTGGTGTTGTTTAAACATGTTTCTTTCCTTTAAAATGACAGATCTGAGGTGTTTAAATCAGATTCAGGATCAAAAATTATAGCAAGCTGATTTCATAGGTGGTGGTGGACCGCTATTTAGAGAAACACAGTGACTGGCTGCCTCTCTTTTTGTGATGTTAGCAGCCCTTGGTAATCACTGCTTAGATGCATTACAATCCCTTATGATATTTAAGTGCTGATCACAATTCCAGTGTGTGTGTGTATGTGTGTGTGTGGAGGAAGGATCCCCACCAACAAGCAATTCTCAGTACACCAGCTGTGTGTCCTACAATTCAACTCAATTCCCACACTATCTACTTGAAAGCGGCAGCAGATTTCACAGTCAAGGGCTCAACCCCACAAAACAGCCCCAACCCGACCCACTTTAGCCAACAGTTACAAGGCCGAGTTTTTATTTTTATTTTTTTCAGTGTTCTAAAATTCATTGTTTATGCACCACACCCAGTGCTCCATGAAACATGTGTCCTCCTTAATACCCACCACCAGGCTCACCCAACCCCCCACCCCCACCCCTCCAAAACCCTCAGTTTCTTTCTCAGCGTCCACAGTCTCTCATGGTTCGTCTCCTCCTCCAATTTCCCCCATCTCAATTCTCCTCTCCATCTCCTAATGTCCTCCGTGTTATTCCTTATGCTCCACAAGTAAGTGAAATCGTATGATAATTGACTCTCTCTGCTTGACTTATTTCACTCAGTATAATCTCTTCCAGTCCTGTCCATGTTGATACAAAAGTTGGGTATTCATCCTCTCTGATGGAGGCATAATACTCCATAGTG